>NC_141106.1:18080684-18680684 GCF_041138505.1 Cibotium barometz
GGCCTTGTTCATGTAAGGGTCATACCTCAAAGTCGATTGCTCAACCTTGTAATGGCGGAAGTTTCTAGTGCTCATATATCCACTTCATTGTGGTCCTCATCGATTCGTCAGGTAAGCAGTAATGCTTGGAGGTTACAATATGTGGCACTACCGCTCTCACAACATTGCTAGTCTCATACACTCTCATGGATGGCACTCTAATACTTAAAGCGTGCAAGAAATCCCTTGCTCCATCATGCACACAACCATAGTTTTAACATCACACAACCATAGTTTTAACATGCACACAACCATAGTTTTAACATGCACAAAACCATAGTTTTAACATCACACACCAAGAGCATCACACATAAGAGAGCATCACATATAGATCCCAAAATTTTCAACCCAAAATAACTTCATCAACTGTGAGTTTCTCAACTCTAGTTGCCCCAAAAATCAAGTTATTAAATGCAATACGAGTCAGCAATGGGGAAATCTTCCCCCTCCCCCTACCGCCTCTCTCTCTCTCTCTCTCTCTCTCTCTCTCTCTCTCTCTCTCTCTCTCTCTCTCTCTCTCTCTCTCTCTCTCTCTCTCTCTCTCTCTCTCCTTCTCTCTCTCTCTCTCTCTCTCTCGACCTCCGAGCCAGACGAAGACCGAGAGCACCAGGCTACCAGACTCCTAAACTACATCAGCGGGAGATCATAGAGATACGGGCTCGACATCAACACCATATCCAGGGAGCGGCTTGCTCACTTACACTCACACCTGGAGATCATGCTCCGAGGGATTTTTTCCCTCGCCACCACCATCGCCTATGTACCACATATTACACCCCCATTATGGTACTGGTTGGAGCTAGACAGATCTGCATTGCATTCTTGTATACCCTACGCATATAGGTTGCATTCGCCTATGTACCACATATTACACCCCCATTATGGTACTGGTTGGAGCTAGACAGATCTGCATTGCATTCTTGTATACCCTACGCATATAGGTTGCATTCTGAGCCTCTAGCAGTAGTGCTCCATCCATCACACCCCCCCACTAGCTCAGTACTTTCATAGTTTATTTCATGTTCATTTGTCGTTTTTTTCTGGACACCCAGAGGACATTGACAGTTGTACATTGATTTGTCTTAGGTCGAGTTTGGCCTCTAGTAGACGTTAATACAACTTTCTTTCTTTCTTTCTTTCTTTTTGTCTCTCTCAAGAAGGGCTATCGTTCATAAGTTTCGCACTTTGAATTTGATGCTCTAGGCTCCTAGTCCCCCTAATAGGTTCTTGTTTTTCTTTTTGTTTCTTTCTTGTTTTTTTAAAGGGAAAGATAACTTTATATTATATAGAAAATTTGAGTTACAAAAAAAGGAAACATCGCTTTTGCTAACCACAAGCCACTTGTTAACCATAGGTCAACTACTAGAGAAGCATTTTCTTGACACCATCTAACATCTCTGAACTATAGGGGCTAGTAAGAATTCTAAGCTCAGAAAGGAAATGATCTAATTTTTACATGGGAGGATGATAAGTGCTAGGGGCACCAATCCGGTTATGAATAAGCCACAACTAGTTTATGATGTGGAACTGGATCTAGGGCCAAATGCTCACAAGGGACATGTTTAGGTTCCTACTTTCCCCGAAGAGAGCTTGCTTCCATGTGAATTGGTCTTACATGCTGGCCACCCTGCATAGGTGTGAAATAGGATTCCATTTAGCCAACCTATCGTACGTTGCCACATTTTGATGTAGAACCCTCCATAAGAAGACGTTGATCCTAAGGCATGGGGTTGCCCTCCACACCTCAGAAGTATGGTGAGCCCACTTTGTCATTGAATCCTGAGTGCCACATCATTGAGAGAACTGCTTAACCCAATTAGTGTGGCTCGTTGGATAGGTTTGTTGCCTTCATCTTGGTCAGTGGTTTTCCTGTGTGATAGAAGCCCTGTTTGCCAAATTTAGGGATGTTCCTATGGACCATGATGGTGGGAGAGCCGCAGAGCTACTTGAAGACCACGAGCTACTAGATTTAGCTCATACTACAGAGTGATATCATCCTAGTCATGCCACTAGGTGATTCATGCATCCTAATGATTCTACCACATGTGTACTTCATTTTTGTGTAGCTTGCGATCAGCATCACCTGAGGCGCCTACCTGCTTCTGCATTGCATATTGACCACCGAACACTTTCTTCAGGGCTCCATCACTAGTAAAAGCAAGCGTTGTCTGATCCACTAAAGGGAGGAGAAGATTTCCTTCCACTCAAAGACTAGATCATGAATTAAGGGTGTTGCTTTAATTTAACATTTACCTTTTATGGCTAGTCAGTGTCTCCATGTCAGGCCTGACCACTTTCCTGGAAGATCCTTGCCTTGTTGTAGGAATAATATGGTTATTAACCCCTAGGGACAATCTATATCTGAACCCTCTACTATAGCCACGGGCTTTAGTGCAAAAAGCCAAGCCAGTTATCCCCATCACCCTTATTTGCATGGGGCATAGACTTGATCCCATGTGACTACATGCGAGATCCTCCTATCAAAGTTGCCCCACAAGAAGTCCCTAAATGGCTTTTCTAATTTATTCCACTCAATGAGGTTGAATGCGCATAAAGATGCTATGAGCACCATATATGATGCGCATATATGTTTGAGGATCACCAGCCTCCCTGCAAATGAGAGGTGGGTTTTATCCCAGTAGGCCATACTCCCTTGGAGCCAATCAAATCTCTGCTTGTTGCTTACATCAGTACCTATGGGAGGCACCCTAACGACGTGAGAGGTGTGCCATGGGGAATCCACTTAAAATCATATTTAAGGTCCCATTATTCACAATCTCCGCAATCCAGTAGGAGAGCTCCTGCTTTCATAGTGCTATTAATAGACTCGGATAATTGACATTAGACTCTTCATAAGAAAGTATAGAGCTATCATCATCATTATAAAGCCCTTGTTCTAGGAGAGGGAGGCCTTTAAGGAGCCCTTGTTCTAGGAGAGGGAGGCCTTTAAGGAGCCCTTGTTCTTGGAAGTACCGCATGTTAACAGGGGTTTTGTTTACCACTAAGAATAATAGAGGTACCATAGGCCATCCTTGATGGACCAATCAACACCATATTAGTGAATTTGGGAATTTTCCAATTCCCATTTTTGATTACTTAAAAAAGGGGACATGGATAACATGTTTGTAAGTTTCTCAAAACCCTATCATATGACCTATCGTTGGAAAGCGCTTGAAAAATGGAATCTAAAGAGCTATAAAGCGCTCATTTTGGATTAGTGGTGTTCAAGTTATGGTTAATCCACTTTTGACCACGTATCCCAAACTTGTGGGAAATTCCCATATTCCCCAATATGGTGTTAATCTCTATAATGGGAATATCCCCCAGCTAATGTAACCCCATTAATGATGACCTCTAAGTTAGCATTCCCAAAAAGGGCTTTGAACATCCGTATCAAAGTACTACCAAACCCCATTCCGAGAATTGCCAACATGAAGTTTTGACTAACCCTATCATATGCTTTATCTAGATATAGGTTAAGGAGCATATAGGGTCTATTAAGGGCTAGGGCATAATCAATCCCATGTTGTATGTTAAGGAGCATATAGGGTCTGTTGTTGAAGGGATAGGGCATAATCAATCCCACATTGTATGTTGATTATTGCCTCTTGGATTTGTCTGCCATGTACAAATCCAAATTGATTTGGGTCTACCATCCTTGGTAAAATGTATGTATATGGAGTGCAATGGCTTTAGCAAATATCTTGTATGAGGTGTTGAGCATTGTAAGTAGGTGCCAAATATCTTGTATGAGGTGTTGAGCATTGTAAGTAGGTGCCAAATATCTTGTATGAGGTGTTGAGCATTGTAAGTAGGTGCCAAATATCTTGTATGAGGTGTGGAGCATTGTAAGTGGGTGTGGTGAGCTAATCCCCAATACTAAGATAATTTGCTTTCATCATGATTAGTTTGATGTGTCCCCTACCCTTGCCCACTTCCAAAGTGAGCTCACCGCGCTGTGGCATATAGTGTTTATCATGGAGCACAAGTCTTGACTAATGAGAGGCCAAAAGTGCCATAAGAATTCAATGGGAATCCCGTCTTAGTCCTAGGGTCTTGTTCTTATGCATCTTACCAGAGAGAAAGTTTCAGTTCATCTACCGTGAAAGCTTTGCTCAGCATAGGGATAGAGGGGCAATCCACCTTTTTGTTAAATCTGTGCAAGGAAGTTCTCCACTCGAGATATCCATTTTCCACCAAGGGGACATAGCCGCTAATCAAAGAGAGATGTGTAGTTAACTATGCATCAATCTCCCTCTCATCTTTTGTTACAGTGTTGTATGCCGCCACAGCATCTATAGCTTACTGATTCTCTCCCGTTGGTGCTTCTCTTTCCCTTGTCAGAAAAAAAGAAGCTGGTAGGAGCGTCCCCTTTGGAAATCCATTTGATGTGGGACAAAACTTTTAGTGCATCCTCGCTCACTTGAGCTTGAGTGTGCAAGCATGTGTCCACATCGCTAACCAGCATAGGGATGATGGGCTCTAGTCCCTCTTGTTGTATTATCCTCAACAACATTTCTCTCACTCTCTCTACTTCCATGTAATACATCTTCCTCTGTTGAGCTTTTTCTTGACTAAATTTCTTGCAGAAATTGGAGGCATATCTCATGCATCTGTCCCAAAATTTATCAGTGGGGGTGGGGCCCCACCAAGGGCCTTTGCAGCACCCCATGCATCGATGATCCTTGCATCAAAGTTCTCCTTCCCAAGGTGGGAAATGTTCAACTTGAATGGGAGAGGGCCAGTGCATCGAGGTGCACGGTCAAGTAGGCCGAAAGAAACAAGAATGGGTGCATGATTCAAGTAGCCTTGGTTTGAGAGAGTCCAAATGGTTGAGGGGGTGTCGCCCCAATCTGCCTTTAGAAACATACCCTCGATCAAGTCTAGCTACTCTATAATCTCTACCAATTTGCTTGTTGGACCACATTGTTGAGAAATGTGGTGCTAGGAAGAGATAGGGAGTGAGTTGAGTAAGCCAAAGAAGATATTATCTAGCAAGAAGCCACATAAGTGAAGGTAAATTATCCCACATTGATATACAAGCCAAAGAAGATATTATCTAGCAAGAAGCCACATAAGTGAAGGTAAATTATCCCACATTGATATACAAGCCCAAGGGTGTACCTCCTCATATAAAATAAGGCCATTTCAAGTAATGGAAAATGAAGCAAGCTCTCAAGCCTCTTTATGAGTACAAGTCTCAATCTTGTAACCTAATTGTGCTTTAGTCTTAAGCTTAGTTAGCATAATCTTTTCATCACTCATCATGTATGTAATTAGACTGCACCCACATTAGGTTAGATCACAATAATCTAGTTTAGGGTTTAGGATTAGGAAGCACACTATAGAGGTGCTCAACTCACATATATATTTGGTATCTACCAACAAACACATCTTAGCAAACTTTTTCCTTGCATCCTTTTCCGTTTGTCCAACTAGGGATGGGAGCGACCTTTTGGCATCTCTATCATGTTAAAATCCCCCACAAGGATAGCCTCCTCCCCCTCTCTAAGAGATCGAGCTCCCCCCACAAGGATAGCCTCCTCCCCCCTCTAAGAGATCGAGCTCACATTGTCCCAGAGGGTCAATCTTTCAGCAGAATCATTCTAGGCATAAATTGAGCAAATCTTTAGGGTGATAAATGAATCGCTTACCTTGAAGAACAAGGGCATAACCATTTTCTTCATTGTACTACTGTATACATCTCCATCTTGCCCTGAGCGAGATGGCTAGACCAGTTTCGAGGATCATTAATAAAGAAAGAAGTTCCACCTTTCTCAAGATTGAGAGGGCGATCTCCTTCAGTCTTCAGGTCTCTTGCAAACATAAAAAATCAGCTTGCCACTTTTCAAATAAAGAAGCTTTCTGGCTGCACATAGTTCCTTGATGTTCTAGGATAGGGCTTTAATCTTGGTATGCATGGGCATATTAACCAACAATAATGGTATCCTGGGGTACATCAATTGGGTCAAGGACTGTGAGAGCTTCATACTTGTTCTCCCAAGTATGAGTGCTTGTCCTTTAGCTCGGGCTTCTTTCTTGAGAGAACCTCTTCCTTGATCTTGCGGAGGGATATTTGTGTTTGGGTTAGAGCGGATTGTGGAAGAGTGTGACCTTACCTCTTGAGATAGAGCCATGTTCTCTGTTAGCTTCATTTTTTGTTGTTGTTAACCTATTCCTAGGATTAACAAGAGCTATCACCATTATCTTACATCAACAAGGAGTCAAGGCAAATACAACAAAGGGTCATATATTCAAGATATGAAGCAATGATGTCCAAATCTACAACTTGGACAGACGCCCGTAATGGTGTGACGGAGTACTAATGGCGATTCCCACTTCAAGAGCGTGTGGTATAACATGTAGGATAAAGTCCCAAAGTGATGTACTTCATGGATATATTATGAGAGTAGTCATTGTAATAGCATTAAGCCTCTTATGAGCCTAAAAAGCCTTGTCGGCCATAGTTTAAGTGAGTGTGAACACTTATGGCCATAAATATAAGTGAATTTCTCTCATAATACAATATACTTTCCCATTGTGCAATGGAGTCTTGCTCTTGCTAATCTCTCTCCCTAATGCATGCTAGGAGTGAGTGTGTGTGAGTGAAGTGAGGTGAGAGGAGGGACGAGTACCCGTAGTGCATTGCAGTGGTGTGACAACGCTCACGGGAGGTGTGATGGAATTGCTTCTCAAGGAGTTGTAGAGCTTAGAGACCTCAAGGGTTAGAAGCTTGGCTATTTGGAAGATCCTCACAACAATTGTTGCGGTTCACCAGGTAATCTCTTGTTGGATGTGTTTCAGGTGAGCCATAACATTTTTGACGCCATTGTCGGGGAGCCATCCCTTGGATTTTTCCATTGTTTTTCTCTAATCTACACATTACCCATTGCCCATTGTCTTGATTAATGGTTTTCCATGAAAAAGATGTGGATTTGATGGAGATTTGTGTGTGATTTTGTGAAAAATAGCTCTCTTTTTTATTTTGTAAAGAATGTTTTTTAACTTAATTTTTAGCTTAATTTATTATTTTTGTTATTGTTAATGTGGTTTTTGATAAAAAACAGAAGCAGGATGTAACACACACAAGAGAAGCAAACCCTAATCCATAATCATCAACCATAAAGAAGGAGAGAAGCCATAGTCACCATCTCTCTCACACACACAAAGGGGAACACAACATAGTGTTATGTCCACACTACAAAGTAAACCTAATGTAATGTCTACAAAGTAAACCTAATGTAATGTCCACACCACACATGACCAGCTGGACGCGGTCATAAACACACCACACGATATCTATCTACCATACTGTCACTCTGTCAGCACCCATGTGCTATCCTCCAGCTGTATACGAGCTTGATATTTCAACACTCCCCCTCAAGCTCGACATGTCCATCTCTAGGACTCCCAATCGAGTACGGAAATACTCAAACTTATCCTTACCAAGTGCTTTGGTAAAGATATCTGCAACCTGCTCATCTGTCTGCACATATGTCAAATCAACATGCCCATCTAGCACTTTCTCTCTGATGAAGTGATAGTGGACCTCAATATGTTTGGTCCTGGCATGATAAACTGGGTTGCTAGCAAGCTGAATACTACTCATGTTGTCACAATGAATGACAACTCTCATATCACTCTGTATCCTGACATCATCTAGCAACTTCTTCAACCACATAGCCTCACATGCAGCTATGGCTGCTCCACGATACTCTGCCTCTGTGGGGTAGATAAAGCAACTGTAGGTTGCTTTTTACTGCTCCAACTCACAGCTCCACTACCAAGGCTGAAAACATAGC
The DNA here is from genome assembly GCF_041138505.1 of Cibotium barometz. Classification (NCBI taxonomy): domain Eukaryota; kingdom Viridiplantae; phylum Streptophyta; class Polypodiopsida; order Cyatheales; family Cibotiaceae; genus Cibotium; species Cibotium barometz. Next base: position 18,088,526 of record NC_141106.1, read on the forward strand.
CACTGGTAGATCTCCTGTCATATGCACTACCGGCCCAATCTGCATCTGTATATCCATAGACATGCATGTCTTTTCCTGCCTCATAGAAAAGACCATAATGCGCGGTAGTTTTGACGTATCTCAGAATCCGTCTCACAGCATCCAAGTGAGGTTTACGAGGACTCTGCATAAACTGACTTACCAAACCAACTGCATAACTGAGATCTGGCCTCGTAATGGTCATGTAGATAAGGCTACCAACCATTTGCCTGTACATGGTGATATCATCAAGCTCATCACCCAAATCAGCCCTAAGCTTCATGTTTTGCTCTAATGGTGTCAACATGGGTTTGCATGCTGTCATACCATACTTTGCCAGCATGTCAAGTGCATATTGCCTTTGCACCAACCATATACCCTTGCCTGTTCTAATCACCTCAATGCCAAGAAAGAACCTCAAATCACCAAGGTCTTTCATATCAAACTCTTTGCATAAAGAGGCCTTAACATCATCAATGCCTTTCCCACAATCACCTGTGATAATCAAATCATCAACATAAATGACTATCATCACAATACCATCATGTGTCTTCTTCACATAAAGTGAAGAGTCTGCATTTCCAACCACAAATCCAATACTGACAAGATATCTACTGATCTTGTCACTCCAAGCACGAGGTGCTTGTTTCAAACCATAGAGTGCTTTCTTTAACCTGCAAACAAAAGTCGGATATTTTGGATGTACATAACCTTCTGGTTGTTCCATGTACACCTCTTCTTGTAGATCACCATTCAAGAAGGCATTTTTGACATCCATTTGATGTAAAGCCCAACCTTTTTGTGCTGCTAATGCAATGATAGACCTCACTGTAGCCATTTTAGCCACTGGGCTGAAAGTTTCATCATAATCAAGACCATAAGTTTGTGCATATCCTTTAGCGACCAGCCTTGCCTTATGTCTCTCTAGGCTGCCATCTGACTTGCACTTTACCTTATACACCCATTTGCATCCAATTGCATTCTTTGCTTTAGGTAACTCAGCCAATTCCCATGTATCATTTTTGTCCAAAGCATCCATCTCTTCATCCATGGCTTTCTGCCATACATGCTCTCCAATAGCCTCTGAATAGCATGTAGGTTCCACATGCTTTACCATAGATGTCGTGTATGCATAATGCATAGCAAAATCTCTATATGTCAATCTTTCCACTGGATATCTGACTCTCTGGGATCTCCGCAATGCATGCGGGTCACTCTGTACACCTGTAACTCGAGCATGTGGTGGCACATATCTGTCCTGCCTAACACCAGGTGTGCGTACAACAGGTATCCCGAGCTCCTCATCCAAACTCTCTGAGCTAGAAGACTCATAACCTGTGATCCCAATTCCTTCAACTTTCTTCTTGCCTTTATCCATAGCACTACTGCCAGTGCTAACACTCTCATGTCTCAGACGTCCTGACCACGGACGAACACTGCTACTACTCTCAGCTTCTGCTGCTGGCCCAGACATAGTAGTAGAACTAGAACTTGCTTGTGAGGGCAAGTTCACAGGCACATTAGCCTCAAGTGTGTCAATGACTCCCTCATCTTTGGCTTTATACCAACTAGCAAGCTCATCGAATACCACATCTCGTGAGATGACTACTTGTCTAGTTTGAGGGTTATAGCATTTGTAAGCCTTTCGATCCTGTGCATATCCAACAAATACACATTTCTCTGCCTTAGGATCCAACTTCCGTCTTCTTTCATCAGGCACATGAACATAAGCTACACATCCAAAGACTTTCAGATGTCCAATATCTGGCCTGTAACCTGTAAGCCACATCTCAGGCGTGCTTCCATGAATGGCTGCTGTAGGTGATTTGTTCAGGATATACACTAGAGTAGCACATGCTTCTGCCCAATAGTAATCTGGCATGCTCTTTTCATTGAGCATTTCCCTTGCCACTTCACATATGACACGATTCTTTCTCTCAGCCACACCATTCTGCTGAGGTGTATACCTGCATGTCAACTGTCTTCTTATCCCATGCTTCCGCAAGAAATGCTCAAATGCTTTTGAGGTGTATTCACCACCTCCATCTGTTCTCAGGCACTTAATCCAACAGCCATATTGTTTTTCTACAAGAGCTTTGAAATCCATGAATTTTTCCAGCACTTCACTCTTCTCTCTCAAGAAATATATCCATGTCATCCTGCTGAAGTCATCTATAAATGTCACATAGTATAGACTTCCTTTGATAGATGGATTTTGTGCTGGGCCCCATACATCACTGTGCACTATCTCAAGTGGTCTATTACTCATGTTTCCTTCTCTAGGAAACCTCAACCTTGCCTGCTTCCCAAACTGACAGGCTTCACAAACATGCATATGACCATCATATTTGAATCGAGGCAATCCACTGACAATGCCCCTTGTTTGCATGTTCTTTAATCTCTCTATATTGACATGTCCAATCCGCTTGTGCCACATGTCAATGTCCTGCACAATCCCATTACTCTTTGAAAACATGGCTGAGCTCAATTCTGGTATGCCTGCATCCAATTTGAACAACCTTCCTTCCTTCTTGCCCTTGGCAACCAATCTACAGCCATGCTTGAAATCCTCCACAAAACAGCCTTTCTCATTGAATCTTACTTGTAATCCCTGCTCAACCATTTGGCCTACTGATGCCAAACTCTTTGTAATGGATGGTACATATAACACTTCTGACATATTTTTCACATTTCCATCATGCATCTTCAAAGGCACACTGCCAACATGTGTTATAAGATGCTGAGTATCATCTCCTGTGACCACATAACCATTTGTATCCAATGGTTGCATCTTCTCAAACCACTCACCATGACATGTCATGTGGTTTGAGGCACCTGAATCCATATACCATGACTCATCTCGAGCATTCTGAGAATCCATTGTCCCCATAACATGCTTCATTGCAAAAAGATGGTTTGAACTCCCATCATTGTTACTGGTAGATGCATAATTTCCATGTTGTGGTCTTCCATTCCTCGCATCATTCTGCTTTTTGTAGCAATCTTTTGCCAAATGTCCAAGTTTGCCACAATAGTAACATTCAATCCCATTCAAATTTTGTTGAGGACCTTGCCATCGTCCTCTACCACGAGCACCTGCTCCAAATCTCCCCCTATGGGATTGAAATCCACGTCCTCCACGTGATCCAAATGATGACTGTGAATTCTGAAAATTCTGATTTGATTGTGGTTGAGTAGACCTGTCATTCCAACCACGTCCTCCACGGCCTCGAGGGGTAAATCTCCCCCTGCCTCGAAAGCCTCTAGATGAGTAAAAAGCCTGATTCCTTGCATGTTCATCATTGCCTGACGAGGATGCACCACCTGTAACACTCAGACCACCAAGGCCTAGCTTCAATTCTTCCACAATGAGCAATGACACAAGCTCATTAAAGTCTGGCATTCCTCCCAACCTTACTGAGATGGAAGTATCAAAAGATTTGTATTCTTTGCCTAAACCACGCAAAGTGAGAGCAACCAAATCATCATCATCCATTGGGGCATGGATTGATGACAAGGAATCTGCATAACCCTTGATTTCCTGAACATACTCATGTATACTCCGATTCCTTCGTGTTACACTGTGAATCTGTTGCTTTAGTTGTATCTTCCTTGCACCAGTGTCTATCTCATACATACGGCACAATATACCCCATGCTTCTTTCGGTGTATCTGCATCTTGGATGTGAATAAGCAAGGCATCTGTTACACATATTGAAAAATAATGCAACACCTTCGAAGACCGCTCTACCCATTGCTTGTGAGCCAGTATAACTGAGCATTATTTGGTTGAGGAGGTAAGTATGGCTCCGGATCTTCCTCCGAGACAAGACTCCATAAACCTTTGCCTTTCAAAAAACTCTTCATTCGAAACTTCCACACTTGAAAGTTAGTGCGATCAAGCTTCTCGCCAACAATCTGTATCGGACCATCTCCCATTGTTGCAAAAAAAATAGAGTAGATGTACCCTTTCGATTACAATGTACGAAGTACCTGTAATGCTCCAAATCTCTCCAAATCACATCAAATGCTTGCAAATTGTGTGCATTAACATCCCACAATGATTCACCAACAATGTACACTCGATCAAAGTTGAAATCAAATGAAACTCCTTCACAAAAAAATTTCTGGTTTTTTTCTCGCCAGTAAATTCTCGCCAGTTAACCAGTCAAGATTATGCTCTAAATCCTTCAAATCTTGTCCAAATTCAATGATTCAACTTGCATTAGCTTCCCAACACATTGCTCCAACATATCCTAGAAGGGTTTGATCCAATTCTTCAAGGGGAATGAGAACCACCAATTTTTGTAACCTCTGGTTTGAATTTTTCTGCACCTGTCAGGTACCACCTCTCACTAAAATTGCTCTATCTCCTTCAAATCTTCTCCAAATCCAAAACTTTTTGATTCAAAAGTTTAGCAACTCATAGGACTTTACTTGTACCAAAGGAATTATGCCAATTTGATATAGGCAAAGATTAATGCCTTGATTAAAAATGCTCTATTTCTGGACAGAATTTCTGCAAACCTGCACACCTCTGATAAATCACTTCAATGAGCTCCAAATACATGAAATGGGCTGCAACCAAGCATCACAAGTCCTTAGCAATGACTTTGCTAAACTCTCCAAGCTTTAAAGCATTCAATTTGGTGTCCAAATGAGTGAATTAGGATGAAATCTTTGAAAACTGTCCAGAATTCTGCATCTTCATGCACCGCCTGCTCCAGAGGGCTGTAGAGAGAGGGGAAATCACAATTGAATAGATAGGCCTCTTAGCAATGACCTAATCTACCTTGGGTATGAAGGGTTTAGCTCAATTTTGCCTCTAGCTCCTGCAATTGATCCTCCACGGGGGGTATGTTTTCTGTTTTTGTGAAAAACCAGAAATTTTTGCATAAACTCACTTTCACTTGATTTTGCTCAAATCTGTATGCATCAATCTGCTTCAAGATCCTGTATGTTGTTTGTGTCCACTTTGTTAATACATTTGCAAGCCCGAATACATGTGCCTTTGTGTATACATTTGCCAAGAGTATACATTCACTTCAAGCTTTCCATGGAAGCTTTGAGAAAAAAACCAGAATTTTTCACTTGCTCTATGCACTTCAATCTTCACTGAACTTGCTCTTTGATACCTGCAATCCGCAGAGGGGGTCTTGCTACACTCACCAATGGTCCTTAGCTCTCAGATCTGATGCCGGTGTGTGCTCCATAGCTTTCTTTTGCTCCACAGCTTCAATGGCTTCCTTCACAGCTTTTTCTTCTTCTTCCCTCTTCTCTCACTCACTCACACAACACAGCTAATGAGCTCTTGGCTCTGATACCATGATAAAAAACAGAAGCAGGAGTAACACACACAAGAGAAGCAAACCCTAATCCATAATCATCAACCATAAAGAAGGAGAGAAGCCATAGTCACCATCTCTCTCACACACACAAAGGGGAACACAACATAGTGTTATGTCCACACTACAAAGTAAACCTAATGTAATGTCCACACCACACATGACCAGCTGGACGCGGTCATAAACACACCACACGATATCTATCTACCATACTGTCACTCTGTCAGCACCCATGTGCTATCCTCCAGCTGTATACGAGCTTGATATTTCAACAGTTTTTAATGTTTTTAGGACTTGCACATAGAGTGTATTAGGCTTACTTTGCATTCAATGCAATAGAATGCAATTTTTAGAGGATGTTAGCTCTCTTTAGAGTTAAACATAGAACTAGAATCATTACTTTTAGCTCAAATTGTGTGTTTTTTGTTGGAATCGTATGCATTAAAGTGTTAGCAACCATTAGGAGTAGCTTTATCCTTTAAAAATTTTCTCAAAACCATAAAAAAATCCTTGAAAATGACTAATCTTTCTTAATTAACTGGTTTTTGTTCATTAAGGGTGATTAATCCACTTCAAGAGATAAATTTTTTAGAAAATGTGTTATTTGGGGTCCAGATTGATCATGTAAATAGTCGAAATTGATCATGTAAATTGGTCATGTAAATTGGTCATGTAAGTAGCCGAAATTAGTGTTTTGAGAGCATCTAGATGCATTAAAACACCTAATTACATCAATTTCTTCATTAATTGGAGTAATTTAACACTTTTTTGCTTAATTTTACCTTAAAAAAGAAGAGACCAAAATTAAGAGTCTAATTAATCTTCTATTTTAAATTAATTTATACATTTATTGATGCACATAGCTTAGCATTCTGTTGCTCTATCCAATGATGTGCTCAATTGTGTGAATTAATTAGTGATTAGTGGTTAATTAGAGTCCTTGATTAGTGTAAAAGAGGAAAAGATTAGTGAAAGAATTAATTCTTAATCACTTTTTTACATAACTCATTAGAGCTAATGAGCATTCAATGGAGCATTCAATGAGTAGATGCCCATGAGTTGTCAAATTATCCATTCTGGGAGTCATTTATGAAGGGTGTAAGGGGGTGTCAAAAAATGGTTGACTTTTTTTTATTCCCACTTACATTTTTGAAAAAATACCCATATCTCCTTAATTTAAAATTCAAAAAATATCCCTCCCAACAAACAAGGAAATTCAAAGTAGACTTCATTTTAACCTAGTGGCTATAACCACTGAAAATCATACCAGGTCATACACCAAGTGTTATGGAAAGGCCTTGGTTGAAACATGGCAAAGTGAAGTATGACTGGGGTAGAAACAAAATCTCCATTAGAAAGGGGAAGCGAAAAGTCCATGTTGACCTTTTCAGTGTCAGGGGATCAGTAAAGCCTGGCCTAAAGGCCGGTTCATGCGAAAACATTCAATATGTCAAAACTTAATGATTATGAAGAGGACATTATACTCTCCGCCGCGTACATCCCAACTTGGTGCCCTTGTACATGTACATGTAGATGAAGTGATGGGGCACTATGTGGAAGCAAAAGATGGAAAAGTGGAAGAAGCAGCCAAAGAAATGAGAAAAAAGAATCAAATTTCACTAAACCAGAGGGCTCAAGGAGAGCAAAACTGAGTAAAATCATGCAGGAGAAAGCCTTGAAAAAGGTTGAATTGGCCCGGAATCTGGAGTAAGAGGAGGAAATGCAAGAAATCCATGATTGGGTTCAGAAGAAAAAAGAGAACCAGAAGGGAAATGCCGCAAAAGTAAGCCCAGATAGACTACAAGAGGTGGACTGGAAGAAGAATTTAAGCAAGAGTTGGTGTCCTTACTGAAGGAATACCAAGATGTGTTTGCTTGGTGTCCTTACTGAAGGAATACCAAGATGTGTTTGCTTGGTCGTATGAGGACATGGAAGGAATTGACCCTAAATTCTTCCAACACAGCATCAATTTGAGAGAAGGAGCCATACTAGTCAGATAGTAGAGGTACAGAATGAACACCCTAACTACGCCAAACAAGTCAAAGAAGAAATTGATAGACTCCTGAGAGTGGGTTTCATTGTTCCAGTAGAGAAAGCTACTTGGATATCCCCAATTATGGTAGTCCCTAATAAAAAGAACATGAAGATCAGAATCTATGTCGACTATGGCAAGTTGAATGCCGCAACTACCTCATATCCCTTTTAACTTCTGTTCACGGACTCCTTGCTGAATGAGGTGGTAGAGAAGGAAATGTACTCATTTTTAGATGGATTCAGTGGGTACAACCAGGTAAAAATGGTGCCAAAAGACAGGGAGAAATAACCTTCATCTGAATATGGGGTGTCTTCGTGTGGCGACTATCATGATGTTCGGCCTCAAGAATGCACCAACTACTTTTCAAAGAATGGTGCAAGAGATTTTCCATGAAAGCCTTTGTGGATGATTTCAATGTATCAGGGGATAAGGCAAAGCACATCTATCATTTGAGGCTGTGTCTGGAGAGATGCAGAGATACAAGGTTCAAGCTAAATCCAGCCAAGTGTGCATTTGTAGTAAAATCAGGAATTATGTTAGGACAGAAAGTGTCAGCCCAAGGATTGGCCATAGATCCTACCAAATGTATCAGGGGATAAGGCAAAGCACATCTATCATTTGAGGCTGTGTCAGGAGAGATGCAGAGATACAAGGCTCAAGCTAAATCCAGCCAAGTGTGCATTTGTAGTAAAATCAGGAATTATGTTAGGACACAAAGTGTCAGCCCAAGGATTGGCCATAGATCCTACTAAAGTGGAGGCCATATCCAGTATGTCTGCTCTAGAGAACATTAAGCAACTTGATTGGTTCCTTGGTAAGGTCAAGTAGCATGCTAGATTCTTAAAATATTTAGCACATGTGGCCAACCCGTTGTATGCACTTACCAAGAAAGATGCAAAGTATGAATGGAATCCGAAGTGTCAAAAAGCATTCCAATGGAGGCTAAAGAGAATGGTGTCAACTACACCAGGGTGACCACCCCAGATTGCAATGAGATACTCCATGTGTATGTAGATTCTTCAGAAGTAGTGGACAATGCACTGATGCTGCAGGAGAAGCAAGAGGGGAACATGCAACCTATTCACTATGCAAGCAAATCCCTCACAAGGGCGGAAAGGAACTACAACACAACAGAGTAGGAAGCTCTCTCAATGATATATGCAGTGAACAAGTTTCGACACTACCTCTTGCGAAACAAATTCGTTTTCCATGTGGACCATCAAGCCTTGATTTATTTGGTGAACAAAGCTTTTTTGGTGGGAAAGATGGCAAGGTGGATGCTCCTGCTTTAAGAAATCGAAGTCAACATCCAGCATATGTTCAGAAAAGAAAATACAGGAGACTTTGTGTCTAGATTAGATTCTAGAGAACCAACTCTAGATGGAGTGGATGACCAACTCCCGGATACCAACCCATTCACAGTAGTAGCTGCAGAAGCAGGAGAGAACTGGTATTATGATATGATGCAATTTCTAGAGGATGGAACATTCCCAAAAGGTTACACTGCTGACAAAAAGAAAAGGATCACCTTGAGGAGCAGAAACTTCACAATGATTGCCAGGCAGCAGCTCTACAAAAGAGGCATACACAAGATTCTAAGAAGGTGTGTCCTGGATCATGAGCAGCAAGCAATATTGAGGGAAGCACACTCTGGCATAACCGGAGGACACAGGGGGCAAAGAAATCATAGCCCAAAAATTTTACAAGCAGGCCTCTGGTGGCCAACTGCTGGTGGCCAACTGTCATGATGAAGGATGCCAACAGCAAAGCAAAGCAATGTGATGTCTATCAGTGGATGGGTCAACATGGTGATTCTAATAGATTGCCCATCTTGCCCATATTGCTGTTGTTTCCATTCATGAAGTGGGGATTGGATTTTGTTGGACCAATCAAGCCGCCCACCACGAAAGGTAGCAAGTGTGAATACATCATTGTGGCAACCGACTATTTCACCAAATGACCGGAAGCTAAAGCTAGACAAGCAATTATGTAGAAGAGGTGGTGAAGTTCCTCTTCAAAGATATTATTGCTAGGCATGGATTGCCGGTGGAAAAAGGTAGTGCACACATTTCATGAACAAGTTTTCATGAACAAGGTAATGAAAGGGTTGATGGAAAGGTACCTCATCAATCACAAGAAGTCCTCAACCTATTACCCACAGTGCAATAGCCAGGCGTGGAATCTATCAACAAGGTTGTGACCAAAATTTTAAAGATCTTCTTTAAAATTTTGGTGTGGAACCTATTACCCACAATGCAACAGCCAGGCGCGCGGAATCTACCAACAAGGTTCTGACCAAAATTTTAAAGAAGATCATAAATTTTAAAGAAGATCATGGAGGAAGTCCGCAAGGGTGGTCAATCCACGAAAGATCACAATTCTGCAACCAAACAAGGCCAAGTCATCAAAGAAACAAACAACCAAGTTTACGCCAGCCAGCAATGCAAATGGCCCATGATGTCGGCATAAGAGATTGCATGGGGGACAATTGTCACAATATCATTAAAACTCCACACGCAACGGTAAGGGCAGGGATGTAGCGAGCAAAGTTTAATGCCTTTAAGCTAAGAGGGCAAGAATTATATGAATCAAGGGTCAAGTCACATCAAAAAGTGGGAAGCCGAAAATTACAATGCCCTAAGAAAGGAAGCAAAGAGACACAAGGAGCCAAAATGTGCACATTCTCAACCTGCTTTCTTGCTCAGCTTTCCCACCAATTCATAGCACTCTCTCACAAGATAGAGCCATGCCAAAAGTCAGCAAGACTCTAAGGCTAGAAAAAAACCTCTACATGCCGATGATGGTCCCTGACATGAGAAACAAGGAACACCAAGAGTGGGTGAGGAAGTGCAGCTTTGAAAAGCTACTGACTCGCAAGTGGGAGGACCTGTAGGACCCTGAGGATAGGGGCAAGTTGATCAATCAGTTTATGGAGATAACACTGTGCACATGGAGGGAAGGAGCCCATGAAAATCTCAGAGCTCACAGTACATCACGCACTAGGGCTACCGCGATGGATGGTGCACTGGACACTAACATGAAGCCCAGGGTGGAGGAAGAGATCCTGAAGACAAGCACTAGGGCTACCGCGATGGATGGTGCGCTGGACAATAACATGAAACCCAGGGTGGAGGAAGAGATCTCGAAGACAAGCAACATGCACCAAGTGAAGGATGTGGCAGATGAGACCCGGAGATAACAATTTATCTTCTTCTTACAGAATGTATTTATTGTTCATGGGAAAGCCAGAGGACATGTCAAACAAAAACTACAGCTTGCTCAAAGTAGCAAAAGTAGGAGAGAGAAGATAAATTGGGTTGCCAAACCAGCAGCCATATGGGCCAAAGAAAAACAGTCGGACGGTAGTGCATGCACACTTAAGGGAAATCACATAGGCAGCCATGTCCGTGGATCTCAGGTCCGAAGAATCCAATGTGGAATGCTCACACCACAAAGCCGGAGGATCCTTAAAGTCCACCAAAGTGACTTTCAGTTTGTTTGAAGATGATGTGGATGATGAAGAAGAATGGCAAAAAATAGCCCAAAAGGCCAACAAAAAGAGAAAGCATAGAGTGGATTTCCAGATCCGGAAGAAATAAAGAAACACAAGGCGGAGGAAGAAAGGAAAAGGCAACTAGAGGAGAGACATAAGTAAGAAGCTACTCTGCAGAAGCAGAAAAGAAGAGGAATCTAGAAGAGGAGAAAAGGAAAAAGGAGGAAGAAGATAAGAGAAGAAAAGAGGAGGAAGAGAAAAAGAAAAGAGAAGGCAAACAATATAAAAAGAGAAAAGAGGAAGCACATAAGAGCAAGGTGTTTACAGGGGCATAACCTTTTTGTACCACCAGAACTTCAGCCTTCATGTGGCAACCCTGGCACAACAAATGCAGGAAGTTCCAAGCCACAGCCCAAAGCTACCCAGAGAGTGGAGGTGCAACTCCCCGCTCAATAGCTGAATGAACAAAGGGCTAATGACCATGGCCCAGAACATGTTGTCTCAGGCCATCACTGTAATGGAGGAATATGAATCAAAGGCTCAGAACACTATTCACCAGATGTGCGCCCTAAATCATCTACACGGGCTGCTCACACAAAAGCTACAAACAAAGCTAGGGATTTGGAGAACAAAGCACAAATCATGGCTCAGCATAATGTGGAGATGTATAACAAACTTGCCATGGTGAAGGCGGCCTTGGTCTAGCAAAAAGAAGTGTGTGAAGGGAAGATCAGAACCCTCACCAACGAGAAAAACATGCTCTAGGCTTAGGTGAAGAGACTCAGGGCAGAATTAGCAGAAGCCTAGAAGCCAGACAAGGGTGACACCATCCAAGGGCTAAAAGAAGAAGTGCTAGAGAGCACTACAACATTGGCAGTCACTTAGAAGAAGGAGGTCCAAGCCTTGGAGAACCAGGAGGAAGAAGAGATATTGTGCCTTCCACTTGATGCTAAAACAACAATTATATAAACAGTAAAAGCCAGACTTAGCAAGGTGTGGGACCAAGCCCTGGAAGCACTAATTGAAATACAAAAGCAAATGGCTTATAAAGCTCAAGAGGTCATTCATGACCTAGATCAAGACGATGATGTAGACAAGGAGCAACAGCAACAATATCAAAAATAACATTAACAACAACAACAAAACAGCAGTAGAAGTAGCAGCCTGCAAGCCAAGGATCCCTCAAGCCAAGCACTTCCAGAAAAGAGAGACAAACAGAAAAAGAGGAGCAGAGCTTGGTGCAAGCTCTGAAGGCCACAGCTTGGAAAGAAACTCACTGGGAGAAGGAGGCTAAGAAACTCACTGGGAGAAGGAGGCTAAGAAACTATCAGAGAAAAATAAGGAATTATAGAAGGAATTGCAGGATGCCACACCCACCCAGGAATGCAAAAATTCTGAGAGAAGCCTATGAAGTAAAAGACAAAGCAAAAGCACATGCAGAAGAATATAAGGAAAAGTTAGAGAAAAGCACAAAATTTGAAATGGACATAATCAGTGAGCTGAATGCCCTTGAATTAAAAATGCCACATTGTTTGGAAAATGAAGACGAACTCAGAGAAGAGAGAGGCCCGGAGACTGGGAAGAATACAAAACATCCCTCCAGAGTCAAATAGAAGAGGCACGACCAATGGTGAAAAAAGTGAAGCAAACCCAGAAAACAAGATTGCAGTGGAAGTTGGAGCTAAGGGAAGCAAAAGAAGAGGTTGCCAGACTTTAACAAGCAGAAATTGCCAAGGTGAAGTCCGATGATGCGGAACTAACCACAGAAAGCACAAAGATGATGCGGAACTAACCACAGAAAGCACAAAGATGCTATCCGCAGGCGGTGTGTGAAGAAAAGAGCACGGAGAGCTACTAGTTGAGGTCCGAAAATTGCAAGATGCCAACCAAGCCCTGAATAAAGAAAATGAGCACCTTGAAGACTAATTGGTCAACAGCTCAACTGGCTCCATGGGCCAGCATAGATAACCCATTTTTTGAAGCCTCTCATGTGATGTTCTCAAAGTTACTGAAGGACAACAAGGAGCTGCCACAATACTTTAAAAATGCAGATAGAATAAAATCCACACTGATAAGGAAACCCCTCCCTTTGGAACATCCATGCTCTCAATTCTTGTTCTCTTAGACTCCGGAGGGGAGGAGATTTCTCCCACCAATGATGCAATCATTGGTCACGAAACAGCACCGATGTCTCAAAGTGGGACACCAGAGACCCAAATGCAGAAAAAGCACAAAGCCCACTTCTAGAGCATCCGGAAGAGTACAAAGAAGATGTACAGGTTGAGTGAAGCCAATACCAATGGCAAAAAAGAAGATCCTCCTAGGGAAAACTCCGCGCAAACCAATGGTGAGAGTGTTCGAGACCTGCAGACTCTGTAGGCCGCAGGGGTCTTGGGTGTTCAAGAGAGCAGGCAACCAGACTATAGAAGATGTACAAGCACACAACTTACTCTGATAATGTGTACATTCAAATACCAATGGCAGAAAAGAAGATCCTAGGGAAAACTCCACGCAGACCAGTGGTGAGAGTGTTCGACCTACAGACTCTATAGGCCAATCATCACAGGGGTCTTGGGTGTTCAAGAGAGCAGGCAACCAAACTATAGAAGATGTAGAAGCACACAACTTACTCTGATAATGTGTACATTCAAATACCAATGGCAGAAAAGAAGATCCTAGGGAAAACTCCACGCAGACCAGTGGTGAGAGTGTTCGACCTACAGACTCTATAGGCCAATCATCACAGGGGTCTTGGGTGTTCAAGAGAGCAGGCAACCAAACTATAGAAGATGTAGAAGCACACAACTTACTCTGATAATGTGTATGTTCCAAACTACACTCCTTTAGAGATGTTTATGAAGTTTCCAAGGGAATGGGTTCTAGAGCAGAAGCTCCAGCGCACTCAGCATGCAAGGTGTGTGTCCCCAGTAGCTCAATGGTAACACTTAGTAGCTCAGTGGCAACAGAGCGCTCAATTTGACCACCTTCCACATCGTGAGCACCACCTCAGTACTGCACGTGTGAAGATGGCGGGCTGTAACCACCGGGGCAGCCGTTGCCAAGATCAAGAAGCCCGAGCTAAAAAGGATGGTGCAAGGCGAGCACCACCGACAGATTGAGCTGAAGGTTGTAGAAGTGCATGCTATTGATAGTCACAACTAGTGAACATACAGTGATGTGATCCATGCTATGGTTGTAGTTCTTAGGATAGTTTCAGTCATGTCTTGATATGAGCAGTTTCTCTATAGTGAATTTGTACCAATTCTGGAAGTAATGCAATTACCAAAGAGCAATGTTACAACTCACTTTATCTCTGGGTACTCTCTGTAATATGTTGATTGGGAATGTTGTGTCTCTATTTTAAGAAACATGCTGTGTACCAGAGAGAGAGAGAGAGTGACTTAGCAGTGTGAGACTAGAGTGTGAGTGTGAGAAATTCCAAGGCTAAGTTGAGTTCTGAGTGTCCCCATGACTACTCTAGAGTTGGTGTTCAAATCCAAAAGCTCCGCGGCGGGCGAGTGGTTACATGTCTCCCATGGCATTGCCTGATTGGACACCACCCAAGACTGCTGTCTTGCCATTCTGTTGATTGAGAGGAAAATCAGCGAGACGAGAAACAGCCGCCTCTTTAATTAGGTGTCGGGCATGGTCCTTATTTAGGAGGGGTTCCACTTGTAAGCCATTGGCTAAAAAGTGTGCTACCTCCTCCCCTAACTCAGGAATTAAACATAATTGGAATAGGACGGCATATGGTAAATCATCATCAACTCCCACGAGCGGCTCGCTGTTAGGGATTCTTGACATGTGGTCTTCCAAGACATGTTGTGAGCCTTTTCTCATTGAAATGGTGAAGTAAAACTCAAGCAAGATCAGCAGCCACCATGTGGTGATTCTTTTTATTATACAGGGCTTGTTTACCAGGTATAGGAGAGCTTGGCCTGTTCAAGTTCTTGAGTGACAACATTAGGTAGGTATGCAGTGCTAAGCATGTATAGAGATGTGATCTCCTACTCATCTGCCATAGCATGCCTAGTTCCAGTGCATCTAAGAAGTATTTTTAAGGGTAGCAAGGATATGCATCCAATTCTTAGAATCTTCTGGCTTCAGAAGAGGTGTACATTCCTCACTATCCTTTTCATCATCTAGTGTTTTGTGGCATGTTTGATACAAAAGGACTACAATGGATCTGGTAGTTGTTACTGAGTCATCTACAAAGGGTCTGCCACTCATGGGATGTACCTTTCACGTGTGTAGGTTGATATTCACTATCTAATCTTTCCTTCAAATGTAGATGTGATCGGTATCCCAATCATGGATCATTTTGGTTTCCCTCATGAATGTAGTCATATGAAACTGGTTGACGTCTGAAGTTCATCACGACAAAGGTGTGGTGGAAGGTAGTTCCAAGGATTTTAATTTTTAAATCCTTCAGTAGACCAATGGGTCTAGCAATGGCTCTGTCAGCAAGTTTGACCAGTAATGTTGTGTCATCCATGGCGGCGGGTGCTCCCTATTTTTCCCAGAATTGTTTTGTAACAATGCTCACTCCTTCTCCCCCATCCAGGATTTATGTGACCTAGAGGCCATCGAAGGTTATTGGCAATGCAGCATTGAGCTCATCGTCATCAAAGTACTATCCGAGCTTATTTGCTCGAATTGTGGGGGTGTCAGTGATCTCGTGGGGCTCATCAACAAGCTTGTCTTCCTCTTACTCACATTAGAGCTTTCTAGCTCTAGGGATTCTTGCATGCCTCCATCCAATCCTTCAGATCTTTTGAAGGATCTTGGGCTACCTTGAAGCAAGGTGCCAATGGGGATCTGGATCTGAGAAGAGACGAAGGAAGAGATACCAGCAATGTCTCTAGGAGAGGAGGTTGTTCTGTGAGAGGAAGGTTTCCTTGGCTTGTTCTTAAGCTCTTATGTGTATACTATATTTAGATGGGCATCTCTATGTCCGTTCTTTTAAGATGGTCATTCTCCAAATTTCTGAGATATTCGACTACCTGATTTCCCTTGTGGGGCATAGTTGTTGTAATGGGTGTTGCTGCTTATGTTAGCCTTTGTGGGGGTGATGGGTCTGGGAGCTCTTTAGTATATACCTAAGATTCTTTAGTGGGTCTCATGTTGGAGACCGGAAGGACATGGCTCAAGGTAAGCAGTTGGAGGCTCATCTTCTATTTGAGCTTGGCAGTCCCTGACCGACGATTCTTGGGCTGCCAAGAGTCTTTCGTTTTCCTCTATGGTGTTAGGGTATTCGACAAGCTTTTTAGGAAGCTAGTTAGTGTCAATCAGTTCCCTAGCTCAGGTGGCTGAGCGTAGCTGATCTTCCTCTTCTAACAAAGAGGTTTATGTATGCGTGGTTGTGCCATCTCCCATTTACTCTTGATAATTACTCGGTTATCTCCTTTGTCGATTTTCATGGTTTTCTTTCTCGAGCATCTAGTGGCTCATGCTTGTTCATCAAGGACATTCTTCAAAGATAAGACCTTTGCTTGTCCTTGGCTTGCGAGGTCGATGCCTCTACTGCAGAGCATGAGTTGCGGCCCTCTGTTTGTTTTGCAATTTGGTTACGGCGTTGAGGGGCCGTATGGATGAAGCCATCTCTTACACTCAACAGGTTAATGCTAGTGCTCAGATTAGCTTCATGAGCCTTCCTTGTTGTCCCAAGTCTCATCGAACAATCTTTATACATATGGTCTATCCCCCAAACCCAACACATAAAGGGGTTAAGTGAAAGTGCCTACTACAGAGGTACTTCCCATCCCTTTCTTGATTGGACACTTAGCCACTCGGTGAGTTCCTATGCAATGATAACATTGAATGGGTGGTCATTTCACCATTGTATTCATGTCCCGTCCCGTGGCATTCAACTAAGTACACTGGAAACATTTGGTTACCCTCCATCACATAGTGGCTTAGAATTTGGGAGGGTGGAATGGTTGGCTCCAGAGGTTCATAGGTAGGACCTTCGAGAATTTCCTCCTCGTCCCCTTCTTCAAAGAGTTCCGTCAGGGTTAGCTGATGAATAAGTGTGACTCGTAGCAGCAATGGGGGTTGAGGTGGGAGAATGGGGGGTGGTAAGGGAATTTCGAGTACCCTAAGAATTCCTCTTTGGGCCACTTCTTGGCCTGGTACATTGTGAAGCGTAAGTGCTAGTAAGGCCAACAGCTACCTTGGGTTTGTAGGCAGGGCTTGAGGTAGAGCGCACAACCCTTTGCTTGATAGTAGTTCATGACTTCACAATTTCCCCATCTTTGGCAATATGTGCAATAGAGGGTAGAACGGTCGCAAATGTGGACACCCTATACTAGTATGGTTACCTCCTTAACAGATCGGGCACCATACTAGGTCCCTCTTTGGATAGAGACGAGGTTGGCCAACCCGACCTTGGATGGTTCTCATGTTGCATCATTTGCTGCAATTTAATGCAATGGGCCAATTGCTCGACTTGTTTTCCTCGAGAAGTGGACTCATTGCTCTTTCCCATCAAATTTTGTGCTCGTGTTGAATAAGGCTTCTAATGTACCCTCATGAAGTTATCCGGAACGTGTTCCCCCCCTTGTTGTCCTCAAAGTCCATAGTAGTCCTCCTACAACATTGCTCGAAGGAGGTATGGGCCAAGGTATACAAAGAATTGTGTAGGGGTACGTCATCGAGACCTTCCAAGAATCTCCCTCTCTGTTAATCTTTCATCAGAGAAATTATCTCTGGCACTGTAGCGAGAGTGGATATATTTGACTCTGTTCATGTAGTCTTGGATGGTTTCACCATCCTTTTGTCTAATGTAGCTGCTCCCCACCTGGTACCTCAAGAATATCCAACCTTGAAGGCCTCTTTCAAGGCATCAAAGTTGACCTTGTTCTCAGTTTTCAAGAACCTAAACCATTGGCTAGCTTTACCTTCTAGGGTGAGGCCAAAGGCACTCGCCTTAACTTGATCTTCCACATGGCCAAAAGCTTCACAGATCTAGTTGAACATCTCCAAGTGCAAGATGGGTCTCCAATCCCATCAAATTTAGTGATTAGCTTTTTTGAGATGTTTGCGGGTTTGTTCTGCTCTATTCTAAGTCTTGGAGCTGCTCGGGTAGGGGGCGTGATGCCCGTAGCCACCCCCTCCCTATTTCCATGGCTAATCTTAACATTTTTGGTGTTAGCCCTGCCATGGCTAGAGTGAGTGATGGTTGGGGAATGATTGGTGGAGGAGTGGGGCTAGGCGGATAATAGACCATTGGAGGCCCTTGTCTCATGGTGGGTTAACCCCTATGTGAATAGTCTATATATATATTTTTTAATGGGAATGGTACAGTCGTACGCTTTAAAATGGTACAGGCGGACACTTCTCAGGAAGAAGATGGCATGGGCATACGCTTCTTGAAAGACACAAATGTGGCTTCAAGAAGTTCTTTTGGATGTGGAGAAGGTACGGGCATGGCAAGCAGATGGTATGGGCATAGCAAGTTTTCCATAGGCGTATGCTTTAGAAGAGACAAATGGTATGGGCATGACACAAATGGCAAAAGAGAATGACACAAGCATGGTGGTAGTTGAAGGGAACACGTTAGAACGGGCATATGCTTCTAGGAAGGAACGGCCGTGGCACAAATCAAATAGCCGTTTCACAAATGGAACAGCCGTGGAACTTCCAGAATTAGAGAATTTTCAGAGAATTAATGCTACAAGTCTGACTGCCCACCTACAATATTCTCTGGTAGACCAGCTATACCCCTTGGTTAAATGCAATTTATGACTACTTAATGCAAAAATTCTCTTTTTAATGCTAATTTCCAAATTAATGGTTGAAGATTTCCCAAGATTTATCTAGGAGGAATGGCACGGGCATGGCAAACTTGCCACAGCCATGCCTTGTGAATGGAACGGGCGTTCACTTCAGAGGTTCATTAAGAATGAGACTTTTGCCTTGTTTCCTCCTCTGATTTTTGCAAATTCAGGTATCTTCCCAATGTTTTTTTGGATTTTTATTTTGTTAGGGAGCTAGAGCTAGTCTCTAGCTACCTATTGATGCCTAGAATGCATAAAGAAACCTAACAAATTAAGATTAATTTGATAGTTAAACGATGGTGTAAACTTAATGAAAGATGAAAAAAATGAATGTCAAGGGAAAAGATTGAACACTTACTTGTGTCTCCCACACTTGGTAAAGACCTCAACGCTCCAACTGGTTGACCTCCATAGCTCCATGGAACACCATCAAACAAACAAACAACAAACTCAAACAACACAAAGCAAACAACCGGTGGATTTGCACTCCAACCGGGCCAAATGAGGACTCTAGCAAATGAAATAAGCAAAGGACCCTAAGCTAAGTGCTATCCTCGATATAGTGACGCCAAAGATGTTAATCGAAACATACAACCTTGCACACAAGAGAGGGAGAGAAGAAGAGAAAAAACCATGCAAGGGTCGAGTTGGAGATGTGTACTTAGCAAACCCTAATGAGGGTTAACTCCCCTTTGTGAGGCTGCTAGGGGCTCACTCCACCACCACTTTTGTCACCCAAGTGGAGAAGAACTAGGTGAAGAGTAAGGAGGGAGCTATGAAAAGCTCAACCTTCACTCCATGCCACATGCATGCAAGAGGGACCTCGGTAGAGAGACAAGAGTGTTGAAATATACAAGTGAATAGGGTGTGTGTGGGAACAAGCTCTTGGTTAGAGGCTGTAAAAGAGAAGATGTAATTGTGAAAGAACCTGTGAAAAGGTTAGAAGAATCTACTGGGAGAGAATAATGGGTAGCATGAGAGAATTTAGGAGTGTGGAGATATTCTAGGAGATATTCAGGGAAAAGAGAAGAGGTGGAGAGAATCAGGCAAAAGGTGGAGATATTCTGGGAGTGAATCATGGAGAAATCAATGGGATTTGATGCTTGATGTAAACTCTATAAATTGAGGCATAGCCCTAATGAGAATTTGCTGGTTTTTGAGTATCCATGCCTACATTAATCTATTTGCTAATTATTCACTAATTACATCTTAATTATTTCTTAATCACTTTGTTAATCATGTTGATTCTAGTGTTTGATCCACCATAGCTCATCATTTTGCTCAAATTTCAACATGGTATCAGAGCCATGCCTAGAATCAATTAGATTTATGAGCCCATTAGTTAATTAATTAGGAATAGTAGATAATTAGCAAAAAATCAATTTTTTAGTGAGTTTTCACTTCTCCCCTTCACCCCCAGCCAGTGGAGGAGCTCCCTCTCCTTGCACACATAAAATTAGGCCAAACCCTTCTAGGACATGATAGCCATCTCAGTGCTCTTCAGGCTCATCAAAAAAGAAGTGCAAACCGTCAACGGAGCTGGGAGAAATCACTATTTTAGCAGGCTACGTTTTTCTGCAGCAAATCACTAATTCCCACTTCATCAAATCAAATTGCTCTAATTCCTCTTAGCCCCGGGGGTTTTCAAGCATGCTCTACAAGCTGGTGAAGACAGAATTCAATTTCATCAAGTCTACAGTGAGATCCAAGCTCTTCATCAAATCTGCAGAAGCAGCAGGTGACTTTGGTAAAACAGAGATTAAGCTTTCAATATTTGGTCAAATATTATGTTTCTTGGCTTAATCCTCTACTAGACTCATTGCTATTGATGCCTTTGCAAGCATTTGAGCTCATTTGAAGTGGAAGGTACTAGATCTAGACTCCCCGTATACTCTGTTTTTTGCACACAAAACATAGCATTAATTTGCTAATCAGTGATTAATCAGTGCTAATCACTATACTTTGGTGCAATTGAGGGTTTAAATTAACCATTAGGTATCTGATACAGATCTCTAAAGCTTCAGATTGCAAATCCGAGTTGGTTTGATACTCCAACCATCCCGTACAAATTGATTACCCTTAATTTAATGTAATTTCTGGTAAAATTGTGCTGATAAATTTGTGAAAATCATCATTTTGCATTCAACCCTTGGTTAATGCCTATAAATCTCACTCAAATTCAAGATTATTCATAGCCAGAGTTGCATTTGGAATGTGCATGAGAATGAATGCTATACGCATTATGTATTGGGCACATTTTATCAGTGTAAAAATGGGAATAGACACTGCCCTTGTCCAGATTAAGGCAAGAGGTAAGACCTCCCGCATAAATTTGGGTTTGCATTGCATAATGACACAAGATGAACATAAAAAGCCCAAAGAAACTGTCAGCAAAACATTGAAACATGTTGCTCACATGGAGCAAAAAGACCTGACAGACGAGCTCATGGCCCCAACCATGAAAGAAGAAGAATATCTCTTCCCAAGAAGAGGATCCACACCAAGAAGAAAAGCTGAAGGAAGACATGGACACGAGAAGAGAAGCTGCCACAAGAAGAGAAGCTGCCCCGAGAAGACTGGAAGAAGAGACGAACGCGTGGAGAGATGCTGCCACGAGAAGAAGACTGAAGAAAAGAGAAGATGTGAGGCTCCAAAGAGTGAGGAGCCATGTGAAAATCTCAGAGAGAGAGAGAGCCCACAACCCAATGTAACCTGCCCCAATAAAGTAAAACCACCTCTAAGCCACCGATGATGTAGGCCACGTGGTAGATGTATGTGTGAGCACTTTAGTCAAGGTCACGGGCACTTATAGTAGCCTTGGACACATAGAGAGAGAGAGTGTCAAGGACTATGGAGTTTAGGGACTTGAAGCACTGGTCGCGGACTGTCAAGTAAGAAAGAAACTTGATACAGGGTCCAGGTGTGCTGAGATAACTCGAGGGGAGGAGTAGACACTGGTCGCGGACTATCAAGTAAGGGGAGGCAAACTTGGTATAGGGTCTAGGTGTACTAGGATTATTCACTTGAGGGGAGGTGTTGAAATATACAAGTGAATAGGGTGTGTGTGGGAACAAGCTCTTGGTTAGAGGCTGTAAAAGAGAAGATGTAATTGTGAAAGAACCTGTGAAAAGGTTAGAAGAATCTACTGGGAGAGAATAATGGATAGCATGAGAGAATTTAGGAGTGTGGAGATATTCTAGGAGATATTCAGGGAAAAGAGAAGAGGTGGAGAGAATCAGGCAAAAGGTGGAGATATTTTGGGGGTGAATCATTGAGAAATCAATGGGATTTGATGCTTGATGTAAACTCTATAAATTGAGGCATAGCCCTAATGAGAATTTGCTGGTTTTTGAGTATCCATGCCTACATTAATCTATTTGCTAATTATTCACTAATTACATCTTAATTATTTCTTAATCACTTTGTTAATCATGTTGATTCTATTGTTTGATCCACCATAGCTCATCATTTTGCTCAAATTTCAACAAAGAGAGGAGAGAGGAGAGGAGAAGCTAGATCATCACCATCCAACAAGCATACACAACCACAATCAAACATGCAAGCATCAACAATACAAGCATGCATCCACAAGCTCAAGAGAGTGTGAGAGAGAGAGAGGCAAAACTCAAATGAGACTAATGGGATTGTCCCTTTTCATATTCCATAAAATGTCTTATATACAAGAGCTCTCATTTTACAATGGCCGGCCACCCATTTACAATTTGGGGCCCAAAACTAGCTTCTTAGCTCTATGTACACCTCTTTCCTATGACCAGCTGTACACAAGACGTAAGCTAAGTCATCCCTATCTCTTTTATCATTCAGCACTGCGTGGTTACAAAAAGATAAGTTACAAGAAGCGTAGCCACGGGTGAAAGTACGGTAAGATGGACTGAAAACCTATGTCCTGGAAAATGGTTTAAACTAGTTGTGAAACACATTTATGCAGAGTTAGAGAATTGAAACAACATGGTTGTTTAATCTTGTTTCACCAAGAAGAAAAAGAAAGGAGAAAGAAGAAACTTATGAGTCGGATTCCAGTGAAGACACCTTAAAATTAAACTCCAGTCAAGATTCAGATGCCTAAAGAGTGGAAGCCTCGGAAGAAGAAAGGCATTAAGCAAGCAATAGATGTTTAGGAAGAACTGAAGGTCACCTTATCCAAGCTTGTCGAAGGACATGCAGGATCCGAATTGAGAGCATACGTCTCTCGTGCAACAAGTGTAATAACAAGGGTCACACACAAAAGAAGAATGTTAGATGAAAATCACCAAAAAACCATATGCTTTTTGTAATAAGAGAAACCACACCACTGATACATGCTTTTACAACACTCGGAGCAAGAACCCGATAGTGGTAGAAAGACAACAACGTCAGCAACAACAACAGATTCTAGCCATTAATCAAGTCGCTATTGGGCCTCAAAACAATAAACCCCTAGAAGAGGGGGAGGTGGAAGATTTGGATAAAGGAGCTGGGTTGATATACTACTACTGCAACGCCCCTAGACATAAGCAAAATGACTGTCCCCCCATACTACAACGTCATCAGCAAGAACTACAACATCATTCATCAAGAACTGCAAGGAGCAAGACTGCAAAGGGAGGCAAACCCAACAGGAGCTGATGCAACAGTAAACATGGTGAAAGTGGATGAATGATCAATAAAGTATAAAGAGAAGCCATCGGTAGTAATGGCAATGATAAGGTTGCCAAGGACTTATCAAGACAGTAAGACAAGCAAGAATGCTGAAAAGAAAAGCAGAAGCTAGAACAGTGGGTAGGGTAGTAGAGGGTCCGAGAACAAATCACTAAATTTGTTCAGAGTGCACAAGGAATGATACAAATGATGCAAGAAATCTTGCTCCTCCCTGAATGATCATGCTGACACTAATCCAAACAAGACAAGCCTAGTTAGGAAGAAAGAAGACATTATAGTAGGAAAAAAGCCACTATGCAGTGTGAAGGTGTCTCAAGAAGGGATTATGGAGTGCCAACTAAAGCCTATAATAGCCAAGAGCAATAAAATCATCTTGGAAAAGGAAGTGGAAAAGAATCTGGAGCAAGTTTGGATAAACAAACTGATTGGGTAAGGTGAGGAGAAGGAAAAAGAATCCAATAAGGAAGAAGGAAAGACAAGAAGAAGTCAAATTATGCCTAGTCAAAAAGTGAGGAGCAACAACCCTAAAGAGAAATATGACCTATGGGAGGATCTTAGAAAAATGAAGCTGAATATAACACTAGATAAATGTTGAATCTGGTACCCAACTACAGGCAAAAGTTACTCTAGGCCATAGTGCCAAGTGAAAAGTTGGTGCAAGTGCCCACTCATGAAATGGAGAACCTAGTTGCAGAGTGTAGAAATGTGGAAATAGTTCACGATTGCAACACAGTTGTTCAGCAAGTCATTCATGGTGGTGGTAGGATAGTTATACAAAATGGGCATAGATCAAATCTTGAGAAGGTGTGTTCCTGGACATGAACAATAAGCTGTGCTGCAAGAGGCACATCAAGGAACGAGTGGAGGCCACTTTTAAAGAGAAATCATGGAAAGAAAAGTGTTCCAAGAAGGATTATGGTGGCCAACATCATTAAAAGATTCACACACATTTGCAAACCAGTAGAGCATTTGAGAGGACATGAAACAAATATATATTGGTTGCCACATATTACTATAAAAAAAGTGGGTAGAAGCAAAAGCTCTGAAGGACTGCAAGGCAGCATCAGTGGCAAAATTTCTACATGAAACAATCATAACAAGATTCGGATGCCCAATTGCGATAGTTAGCCAAGGAATCCATTTCCTCAATAAAGTGATCAAGAGGCTAATAGAGAAGCACATTCTTATACACAAGAAATCAATAGCCTACTACCCACAAGACAATGGACAGGTAGAATCCACGAACAGGATCCTAAAAGGAATTTTGATCAAGAAGATTGGGACACCAAATTGCACTCTGCATTGTGGACATTCGGATAACCTACAAGATGCGACATGATTTACACCATTTAGCATGGTGTATGGACTGGAAGCAATAGTGTCTATGGAATTTCTCACATAAAGTCTTAGAATAGCCGTGGTAGAAAGATTATCCTCGGAATAATCATAAACTCACAGGGTCAAGCAATTCCCTAAATTATATGAAAAAAGACTATATAGTGCATGGATAGCTGAGATTGTGCAGAAGAGAAGGAAGCTTCAAGTAGACAAGAAAACCAAATTCAAAATCATTACTGATGGAGATGTAGTTCTATTACTCTCCTCAAAAATGGGACCTCACCCATGAAAACTAAAAAATGAGATGGACAAGAACTTTTGAACTGGCCAGCCTATATGGAGAAAGGTTAAAGAAGTTGGTGAACGGATGTAGGCTAAAGCCTTATCATGGAAAGATGCTAGAATGGGAAAGAACACAAGCAAGACAAACACATTAGGAATCAAAAAGCATCCAGGGAGTAGAATCTAAATCTAGTCAAGATCAAGAATTGGGATCACGACAAGATTTTGGAAAGAGCAAAAAGGGAGAAGCACAAGATCTAAAACTAGAAACTATCGATGTAAATGTAATTGTAGACATCATGTACAGAAAGTGAAGAGCCAGCTGTCAATTGCATGGAGATGGTGGGAAACTTGATAGTGGTGCCTCGTAAAACAGTGCATGGATGGAAGGGGAAAGGTGTCACATCAAATTTTCCCCACCACTACCCATTCATAAACAACCTCATGGCCTGTGCATGGATGGAAGGGGAAAGGTGTCACATTAATTTTTCCCCACCCCTATGTTGGAGAGGTAATGGAAAACATGGAGAATCACATCCCACCTCTCAGAAGATCCATTCAATTTGTTAGCCCTTAT
Source organism: Cibotium barometz (assembly GCF_041138505.1). NCBI lineage: Eukaryota > Viridiplantae > Streptophyta > Polypodiopsida > Cyatheales > Cibotiaceae > Cibotium > Cibotium barometz. Next base: position 18,114,051 of record NC_141106.1, read on the forward strand.
GGTAAAGTGCTATATAATGCATTACTTGATATCAGGGCTAGTCATAATCTAATTTCTGTCAATGCATAGAACCAATTGGGAAAACCCCAACTCGTAGATACCTCCTTAAAGGTGAAGGTTATCCATGGTAGAAATACCAAGGTTCTTGGGATATTATAAATAGAGACATACTGCAATGCAGCAAGTGCCTAGTGGGAGACTTCTTGGTTATGCTTGCCAAAACATTACATGAATTGGTAATACTGGGTCATACATGGATGAAGGCTACAAGATGTATGATTGATTGGTCAACCGGGTGTGTCTCTATGGGTGAAACCATAGCTAAACAATCTACCTATAAACCCCTGCCACATCTCACTATCACTCATGGGTCAAAATTTTAACAACTACAAAATCTATGGAAACCCCCTCCACTTTAGCATCCACTATTCAAAAAACTCTCGATTTTTTCACCTCCACACAACAAGCACTTACTGGTTTTATCAAAAGAATAAACAGATACAACGAGCTATAAAGTGGCAACCCAAATCTACCTTGAAATGTGTTCCCAAGATTTCTCCATCCATACCACCTCAACCGACCAAGCAAGGAGGACCTCAACACACGAATTGGCACATGAAGTCCAAGTTACAATTTACCCCCAAATGGATACCCAAACACTTATTAAAATATCAAGGTTAACCATTGTACTTGGATACCAAAACATAAACGTATACTACTAGTCTCATTGCTCCTCACTTAAAAATTCCCAAATCTCCTCATTAATGATGGAGAAAGGCTTCAATATCTCAAATTCCAACAATTTAAGGGAATAATATTTGAAAAGAATCTTCACCACACCAATGCCTAGACAAGTCTGGATCCCAAAGAGAAACCCTATCACACGAGACATGGTGGTTGATGGTGAAGCTTCTACATCACTAAAGGTTACAAAACCATTGTTGGCTATCCATCCCCATTAGTTTCCCTAGAGCGACCCACTACGCAACTGTCAACTCCATTACTCGTCTATCAAGGGAGAATCCATAAGATCCATCCAGTCTTATGAGAGCCCTTTACCGCCATTAAAGCTAGAAATTGACATGCCACGACAAGGAACAAAGGGTGCTCTTAGCCAACAAAATTTGATGGAGAAAAGTTGGAAGGGATGGTTATAAAAAACCTACAATACCTTCCGCGAGGTTAAGGTATGATAAGAAACAAGGGGGGACTTATGCTAATATCATTTTTTTAAACCCTCCTTCACCTTTTTCTCCCCGACAAGATCATTTCCATATCAAGAGGTAGCCTTTGGAAAAAGCTACCCCATGACAATATAGCTTTCACCAACATGTACAGTAATATAGCACCTATACACATACTAAATATCCCACTAACCATTAAAATAATTTTAAAAAATGAGAAAGAGAATATGTCAAAACAAAAGAATGTACAGTCTATTGTGACTACAGGCCATGAGCATGGGCTTTCCGTGGACCGACACGAGTGACCCTATCTTGGACCCGGATTTTCAGGAATGGTACTATCAAGGGCAGCTATGTATACCTCCTTTCTAGACCCACTCATGCTATTTTTAGGCTCACTAAAGGGAGAGATGTTGTGGAGCCACCTTTGTAGAGGACATGTTCTACCTATAGTTCCATCCCCTTGCACCATGCTTTCCTTGTAGGCATTACATGTTGTACGTAGTGTCCTACTTATGTTAGCACTGAAGAACTTATTTTAGGTGCGTATGGGACATGAATATCGCAGTCCATGTAGGAGAGACACCACAATGACATGATCATGTGAGTGTACATTACCTAGTGGGAGGACCCTATCAGGATAGAACTGCACATAGGAACAACTTGTAGAGCAAGGAAGGAAGGTGAGAACTTATGGACTTAAACTGTCATTTATTCAAATAATGTCTCTGACTCCTTGTCCCTTCTAGAGCAAGGTGGGTGACTTTCGAGATAGCTTAGCTCACAGTACCTACTTAGCTTAGCTCACGGTACCTACTTAGATCACTTACCTATAGTACCCCTACCATTTCACAGTAGTGAGAATGCACTCAAACCATTGCATCGTATACCAAAGGACACATATATATATGAAGCAAACCCAAGTGAGGGGGAAAATCAATCTAATGACACCGAATCGGAGCATGCTTACGAACTATGGTTATCTGACAATCAGCTTATGATTTACAAGTTATTCAGGTGCAATCGTTTAGACCAGATCGAGATTTACAACTTACAGTGGACGTGCAACCTTGATTAGACAGGGTTTTCCTCATTGCCCAAGTGTATTCTAACCCATCCTCACCTTTTGCTAATGTTTCAATCTTTTTTATGATTCCCCATTTAGTGCTTGTTTGAGTGCTTGCTTGCATCGTTATGTAATCGGTCTATCAAATTTTTAGTTATTACTTGAATAACCATTTAGGCTTTGGTCCTAGTTCAATCCTCCCTAAGATAGACCTTCGAGTATGCCAAGTACTCCACCTTCCTTAATGTGCACTCTTTAGTTAGAATAGAGCCTTCTAGGTGAGTTGTGAAAGTGAAACTAATTTTTTTTAACAAAGCAAAAATTTTAAAAAAAAACACAAGAAGATAACCATCACCATGTGCGATCTAGGCAGGACTTTTGGCTCTTATAGTGATGAAGCCTTAGGGATCTCGATGGGATGGGACCTTGTGGTTAAAAACCTATCAATAAAGGACTTTGTTTTTTAGAAAAACACCACAACCAACATTGTAGAGGTACTTAGCCAGTTCTTAGATACTCTTGTATATGAGGTCTTTAGGCCATTGATTGGGTTTGTAAGGTGGTGCCCTACTTTTATATTTTTAGAATCAAAATGAACACTTATAATAATCAGTTTTTGTAGTTTCATTTACGAGGCAAGATAATAGTTAAAGAATGTATTACCAACGTGATAGTGCGTCGAGACTAAGGTCATAATCCAAGGCATGCTTTTTGCTCCATCTTAGTTTAGATCAAATTTGGACCAACCTTAATATTACCCTTGTCTTAACTTGAAAAGGTGACCAATCGCAAAAATCTATTCTTATTGCTTGATGTTTGCATTATGCTTGATGTTTCCACAAGAACACCTTATCTTAACTAGAAAAGGTGACCACTCACAAAAATCTTTCCTCATTGCTTAATTGATGTTTGCATCATGCTTGATGTTTCCACAAGAACACCTTACTCGTTGTACCATGTTGCCTTGCAGGCCTCCCAAGACCTTCAACATTTCCAATGCCAACACGAAACCGGCAACAGCCTCGATAAATCTTCATCTCGACATAATCCAAGGAAAGAATCTGCATTAGGAAGGGAGGCATGTTAACCCTCATTGGACACCTCTCTAGCGACGCCATCCATTGGCAACCGTCACTTTGTTTGGCCGTTGACATTAAAAATGCTAACATTGTATATTTTTGGTGTACGGTCGCCGCTTGTCTATAAAAGGTACACCATGGGATTGATTATGGAGATCGTATGATTAGATTAAATGTTTGCACAAGCCTAGGTGGCCCTAGATAGCTATGGACCTATATAAATGATGGGGGCAAAGATAAGGGTCAATTTGTATTCTCACTATTCATTCTCTTGTACAACTAATAGAGTGCTTTTCTTCTCTACTCTCTTTCTCTCTTGTACAACTAATAGAGTGCTTTTCTTCTCTACTCTCTTTCTCTCTTGTGTGTCTTGCTTGCTTGACTAATTCAAGCAAGCAACGGATATGGGGTTCCAGACCAATGGCTTTTGGAGACGCTCCTCGGAGGCTACCGGAGAGTTGATCCCAAGCTTGAAGTAAACTGGTTGTAAATCTGTCCTCAAAAGCTAGCTGAATCCACGAGCCTGCTTCTCTGTGAAAATCCATCTGGTGCTCTGTCGACCAAGGGCCCCCTAGGCTCGGGGTCAGGGTTAAAATCCGGGCCAAGAGGAAGTCTTTCCAAGGCGTCAATTGAACATGAAGTTGAAAGAATCGGGTTAAATAGACCATAAAATTCGGTGCACAAAAGAGTAATTCAAGCAAGCAAGCAAGCAAGACACACAAGAGAGAAAGAGAGTAGAGAAGAAAAGCACTCTATTAGTTGTACAAGAGAATGAATAGTGAGAATACAAATTGACCCTTATCTTTGCCCCCATCATTTATATAGGTCCATAGCTATCTAGGGCCACCTAGGCTTGTGCAAACATTTAATCTAATCATGCGATCTCCATAATCAATCCCATGGTGTACGTTTTATAGACAAGCGGCAACCGTACACCAAAAATATACAATGTTAGCATTTTTAATGTCAACGGCCAAACAAAGTGACGGTTGCCAATGGATGGCATCGCTAGAGAGGTGTCCAATGAGGGTTAACATGCCTCCCTTTCTAATGCAGATTCTTTCCTTGGATTATGTCGAGATGAAGATTTGTCGAGGCTATTGCCGGTTTCGTGTTGGCATTGGAAATGTTGAAGGTCTTGGGAGGCCTGCAAGGCAACATGGTACAACGAGTAAGGTGTTCTTGTGGAAACATCAAGCATGATGCAAACATCAATTAAGCAATGAGGAAAGATTTTTGTGAGTGGTCACCTTTTCTAGTTAAGATAAGGTGTTCTTGTGGAAACATCAAGCATAATGCAAACATCAAGCAATAAGAATAGATTTTTGCGATTGGTCCCTTTTCAAGTTAAGACAAGGGTAATATTAAGGTTGGTCCAAATTTGATCTAAACTAAGATGGAACAAAAAGCATGCCTTGGATTATGACCTTAGTCTCGACACACTATCACCTTTATGCCAAAAGTAGCTTCTCTGATGCACACAGTGCTGTACCGGTTGCTACAAGCGTTTTTGTTTTTGCAAATCCAATGCTATAGGTAGATTTGTAGCTATTAAAATCCCCGAGGTTGAGTGGAATTAGACCGAAATGCCGTGAACATTGCATTTTTCCAAAAAAAAATGCAAGCTCTGTTTACAAGGCGAATGTAGCCTCCATCTACGCCTTTGAGTTGTGCAAGTTCCCCAATAGTAATTTTTGCCAATGGTGGGGTGTGGGAGAAGCAAAAAATCCTCCACTGATAGTGGATTAAAAGGAATAACACCCGCAAGATTCATATCCTTTTAATCCACTGATAGTGGATTAAAAGGAATAACACTCGCAAGATTCATATCTAGGGTTTTTCAAATTAACCCACTAATCAAACCTATGAATGGTGCTGAGAAATGATTAGACAACGATTAAATTATGATTTGGCAATGAAGAACAAGGCTTTGATACCATGTTGGAAATCACAGGAGATCAATCATGGAGCTATGGAGGATGAAATATCTCCATGATGGTGGAGTGTAAAGAAGAGAGAGAAGAAGAACCATGAGCACATAAGAGAGAGAAAAGTGGGCACAATATAAGATGAATGTATTATAAAAGATATGAATAAAACACCAAGTATAATACTCTTTTATAGGCACCAAGGCCCTATTTTGGACTCTAACTATAAGAGGTAGTTCACACCTAGAGTGTTCACACCAAGTTGGCTATGAACCTAATGAACAATATGCCCATATCCCCAATTGTTAGAATCATGGGGTAAATGCTAATGAGCCATTCATAATATAAAAAACTTGATTGCATTACTTAAAATGAACTAGTTACATAGGCTTATATATCCTTTGAGGAGGTGTACTGTTGACATCACTGATGATGTGCACATGTATTATTTTCCATTGATTTCTCCACGATCCCTTGAGGTTAGGAATGCCCCTTGACATGCAGAGTGATGCTACACACTTTGTCTCTAGCTTAGGCTAACATTTTATCCTATGCACATTTGAACTATGGCTAAGGAACAAGTTGGGATTATATTTCTAACACCCCCCTTAAGCCAAACTTGGATACAATGACTTGACACTCAACAGTAGTTTTTGCCTACTAACAACAATCCTCCCTGACCCCACTCAACAATAGTTTTTGCCTAACAATCCTCCCTGATTACAATGAGGAAGATTACCCCCTAAAAACAACAAAGGGTGTGTGTACTCTTCTCTAACAAATAGTCAAGGGTATATACAACAAACAAATGCTTGACCATATAAGAGTGAGCAATGACAAACTCTTTACAAAAGCATAGGAGTCATCATCTCCAAGACTAACAAAACCACAAACTTCTACAAAGTTACTCTCTTCTTCTGCAACAATGTTGGCCTTCTTTTTACCTTCCTTCTTATCGTTGAGATAGCACTTGTGTGGTGGATGATTGGTCTTTCCACAATGTACACAAGGGTTTTTGGTGTAGAAATATTTAGTTTGGTGATTGGTCCTTCCAAAACTTACACATTTCTTCTTATTATTGATGGAGGATACAACATAGGCACCGTCTTGGAAGTCTTTGGCCAACTCCTTTTCTTCTTCTTGCAAGGAGTTTATCACACTTTCTAAAGAAGGAATGGACTCCTTGTTTTTAAGCATAGTTACAATTTGGTTGTAATTATGAGGCATTCTCTTTAACAAGATAGCAATAACATCTTCTTGAGGAACAAGGAATTTGACATACACAAGTTGAGTCATGAGACTCTTTTTCCTATTGAAAAAAGAGGCTACATTTTCACTATCTTCCATTTTTAGCTCATAGGCTTGCATCTTAAGGCTAACTTTTTAATGTTTAGCCGTAGCACCAAAGGTCCTTTCAAGTATTTCCCAAGCTTGAGAAGAATTTTTAGCATTACCTATATGGTATATATAATCATCTTCTAGTGCAGTGATAATGATGCCTAAAGATTGCTAATCCTTAGCTTACAATGTAGCAATGGTAGCTCTAGTAGTAACGGTATATGCTTCATCCCCCACTTCTACTTAAGGTCTAACAAGACTCCATACATTCTTCTTCATTAGATAACCTTGGTTTGCCATGTATGGAAACCCACTTCTACTTGAGGTGTAACAAGACTCCATACATTCTTCTTCATTATATAACCCTTAACCTTGGTTTGCCATGTATGGAAACCAGTGCCATTAAATTTTTCAGGATATTTTGATGCCACGATTAGGGTGGTCTTACCACTGAGAGATATTCTCAGGCAGTGTCTAAAAACCCTTCACAAATATGGAAACTTTGAATGCCTTAAGTGTAGAATGAGCTTATATGAAGAGTATGGCATGTAAGATTTTATTTCCCTTCACACTAATCAATCACTTAACTTTAAGAGGGTTTGTCAAGAAATTAGCCAAGTGATTAATTATGTGTAGAGAGTGGAGTTAGTGAGAGGAAGATAGCTTGGTAATTATGTAATGATTAAGGATTAATCAAATAGAAGTTAATCTTTAAGATAAGATTCACATATCATGGCCATGTTGTTTGCAGATGATTAATTACCAAGATTAAGAAGATAATTAACATTCAAAACAGTTTCTGGTAGCTTGACAGGTTCTAACAAATTCGGCTCATTCTTGTGTAGACCAAAGAGATGTTTTGTGGGATTTTAGAGCACCTAGGGGTGCTAATTTGGTTTAGAGGAATCAAATCAATTTGAAGCATAGAAGGAGAACATGCCTCTGCACCAAATTGCTTGTGAAAAAATGTGCCTATTTTGGGGTTTAACGCAATGCCATGCTGTATGTGCACAAATTTATGAAATTGAGATGATGAGTTTTAGCACTTGAGTAGCTCTATAAATTTCCTAAAAAAATCTCAGTGAGATTTTTCCTAGAATAGATGGTGGAAGCCCTCCAAGTTAGGCGTGCTCTTCCTAGAATATAGCCTAAAATGCAAGATATGTATTTAACTTATTAATGAGATACTAATTATGCTTAATTGGGACCTAATAGATTTAATAGCTCTGATACCATGTTAGAATCATGGGGGGAATGCTAACGACCTATTCATAATATGAAAAACAACTTGATTGCATTACTTAAAATGAACTAGTTACACAAACGAATATAGCATTTGAGAAGGTGCATTGCTGGCATCACTGATGATGTACACATGGATTCTTTTCCACTCATTTCTCCACAACCCCTTGAGGCTAGCAATGCCCCTTGACATGTGTTTGGACGCATGAAGTGATGCTACACACTTTGACTCTAGCTTAGGGTAACCTTTTATCTTATGCACATTTGATTTATGGCTAAGGGACAAGTTGGGCTTATATTTCTAGCACCAATCTCACATGATATTTTGTTGTATTATTTCAACATTCCCAACCATCTTCTTTGTTTGGTACTAAGATTGAGTCGAGGTAAAAAGTACTTAAGTACCCTATGAGATCACTTCTCATGTAAAACTCTCCATCTCTTTGTCATCAAGTTTACGACTCTCAAATGCAATCACCCCATGATCTTGATATAACACGGCACCAATGCCTCTTCCACATACATCTACCCTTATAGTAAAAGGCTTGGAAAATTCTGGACAACCAAAATAGGGGCAATGGTAAACATACTTTTGAGTTCTTCAAAGCTCTTCTGGGCTACATCATCCCAAAAAAAGCTTCTCTCTCAAGCTTATCTGTTAATAGAGCCATATTGTGAGCATAATTTTCAATAAACCTCCTATAGAAATATGATAAGCCCAAGAAACCCCTTAGTTGTGTGATATTGGTAGGAGTTGGCCAATTCTTCACACATTCCACCTTCTTGGGATCCACCCTTATACCATCTTTGCCCACAATCTTTGCCCACAATATGACCGAGGTACTCCACTTCACTTGCCACCATATGAATGTGCATTTACTCTCCTTAGCATACAATTGGTTGGCTCTCAATGCATCCAACACCATGTGTATATGAGCCAAGTGCTCCTCTTCACTCTTGTTGTACACACCAATGTATCGTCGAAGAAGACCAATACAAACTTGAAGATGAAAGGTTGACGCACCTTGTTCATCAAAGCTTGAAAAGTGGTAGATGCATTACATAACCCAAACATTATAACCATAAAAGTGATAGAGACCCCTCTGTGTCCTAAATGCCATCGTGGTGGTAGCCCAATCTCAAGTCAATCTTGGTGAAGAATCTTTCACCTTTGAACTTATCTAAAAAATCATCTGTTCTTGGGATGGGATAACGATTCTTAATAGAGATCTTATTCAAGTCTGTATAATCAATGCCCATACCAAAAGTACCATCTTTCTTCTTCACCACAAGAGTTCCAGAGATGCAAAGGGAGATTGACTTGGCTCCAACCTATGTCCATCAATTATTTACAAATATTGGACATGGATAAAAGAGATGCAAAGGGAGAAACTTAGCTCCAACCAATTAGCTCCAACCAACCCATGTCTGTCAATGCGCATACAAAAAGTACCTTCTTTCTTCATCACCAAGAGTACAGGAGATACAAAGGGAGATTGACTAGCCAACCCATGTTCGTCAAACTTGCCTTGCCATCTCATTCTTTACCTTTTTGACAATCTATATGAAGGCTTATTGGCGGGCCTAGCATTAGGCAATTTCTATCCCATGATCATTATCCCGCTTAGGTGGCAAACACTTAGGCATTTAAAATACATCCTCATACTCGTTCAACAATTGAACCATCCCTTCATTTGTAACTTTACTCTCTTCAACATTGCTCTCATCTTTACAAAGCTATATACATGCCGCATTTTCTTAAGCTCTCTCTTGAGTTGAGTGCATTAATCAAGCTCAATTATTGGACTTGTTTTGCCACATCATTCTTCTCCACTTTTGGCAATCTATATGGAGGCTTGTTGGTGGGCCTAGAATTAGACTCAAGTTCTCTCCCATGATTAATATCTTGCTTAGGTGTGGCAAACACTTGGGAATTTGAAATACATCCTCATATTTGTTCAACAAATTGAACCATCCCTTCATTTATAACTTTACTCTCTTCAACATCGTTCTCATCTTTCCAAAGCTGTAATACATATGCATGCTCCATTTTCTTAAGCTCTCTCTTGAGTGCTATTAATTAAGATCAATTATTGGACTTGTTTTGCCGTGTTATCCTTCTCCACTTTTGAAAATCTATATGGAGCCTTGTTGGAAAGCCTAGCATTAGACTTAAGTTCTATTCCATGTCAATATCCTACTTAGGTGGAAAACACTTGGAATACATCCTCATACTCCTTCAACAAATGAACCATCCCTTCATTTCTAACTTTACTCTCTTCATCAACATCGTTCTCATCTTTACAAAGCTATAATACATATGCATCGTTCTTTGCAACATCGTTCTCATCTCTTCATTTCTCTTCATTATCGTTCTTATCTTTACAAAGCTATAATACATATACATGTCCCATTTTCTTAAGCTGCTATTAAATCAAGCTCATCTTGGACACTTGATTTTCTCATAATGTAACACTTTTGTTACCATGCATATTGTAATAGCACCAGCTTCAAGAGTCAATCACATCCCAAAATAATGTCAATAGGATCCATGTCAAGTACTAGCAAATCAGCTTTGCATATGCAATCTTTTGAGATCTCATCATTAACATGACCTTTGCATATCATTGGTAATGGAAGGGCCAACTTTTACATTTTGTACACCTGCATTGGTATGTACATTGCCTACATTTGCTTGCTTGGCATCACCCACATTGGCATGTCCATTACCTTCATTGGTATGCTTAGCATTTACACATACTCACCTTCATTTTCAATATATTTAATAAACTCAACATCATCCACATACTTTATATTTCCACGATCCATGAGTTCTTGAAGTATATTCGAATTCTTACAAGCTCTACCTCTCAACATGGCTACAAATTTGTATCTCTCAAATGTCAAAATTCAAAGATCTAAGGCTTGTTGGAAAGCCCTTGGTACCTATTTTCCAAAATGTACTTCTTTTTGTTACAATCAACGGCCTATATTCCTCTGTTTTGACTTTTAAAAGAAAAGTCAACAACCGCTTCAAGTTAATCTCAGTGAAACAACATCGGAGAAACGAGAGATATTTGGTTTGAATGATGAGGCTTTTGAACCATATAAATCATTCAACTAGAATCCACACAGATTTTGATTGAATTAGGGTAATGTGATCGATCAACTCTCTCCCATTGACTTAGAATTCAGTATCTGATTGGCAAGGTTGATAGCTCATCTTGTAGCTCTTAGATAGTACTTTCTAGCCATCATATGCATTCCATAACAGCATGAAGCATTCATGATTGAATTAGGGTTTTGCACCTCAATTGTGAGCGATCAAAAGACAAAACAAGAATCCTTTTATAACCGACTGCCAAATAATGTCTATAATATCATCCAATGCCTTCCATGATGTCAAATTGCATATGCCTAACAAATATGTCGAACTTCCATACATGAAACCTCTTCAATGCCCATCTTTGCCTTGTTCATGAGCATCCATGCATTCCCATGTGAACCAAGTATGTGATAAGGATAAGTTTTGGAATTTAACGTTGATGATGAGGTTAATCCATCTTCCTCCACATGTGCCTAATCCTCCCACTACCACCTTTTCCAAGGCACTCAGTGTTAGTAGAATTCAAGAAAACTCTCCCTCTTGGCTTCTCTTCCTCCTCCAGCCAAGAGTACCTCTTAGCACATCTCTAGATTCTAGGAATCAAAATAAATTGCAAAAGCGGTGAGAATGCTTACCAATGGCCATGACTCATGCCATATTGCAACTTATCATAATATTGCTCAATTTTTGAGCTCCCATGCCACCAAAAAGCAATCATACCACCAAAAGTCAATCCATATTAGCTCATAAGCATCCATATGCATCAAAATGCATGCAACTTCACACCACATAATCCATTTGCTTCTCCAAAGGCAATCAATGCCCTCCAACGACTGCATATTGCAACCATATCTATTGCAATAGGTAACAACTCATTACATTGCTTCCCATTATCTCCCAATATCAAGGAAATATATGAAATGATGCTAATGGATCAAGATTAAGGAATTCTTATGCATTTTGATGAAGATTTATGCATATGATGAAGGAAAAGCCCTTCAATCAATCCAAGCTTGTGCAATATGTAAAGATTCATGCATTAGGTCAAGTTTCTTGTAATTAAGCATGAAAAGGGCAAGATTATGAGAGAAAAGCAAGAAATAGCAAGAAACCCTAAAATTTCACCATAGGAAGTAAAGCTAATGCAAATGGAGCCATATTGATGATGAAGAGGCTTGAAACAAGCACATGGAATAGGGTAGGATTTTATAAATATTATCAAGACTTATTCAAGATTATGTAAAACCCCCAAATCACAAGAATCACACCCAAAATTTGTAAGAAATGGTGAAGATAGCAAGTGTATGCATAGAATAGACACAAGAGAAAAGTAGAGAAGCCAACCTATGTGATTAGGGCATCACATTGGAACCATAGAAGGCGGCACATTTCGAACAGCCCACAAGCATCTTGTGCATCGTTTTTTGCTCAAAATACACTCTCTGATGCCTTCATAAGCTTCCAAAAGGTACTCCCAAGCTTCAAATGCATGCAACAACCTCCTCCATTTGTAGAGGAAAGAAAAAAAGAAATTAGAATGTCCATTCCTCCAAAACTTTGTGCATATCTCAAATTTTTTTTGCCCATACTATGTCTGGCTACCCACAATGGCTCAAAAATGGTCCAAATTTGCCATTTCTTATCCAAATTTCCTCAAACTTGTCCCAAATGAAACCCCAAAATGATATCCATGATTAGGAGAAAGATATTTTACTAAATGCAATAGTAATCAAGATCTAGGGTTTACCTGAAATTGGAGTTTTCAAGAAAATGGCTCAAAAATAGCTTAAGTGGCTCAAATGGATCATAAGCCAAGCTTTGATACCACTCAAAGAAAGAGAGGAAGGATACGTTGCAAGAAAATGGCTCAAAAATAGCTTAAGTGGCTCAAATGGATCATAAGCCAAGCTTTGATACCACTCAAAGAAAGAGAGGAAGGATACGTTGCACTCATAGCATGGATTACACACATGCACCATCTCACGAGGGAGAAGGTCACCATGGAAGCTTGCTTGAACAAAAAATTGATTATCAAAATTATTAGTGAATATGAATTAGTTGTGATTATTATCTTATATACTCTTGTCCCTTTTCATACTCACTTGTTCTCTTGGCCCCCACATTTGCCCATGCCCATGCCTCCTTTTTGGCCCATTATTTACAAGGCTTGATCACCTTTACAAAGCATGTGAATCCACTGCATTACACATTTTCTAGTGCCATTGAACCTAGTGGGATTCAACAAGAGATGGCTAACCTTGCTCACAACAAGAAGAAATGCCCATGCCCTCTCATCAACAAAGACCACTGCTAGCTCAACAAAGACATGCAAACTTGCTCAAGAGAAAGCATGATTCCAAACTCGCCCTTTAACCCCCCTCCCTTCCTCTTGCTCTTGAGCCTTGGAGATTCCTTGGTAGAGGCTTATGATGGGCCACTCATAGCACAACAAACATGCACCCTCCTCCTCCTTAGCCTTGGAGATTCCTTGGTAGAGACTTATGATGGGCCACCAATAGCACAACAAACATGCACCCTCCTCCTCCTTAGCCTTGGAGATTCCTTGGTAGAGGCTCATGATGGGATTTTGCATGGGTACATTTAAGAGAGCATTGTGATCTCCCTCTTCGATTAGTTCTTTTTTTAAAGCATCTTGCATGGGTACATTGAAGAAACCATTGTGGATCCCTCCTTTGGTTTCTAGTTTGACCCATAGTTGTTGACATACGATCGTACGATATGATATCGTACGAAAATTTACCGTACTGTATGAAATTTTGGAATATAATACAATAAAGCACAGCTTCTTTAACACTTAAATTTATGGATTATCAATTTGAAAGGATAAAGAGCTCAGAGGTTGTTACAAACCTTGAGAGCAATGGGAGCTGGAGCTTGAGCTTGAGAGGCTAGAGCCATGAGAGCTTGAAACTTGTGATGGAGAGAAGGTTCGAGGAGAGCTTTTTAAAGGGAGACCAAAGAGTCCAAGGCAACCACCCGAGGCCAAGGCCCAACTGTTGGACGACGGTCTACGAAGACACACAGAGAGGGAGGTAGTTGAGGAGAAGCCTTTGCTTCTTGTCACCCTAACTAAGAAAGGTGATCATAAGGATAGAGAGAACATATCCTTTGGAACCACACCAAAAGTCAACATCCACAAATCCTTGGCTGCTTAGCCTAAAAGGATACCAAAAGCAAGCCAACCCCATAATAGTCAAAAATAGCTATAAATGACGACTTTTTTTTAAATTTAAAAAAAAAGGGGAGGTCAATACAATTACAGTCAAAAACAAAAGAAGCGGGGGGAGGGGGGAGGGGGAGATATCGTACTGCAACATTCCGTACTAGACGACAATGTCAGTACAATGTATGAGAGCAACTATGGTTTGACCTCTTTTGTTAGTTTGTCCTTTTTGCAACTTGCATGTTACTTTACATGTGGACCATCATATCATCACACTTTTATGATCCTTGTAGCCGTTTGTAAGACCTCTCTCTATCTAAACCCTCCCAAAAAATCAAGAAATAAGAAACCACTTCTAACCTAATGGAAACGAAAATTTGAGAAATGTAGCATAGATCAATAGGCAAATGGTGATTGTACATAGCATGGCTACGGATGCCTTTCCACTTTAAGAATAAACTTGAAACAAGCCTGTAACGTAAAGAGGTTGGAGCTAAGCTAGATTCTTCAATGTGTAGATTGAATTTAATCTTTTATTGAGCTTCAACTTTTTTTTTTTGGTCTAAATATGATTTACATGTTTTCCAAAGTGTTGGGGTTCAAACTCTTGGTTGCTTTCATGTTATCAAACCCTTTCTTTTCCCAAACCCTCCATGGCGCATGGATATTGTATGCATCTAGTCCTGCCTTACCCTCTTGTTGACATAGCGCCACAATGCCCAGAAGACCAATAAAATCACTTCCATGTCAAGGCTTCTAGAGCCTCTGTCCTCTGAATTAATGCGTCCATTGCATTCAAGGAAAGCTTGACGTTGAATTGATTACAAATTCAACTTATTATAAAAAGATTTAAGAGCGGAGAGAGAGAGAGAGGGGTACAGGCCATGAAAGCCTGCTCTGTGCCTTCTTCCCCCATCCGCAATCTTATGGAGAAGGGCAGGCCAGTGGCAAAGCTGGGGCCTCTGCCAGCAAAGCACAGATATGGCAGGCATCCTTCCCTTTCTGAATATCATTGACCAATTTCAAATAGACCTGCCAATGTATATCACACTACAACATACACCAAATTTTCGGTGAAAAAATGGACCACCTACAATTCTGGCTTTGCTGTACATTCAAAAACTCAATCCAAGGTAGTACAATAACTGGGCCCAATGTACTTTGGTACACAAGCTTAAACCAGGTAAAAAAAGTGGTTTTTGAAGTACAAAACCGACCCTGTACAGCTGCGCGATGAGGAACTGTAGTTCAGCTAAATCTAAGTACACATGCGATTGAAAGCCATCGTCCATTACTCTTCGTATGCAAAAAGGATATTTGTGGGAACTTGTGCCTAAGTTCAAATGCTTTGTATTGGCCACTTCAGTCTTCAAGACCGAAATTTTCGAGTGGTGGGCGAACCTTGCAGTAAACGGAGTTCGCAACAGAAGCTTCTGATGCAAGAATGCCTCTTGTAGGATACAGTAGAGAAACACAAAGGAAGGTTACTCATGGAGAAAGAAATAGCTCATGCCGGCGCAAATGGATGTCAGCTGCAGGAATGTCATCTTCCTCGGGACGCTTCACCACGTCTGCAACCCCATTGGTGAGGCGTGAAGAAAGCGACGGTGACAACGTTGAATAGATACCTGCATTCAATTAAAATGCCGAAAAAAAGATATTCACACCAGATCGAATACTCATTCACAGTCATCACATTTTACAATATCAGAAGGTCCATTAAAACAAAAACTGCTGGTCTCAACCACTTCTAAGATGGCCGCTAGATCTTATCAAGAATGGTCATGTTTAAACCTCCAACTTTGACAGACCTGTCTCAGCTCAATCATTCAGGTGTGCCCATAAGGTAATTGATATTTTTGGAGTTGATCAAGTCAATGTTCCAATGTTGGAACCTCCATGGCAAACAGCTTTAGTGAAGACTTCCCCTGCGAAGCCATGTAGAAGGAACCCCATGTGTAGCATTGGCTGAGGATCAGGAATCCGGACCAGTCTACTAGAGTTAGCGCGGGTGAGTGATGCTGGGTTTTGGTGTGCACCAAATCTACCCTCTCCCAGATTAAAAGCAGATGGCTGATCTATTCCTCTACAGCTGTGGGGTGATGAGCCTGTCAGCAGTTCCCAATCTGGATCTGTGGCTCTACCTTGAGGGTGAATTAGAAATGGAATACTACCTTTACCACTAATATCAATGTATCTCGTGCTTGCTGTGAGTTGATCTCAAATTGGTTCTCAAAATCAGGACTTTATAGTGGTACAACACAAACTCCTCATGGCTCTACCTCTCTATCAAGAAAGAACTCCATATGGTAGCTTTGGCTCTAGCTCTTATAAGGAGCTCAAATTTGTATGGAGAACAATACAGCAAAGAGTATGGACTGGTTACAATAAAGAGCTTTCAAAATGGTAGTATCTTTGAGAGGTGTGATGAAACCGGCCTTCAGAAAGAACTCCATATGCTAGCTTTGGCTCTAGCTCTTATAAGGAGCTCAAATTTGTATGGAGAACAATACGGCAAAGACTATGGGCTGGTTACAATAAAGAGCTTTCAAAATGGTAGTATCTTTGAGAGAGGTGATGAAACCAACCTCCAGAAATTTGACGGGCGATGAAACAAACACTCGCACACAAAACACTTCAACACCTTTGAGGACTTGGAAAAGAAAACAAACAGGGAGGAGGTAGAGTGCTCCTGCAAATAGTACACGGGCATTGATTGTCCCCAAAACGCAATGGCGCCCCTTGCGGTATTTCTTACTTGATCAAATTTGAGTACAAAGTACAACTTATAGAATCCTCCACCAATAGGATCCCTTATAGTTTCACCCAAGACTTCCAAATGAGAACTCTCGTTATTACAGCACAGCATACCATAGAGAAGGCACACATGTACAACACCTCCCTGCTTTCCAAAGGTCTTCTCCATCTCAACAATGGATCCTTCAAACCTTATCCCAAACAGCAGTAGGACTGTACCGTACCACATGTCCTTCCCTATAGCCATAGCTTGCATGTAACCTCGAGAAAACACAACCTGTTCACATGAATCCAAAGACATGTTTTCCACATGAAACCAAAGACCTATATCCGATAAACCAAAGACATGTATCCCATAAACCATAGGCCTATATCTCGTTATTGCAGCACAGCATACCATAGAGAAGACACACATGTACAACACCTCCCTACTTTCCAAAGGTCTTCTCCATCTCAACTATGGATCCTTCAAACCTTTTCCCAAACAACAGTAGGGTTGTACCATACCACATGTCCTTCCCTATAGCCATAGCTTGCATGTAACCTCGAGAAAACTACGACCTGTTCTCATAAATCCAAAGACATGTTTTCCACATGAAACCAAAGACCTGTATCCCATAAACCATAGACCTGTATCTCGTTATTACACCACAGCAAACCATAGAGAAGGCACGTATGTACAACACCTCCCTGCTTTCCAAAGGTCTTCTCCATCTCAACTATGGATCCTTCAAACCTTTTCCCAAACAGCAGTAGGGCTGTACTGTACCACATGTCCTTCCCTATAGCCATAGCTTGCATGTAACCTCAAGAAAACTACAACCTGTTGTCACCATTTGGCCACCCAAATGGTTCACTCTTGCTTTCACACTATGTACATATTGGATTGGTGTCCATGGCTTATGGAATATGCCTATGCAAGTGATTGACACGTGTCATGCTGTATAGTTGGATATGACTTCCGCTGGGACTTGATGTTATCATGCCCGGAATATCTGGCGGACTTGGCTTTCCGCTGGGACTTGTGCCTTTGTGTACATGCCCGGAAACGCCTGGAGGATTGGCTTTCCACTGGGTCTGGTATCACATATACTTGCCTGGAAACGCCTGGTCTTATATGGTTTCAAGAACGGAAATTGCTCATGCCAATGCTGCATTGCATAGCATCTTTATGTGCTTGCCTGCAAATGAAATTGCATGCTGTTTTCATGCCTGCATGACCTATGTGTAGTTTCGGGCTAGGGGACACCCACCCGTGAACCGTGCGTGTGAAACTGTCTGCTGACATGGTTGTGTGGCATGTGAACAGGTGGTAAGTATTTCCCAATCTAGGCTCAAATAGCCTTTAGGACTTAGCCAATATTTATAAGTGAGTGCGTTCCCATTTCATTAAAGTTTGGGCGCCCAAAAGTCACTTATAAATTATGACCGCTTCCAAGTTCACACTCACTGAAGTCCCGAGGCGGACAAGACTCAATGTCCAGGACCTGATCCTCCCCTTTTACTCATAAATGGGCATCTCTCTATGTCCCTTCACCTGATTGGACCCCAATTCACTTACTTATTAAGAGAAATTCGTGTTTTCTCTTCATGAGGATTTTTGGAGGCTGAAAACTCTGTTTTTCCACCATTTCTCTCCATTTCCAAGCTCTCCATAGCCATACCCAACTTGCTAGGGTGTTTTCCAAGCTTCCAAGAGTGTTTCCAAGTGCTAATCACTCTCCTACTCACTCCCAATGACTGAAATTCAGCAAAACAGCTCTCATTTTTGCTGTAATTTCTGGTCTTTTTGCTAAAAACCCCAATTTCAGCCTTCCTTTCTCAAGTTGAACCATAGGGGAAGCTTTTCCAAGGTTCCCTTCATCCTCTTGAAGACTTTTGTCGCGAAGGATTGCGGCAAATCGAAGATATCAACACTTCTAAAGCTTCCAACGCGAAGACTTCCGCTTGCAACAACTTCTATGAAGACTGGTAAGGTAATTGGACAATGTATTGTCATTACTTACTCAGTAGAAGGGCAAGACTCCTTGTTTAGCCGCCCTGTGTAGTATTTCTCTTGTCCTATGTGCTCTTGAAGATGTTGCTACCTTGCTTGGTAGAACATAGAGCCAATGGTAGAGAATATGGGACCTGAAGTCGGACCGGGCATCAAGGCAGCTCCTTGGTGATCTACATCGACATACCATTGTTTTCTAAATGCTGAATTTCATATGCATTGGCATGGAGGATTTGGCAATGGATGCCCGTGAAACTATGTATTGAATTTCTCCAATAGTAATACAATTTACTCAAGGGAGGGGTCGGCCGTTCCGGCTCATTGTGTGCCTCTTGTCAATTCAGCAATTTACTTCTTGTATTTGAGCAAGTGTCCTTCAAATCTTAGTGTATTTAAGTGTATTGATTAGCATTGTGTTCAACCAAGTTACACCTGTTCACATGAATCCAAAGACATGTTTTCCACATGAAACCAAAGACCTGTATCCCATAAACCATAGACCTGTATCTCGTTATTACAACACAGCATACCATAGAGAAGGCACACATGTACCTCCCTGCTTTCCAAAGGTCTTCTCCATCTCCACTATGGATCCTTCAAACCTTTTCCCAAACAGCAGTAGGACTATACCGTACCACATGTCCTTCCCTATAGCCATAGCTTGCATGTAACCTCCAGAAAACTACAACCTAATCACATGAATCCAAAGACATGTTTTCCACATGAAACCAAAGACCTATATCCGATAAACCAAAGACCTATATCCCATAAACCATAGGCCTGTTTCCTCGAAACCAATGTCCTATTTCCATGAGAAACCCACAGATACACCATCCAATCACGGTGCCAAAACTAGGGTTGATTTCCACAGCAATACCTGCTTTTTCCATAACTCATAGAGATAAAGATAGCAGACATGTCAAGCAACCCCTGAATACACATAAGTTCGTGCCAAAACTAGGGTTGATTTCCACAGCAATACCTGCTTTTTCCATAACTCATAGAGATAAAGATAGCAGACATGTCAAGCAACCCCTGAATACACATAAGTTCAAGACGAAGAGAAACAACACATCTCTTCCATGAACATCGTCCCGTGTATATGTAGCTTGTTCTCCTGTATCCAAGTCTCTTCAACAGGACCTGCAATCCACGATGAGGGAGAGAGAGAAAAAGCCAGTCTCTAATCTCCTACACCAAAAAAAGTTTGGGAAAAATCTATTGTTATGGGCGCGCAGCCTGAGATCCTGGTGGATGCGCTCACCTTCGAAGACTATGTGGCAGAGGTCAGAGGCTTGCTGTTGCGATCTGGAGAGCTCCATGTTCTGTAAGGCAAAGGCGAGGGATCGATCATCAGAAGAGAGAGAAGCAGTCAAACATCGGCCTTCTTTGTAGCCTCGCGCCACCCTGTAGTGCAGCCCGATGCTTCCTGCAGCCCATCCCACCTGCGCTGCTGCTCTGAAATCGCCTAAGCTCTTTGGCGTCCGGCCAAAGCTGTGATATGCCTGCGCTGGCTTGCTTTTTAGCGACAAGCTGCAGCCGTGCACCCATCCCCTGCACCGCCTACCCTCACCCCATACGACTGGCTAATGTCGTGCACCCCCAACCAATGCCTTGCCTTGCCACTATTGTGCCTCAGTTGCCATGTGCCAACGACCAATCATCCATGGAGAAGAAGCGCCACACATTACACGCCACCCGACACCACCCCTTCAATTCTGCCACCCTCCGTCTTTTTCTAAAGATGCGATTCAGTACGCTTTTCTCCAAAAAGCCAAAAGCAAATAGCAAAAACGCATCTTCCAAAAAAAAAATCTTTATCATCAAAGGTTATAAAACCTTTAAATTAAAATCCCTTTTTGTCCCTTTCACACTTGGGCTGGCCACATGGTTTCCTTTTCAAATCCAAACGGATGCCATTCATACTGTCCATCCCATGCTCGTGCCCACCTGCTTTCTGTCCAGATAAAAACACAGGGTCGTAACATACCCCCCTCTTGAAAAATAGCAAGCGTCCTCGATTGCACTCAATAACACAGTAAGGCATCGTATGAGCAAAGATTCCCCGTATGACAAAAGCAATGCCCCTCCAGTGCATTTGGGTGATGAAACCATCATCCTGGACAAAAAAGCCACACTGTCACGTCAAAGTGACAAACAACTCTTGCGCCTGGCTTTCTACACAGTTGTGTGTAATATGATGCTGGATATGGCTGTAAGGAGTCATTATCCGTGAGAGAAGGTTGGGATTCTGAGGTAGCCCTCATCTTATTGTCGCGCCTCGAAAGAGGTTACCTTTGGTTTAAGCAGCAGTGAGCGTGCGGAAAGACTTCGTGGCCCTCCTGACTATGTAGGGACACTGTTGCACCCTTGCAGTTATTCGGTATCATACTAGGGAAACTAGTAGAGAGCGATTCCGGGGCACGGAAAAATCTTTTCTTTCTGAAAAGCTGAAAGATACATTATGGCCAGCCAGTCTGATCATTCTGTGGATGACTCTATCACGCGCATTCGCCGCATGCGGGAAGAAGATAGAGACAGGGATCATGTTGGGGCTTTGGCGGGTAACGATCCACCTTTATCTGCCAGGGCTGAGGATCAGCAGGATATAGGATATTGATGCCTTGATGAATGAGCTTGAAGAGCTCCGTGCTTTGCAAAGAGATCCTGATGTACAGAGGGTCATAGAATCAAAGTCTCATGTCAAGGCTGATATGGTCACTTTTGATGCAATTGCCCAACAAATGGGAATCGACAAACCTCTAGAGTTGGCTGTTGCTTATCTAAAAAGCCGTGGCGAAGTTATTTCCGATGATGAGGGCAAGTGGGTCTTCACATGGCAGCCTCGCAGGCTATCCCGTGAAGGGAATTCCGATGATGTTGTGAGAGGGCATGCAAACCGCACCAGTGATGTAAGAGGGCATGCAGCCCGAGCAAGTGATGTAAGTGGGCATGCAGCCCAAGCAAGTGTTTTGAGGGGGCTTGCAATAGCCTTTTGCACTGAGGAATTTAGTGAGAAATCTATGCTCAAGCATGTAGGTATGCATCTTAAAGAGACTGCAAGTGATTGGTGGATGGCAAAGCTTTTGGATAGGACAGCTACCCGTACATGGAGTGCTTTCAAAGAGCAATTTTATGATCAGTTCCTTCCTCCTCACTTTGAGAAGGATGTACGAAAGGAATGGGATTGGCTAACACAGGATGAAGGCGAATCCGTATCTTCTTATGTTTCAAAGTTTTGGCGGATTCTTCTCAAGGTCACACCTTTCATGACGATTAGTGAGGACGAGAAAAAAAGAAAGTTTGAGTCAGGGCGACAACGAATCATTCAAAAGAGCCTTGCAGTGTACCCCCACAACACTTTACAGGAGCTCATACACTCAGCAACTATTTCTGAGGAGTTGCATGGCAAGGGAGCATCAAAAAGACAAGAATTCAGCTCATATAAGGGAAAATTCAGAGCTGGAAATGAGCAGAAAAAGGGTGGACAACCACCTAAGTTTACGTCTCATGAGTCCAAGGATGCAAAAGGGGGCTCAGAAAAGAAGCCGGGGGGTAAAAAGGATGATCCTAAGCTGTCTAGATAGTATATCTTTGATTGCATGAGAGAGGGAAAGTGTTTCTCATGTGGGAGCAAAGATCACATGAAAGCTTAATGCCCCCAGAATCTCAAAAAGAATAATGTGCAGGATGCCAAACCAAGCGTGAATGTTATACCCGATGTTCAGGGTAACACTGCACAAGAACCAAAGAGCAGAATCTTATGCAAAGCTTGGGGCAAGTTAAAGGACCAAACAGCTTTATTCCTTTTTGATAATGCCTCAACAGATAACTTCATATCCATACAGATGGCTGCTGCTCTTAGGTTAAAGCCTGAGGAATTGGGCATGGACTGTCATGCAGATGCTACCTTTGAGGGCAAGGAAGTTAAGGTCACTCCCATCATTGGGAAGCGTCACATACAGATTCAAGGATATTTGGATCATGAAGACTTCCTCGTGGCACCACTTACAGAGGATGTGATGTGTTACTTGGGATGCCTTGGCATTACCATTTGGATCCCAAGATTTTGCACAAAGAAAAGAAAGTTATGTTTACTCATAGAGGTAGGGAAGTTTGTATTGATGCGGGTACTACTGGGAGTACCATACCCGTTGGTAAGCCATGTATCTATTTCAAAGGCAATAAAGAAATCAACTTATTCTTACTTGGTCTTTGTACGTGATAATGTTGAGCATGATGCTGTAGCTCCCGTAGATCAAGATAAGATTGATTTCTTAAGTGAATATGCTGATTGTTTTGCCGATTCACTTCCAGTTACCTCCAGAGAGACCAGAGGATCATTGTATTGACATAATCCCTGGGAGCTCTCCTCCTAACCGACCTCCTTATAGGGTGAGTGCTGCCCTACTGGAGGAAATCATGACTCAAGTAAATGATTTACTTAAGAAGGGTTTGATAAGGCCAAGTTCTTCACCTTATTGTTCTCCAGTTTTACTTGTGCAAAAAAAGGATGGGACATACAAGATGTGTGTTGATTATAGGGCCCTTAACAAGATTACTATCAAGAACAGGTTCCCAATTCCCCGAATCGATGATATTCTTGATAAACTTAAGGGAGCTGCTTGTTTCAGTCGCATTGATCTTAAGAGTGGTTACCATCAAATTCGAGTGGTACCTCAAGATGTGCACAAAACGGCTTTTCGAACATCATTTGGATTATATGAGTATTTGGTTGTGCCATTTGGACTTATGAATGCTCCCGCCACTTTCAATACTGATGGACATAATTTTTAGACCTCACCGCAAGTTCACAAGAACTTTCTTTGATGATATTATCATTTTCTCAAAGAGTGAGGCTGAACATAAAGAGCATCTTGCCATTGTTTTTGGAGAGCTAAGGAAACATAAGAATTCTTCTTGTCACAAATTCACTATTTAGGGCATATTGTTTCCAAGGATGGAGTACGCATGGATCCCGCAAAGATTCAAGCAATCAAGGATTGGCCAGAACTGCAAAATGTGCATCAAGTTAGGAGCTTTATTGGTTTATGCTCATACTATCGTCGATTCATTCGACACTTTGCTTTCTTAGCTTCACCATTACATGATCTAACAAAGAAGAAAGTAGCATTCCGTTGGTCGGAACCCGAAAAGACAGCTTTTAATAAGTTAAAGGATGCCATCATATCAGGGCCAACTCTTATTATTCCAGATTTGCATAGGCCTTTTGTGGTCGAGTGTGATGCATGTGGAGGTTGCTTGGGAGCTGTTTTGAACCAA
This sequence comes from Cibotium barometz, assembly GCF_041138505.1. Classification (NCBI taxonomy): domain Eukaryota; kingdom Viridiplantae; phylum Streptophyta; class Polypodiopsida; order Cyatheales; family Cibotiaceae; genus Cibotium; species Cibotium barometz. Next base: position 18,138,214 of record NC_141106.1, read on the forward strand.
GAGGGGCATGCAGTGGCTTTTGAAAGCTGCCGCCTGCAACATGCGAAATTGTATTTGCAGGTTTATGAGAAAGAGTTGTTAGCCGTTATTCATGCCCTTCAAACATGGAAGCATTATCTTTTGGGAGCTGAATTTATGGTAAAAACAGACCACCAGAGTTTACGGCACTTTCTTACATAGCCTAAACTCTCGGAAAAGCATCTAAGGTGAGCAAAGTTCTTATCCATGTTCCATTTTCAGATTTTACATACCCTGGGCAAGAAGAATTTGGTGGCGGATGCTTTGTCACGCAGGCCACAAGTGCATGCCGTAACTACCGCCTACCACCAAGACTTATCAGGGATGCCGGATATGTATGCTTTGGACACAGATTTTCAGCTTGTTTGGGCTGATTTGAATCATGGTACTGCTGTCCCATCTTATTCGATTAGAGATGGGTTTTTAATGATGCAGAATTATGTAGTGCGTGAATTACCCCAAAAGGATATGAAAGAGTGTCATGCTCCGCCATATGCTGGTCATCGTGGTATTCCGGCTACAACACACGCTTTGGAAAGATATTTCTTTTGGCCAGCTCTACATAGGGATATTGAAGCTTATGTGCGAGAGTGCATAGTGTATCAAAAAGTCAAGTTTGACAGACACAAGATACCTGGTTTGCTTCAGCCCTTACCCATTCCACAGGAACCATGGGAAAGTATTGCTATGGATTTCATTATGGATCTTCCGAAATCGACACATGGAAATATTGCTATATAGACTATTATAGATCGTTTTAGCAAACAGGCACACTTTATTCCTGTGAGGAAAACAATCAAGCCAAAGCACATGGCAAAGTTGTTCTTAGCTCAGATTTTCAAACATCATGGCATGCCCAAGTCTATTGTGGGGGATAGAGATCCTCGGACTACCAGTTTATTTTGGCGGGCATTGTTTGATAATATGGACACAAAGTTGAGTTTTTCATCAGCCTATCATCCTCAGACGGATAGTCAGAGTGAAATAGCAAATTCAGCTGTGCTTGATTTGCTCAAATCTTATGTATCTGAGCAGAAGTCAGATTGGGAAAAGTATTTGCCATTGGTTGAATTTGCATACAATAACACAGTGCATTCTTCAACTAATAAGGCTCCATTTATGGCAAGGTGGTGCTTCCACCTATCTTACGAACATAAGATGAAATCTTTCTAGCAGCAGATGAGTATGTCCGTGATTTGGATACTGCGTTTGCACACGTTCGAACAGCCATAAAAAGATCTCAAGCTAAGCAAAAAAGGCAATTGACAAACACAGGCGAGAGGTGGTTTTCAAGGAAGGTGATTGGGTATTACTAAAGTTTGAGAAAGCACATCTTCGGAAGCGGCAAGGTAAGGAAGGCCGTTTCCTAAGCTTTCAAACAGGTATTACAGGCCATTCCAAATTTTGCAGAAAATAAATGAAGTGGCATATAGATTGGTATTACCCGATCACTGGAAAATCCACAATGCCTTTCATGTCAGTTTGTTAAGGCCTTATGTGGGACCACCACCTATGGAACCAATTTTGGAAGATCCACCTGAAGTGGATAAACTTGAGGAGGTATTGCAACCTGAGCAGATAGTTTTTCATAAAGAGCGCAAACAGGCAAGCGGCAAGCTAGTGCACAGGTATCTTGTGAAGTTTAAAAACTATTCGGCTATGGATGCAAAATGGATGGACGAGGATTATTTTGCGGATTATCCGGAACTTCTGAAGGCCTACTTGGAAGCTTTTCAGTTGCAGTCAACTGCTTAGAAGCTGAAACCAGCCTCTGGTAGAAACCAAAGTGCGGTAGACTAGCAGTCACCCTTCCACTTGTAGTCCAAATATAAATATTAAAAACAAATTTAATTGGAGCTAGAGTGCCCCAAAAACTGAAATGAGAACGACACCTGTTGGCCCCAAAGCTTGGTGCCCCTTTCGGTATTTCTTTATTCAAATTCAATGAGATGTAAAGCTGAATACAACAAAACCAGCCAGGAGATTACACCTGTATGTCCAATCTGGCAACCCACAAGACCTCTTAGCACAAAGGATTCACACACAGATCTGTGTCCCACAAAAGCAACACTCTGTGCTTCCCTCTGATCAACCAAGACAATTCAGCAGGGCAACCTTGAGCACACATCTCGCATATCTCCTGTACATGGTTCCACAACTCAGTTCACATATACATCCACTGTCCAAACTCTGTTTCCACCCTTTCAATTTGCCATACCCCTCCTCTCACAAGGGGCCAGATAACACAACTCTGCAGACATAAGCCAATGGAAAGAAAGAAAGATGGACAAGTTCAGAGCTTACCAAATCAGTGCGTGGTTCTGCACTCGTGAGGCCGATCGTACCAGTCTGTACTTTCCTCCCTGCAACCACTTGACTGATGCACCAAATAAGCTCTGATACACCAGAGCCTGCAGCTGGAGATGCACCGCCCACTACTGTTCAGGTCTAAAACAGAACTGAAAACAACTGTACATGTCCGTACAAGTCAGTAAAACCCTATTGTACCTGTCCGTACAGTCTCTGCAGTCGCCTGTACAGTACAGATCAGTACCTGCACAGCAACCGCCTGCTATCTGTTCCTGCCAGCGCAGTCTGAATCAGCGCCGCCTGAACCTGTACATGTCCGTACACTTGTACCTGCAGTCGTACAGCTGCCACGTGGACTGTACCTGCAGCTGTCGATGAAGGCAATGAAGGGTTAGGGTTAGGGTTTACAGAAGCTCAAGCAGGCGTGGAAAACCAACAGAGAGAGAACACAACTTCAGTCTATTGCTTCATTGGAAAAGTGAAGTACAATAGCCACATAATAGTGACCCTAAAGATAAGTGTTCACATGTCCGGCCATAAAATGTGCCGGGTGGACCAAAACACTTATAAACTGCATATAAGTGAAACTGAGCTAAACTGGGGGGAAAAAACCTCCACTAACTGAAGTAAAAAGTGCCCCAGTAATCTACTGATGATCACTAGCACTCCTCTGGGTGCATACACAGCATAAAACCCAACAAACCCCCCTGGAGTGATATGTGATCACTGTACATCATCCACCAAAAGGAAACAAATTCAAAGCACTGCGGAATGCTTCAAATTTCGGACGTGGTAATGCCTTGGTGAAGATGTCTGCCACATTCTGATCTGTAGGACAGTAGATCAGACTGATATCTCTTGCCTGGAGTCTTTCCCGAACAAAATGATAGTGAATCTCAATGTGTTTCGTGCGAGCATGAAACACAGGATTCCTGGCCACAGCAATGGCACTCTGACTATCAGTATAGATAGGTGTAGGCTCCTCCACTGAAATATCCATATCAGTCATGAGACGACGCAGCCAAACACACTCAACAGTAGTAGTGTAGGCTGCTCTGTACTCTGCCTCACAAGACGAAGTGGCCACTGTGGTCTGTTTCTTGCTTAGCCAAGAAATGCATGAAGAGCCAAGAAAGAAACAATTTCCACTAGTGGAATGTCTGGTATCAAAATCACCAGCCCAATCTGAATCACTGTAAGCGTATAACTGCATGTCACCCCCCTCAAGATAAAGCAATCCAAGAGACAAGGTACCCTGCAAATAACGAAATACACGCTTCACAGCTTGCCAATGTGACAACCGTGGGCTGTGCATAAATCTGCTCAACTAAGAGACTGCATACTGAATATCTGGCCTTGTATTACACAAGTAAATGAGGCACCCAACAGCCTGAGCATATGTAGTGGCATCAAAGGAAACACTGTCATCTTGTAGTGACAGTTTCATCCCAGGCTCCATAGGAGTACTATTGCAATCCTGAAATTTAAACTTCTCCAGAAGTTTAGCAACATAACGTGATTGCAACAACCCAATGCCTTTGTTATCCTGCACAAACTGTATGCCCAAATAGTAATGTACAAGCCCCAAGTCAGACATGTCAAATGTCTCTTGCAATATCTCCTTAAAAGCTGCAATTTTGTCATCATTTGATCCCATGAGCAAGAGATCATCCACATAAAGACTGATGACCAGCAGATCTGTCTCGTCTTTCTTTACATACAGAGTGGCTTCTGATGGACTGTTCACAAATCCCTGAGTGAGTAGGAAAGCATCTATTTTTGCATACCAAGCTCGTGGATTCAAACCATACAAGGCCTTTTTCAGCCTGCAAACTTTCCCCTCATGACCATGTTCTGCAAATCCCATGGGCTAAAATACATAAACTTCCTCCTCGAGGTCCCCATGTAGGAATGCAGTCTTTATGTCCAACTGGTGAACAACCCAACCACGATGTGCAGCCAATGCAATGACACACCTAAGTGTCGACATACGGGATGTAGGAGCAAATGTCTCCTCATAATCAATGCCCTTTTTCTGTGCATAGCCCTTTGCAACTAGACGGGCTTTGTACCTGTCAATGGATCCATCTGCATGTCTTTTCAACTTATAGACCCATTTAGTACCAATTGCTTTCTTGCCTTTGGGCAGATCAACCAAATCCCATGTTTGATTCCTTTTAATAGAATCAAGCTCATCCTGCATGGCTTTGTTCCAATGCACATTATCTCGTGCATCCACAAATGAATCAGGCTCATCATCATCCTGTAAACTGGCTGCCATAACCAGATTCAAATCCATGATGTGTGCATGCTCATTGGTCCTTGTCTCTCTACGAGTACGACCAGCAAGAGGACCCTCTAAATGGCTGTCCTGTAATGTCCTCAAGTACCATCTAGGTATGTGTCTGACCTGTGGTGCCTGGTGCCCCATATTTGGTTCAGCTTCTGGCTCATTTTGCTGCTGAATTTCTGCACCACCTACATCATTTGCTGGCTGTCCTGTATCCTCATTAGTTGGATCACCAACTGTGGAATGAAATTCCATAGGTAGTAGACCTTCAAACACATCATTTTCAGCCTGATTTGCCTCATAACCAGCCATGGATATTTCTGATTTTTCATCAAAAATCACATCCCGACTAGTGAATATCTTCCTGGATAGTGGGTCATATAACCTGTAGCCTTTGCTCTCACGGCTATACCCAACAAAAATGCATTTTGTGGCTTTATCATCCAGCTTCCTTCTCAACTGGGTATGTGTGCATATGCAAGACACCCAAAGATACGAAAATGCGATACAGAAGGCTTGCGGCCATGCCAAGCCTCAAAAGGAGTAATAGAAACCAATGCCTTTGTGGGACATCGATTCAAAACATGACAAGCACACATGACTGCTTCCACCCAAAAGATATGTGGTAGTCTTTTTGCCTTTAGCATACATCTGGCCATCTCCATGAGTGACCGATTCTTCCTTTCTGCAATCCCATTCTGCTGTGGAGTGTAAGGAGTAGTATACTGATGTTTTATACCTTTACTCCCAAGAAAGGAATTCAGCATATGTGACATATATTCCCCCCCTCGGTCAGAACGGAGAGTCTTCACCTTGCATCCTGACTCTGTCTCAGCAAGTGCTACAAAGGCCAAAAATGCATCATATACCTGTGATTTCTGTGTCAAAGGATAGACCCAGCATATACGAGAGAAGTCATCAATAAATGTTGCAAAATAGAAGCAACCACCTAATGACTTCGTCTGCATGGGACCACAAAGATCACTGCGTATAAGTTGCAACTTTGCAGTTGCTCTTAAAGCCTGATCACGTGGGAAGGAGAACCTGTGCATTTTTTCCAAAAATACATCCTTCACAAATGTGATCTGGAGGCTTCTCCATGAGAGGTAGATCTGTAAACATGTTATGTCGCTGCATAAGCATAAGACTACCAAAATTTACATGCCCCATGCGAGCATGCCATAACTCCGCATCAACCATAGCTGGAGTTAGAGTGAATGCATTATAGGCAGACTGATCCACTGGCTGAAATGCATCCAACTGATAGAGTCCATGACATAATGTACCAGTAAGCATCAAGGTCAAGGCATTAGCTTTGTCTCTGACCATGCATTTATCATCATCAAAGTGGACTTGCATACCACAATGTGCTAAAGAAGAAATGGACAACAAATTCTTCTTTATCCCTGGTACATATAAGGCATCTGTAAGGCGGAGAATGGAGCCATCAATGGCTGTGAGCTGAATCTCCCCAATGCCACGAACTGGATATGAAGCATTGTTGGCACACTGAACAGTTTTGCCAACAGGGGCAGGGCCAACATGACTAAACAAATCCCTGCGAGATGTGATATGCTTTGAGGCACCACTATCAAAATACCAAGTACATGCATGCTCTGTCAAACTGAGTGCCTGTGAAGACCAAGAGGCATCATAGCTGCATGTATAAAAACAGTAATCCCTGTCCTCAACAAAAGAAGCAGTCTCTGGAGGAGCTTTAGAAGCATCATTAACAGACATCCCAGCTTCCTTTGCCTTCTCTTTGGCAATCCTCTTCCTACATTCAGTGATGTAGTGACCTGGCTTCTTACAGTAATGACATTTGCCCTTCTTCTTGGGCTGTCCATCACTTTTCTTGGTATCCTGTGAAGAACCACCATCACCTGAATTTTGATTTGCACTCTTTGGCTGAGTTTTTCCTTTCCCCTTTTGACCTGTAGTAAATGCTTGTTCAGCATTTGTGTTCATATTCATATTCTTCCTCATTTGCTCCTCTTGTAGCAAAAGAGCAACAAGTTCCTGATACTTGAGGGGTTCAACAGCATTCCTCATGCTGAGGTTCAAAGAGGTATGAAAAGCCAAGTAAGATCTTGGCAAAGAGTGCAAGATGGTGGACACAAGCTGTGTCTCAAGAATAATCTCATCCACATTGATGAGTTGCTCTCTCAAATCCTGCAGCTTGTTTAAGTGGCTAGACATATCATCTCCTTCATTCATTTTCTGATTTTCCAGCTCTCTTTTCAAAAATGAGATTCTAGCCTCATTACGAGCAGCATACATCTGCTCCAAAGTCACCCATGCATTATGTGAAGAGCCAGCTGAACGAATATGAGGTATAATGGACCTCTGTACTGACAATGCAATGAGTGACAAAGCTTGTGCATCCCTGGCATCCCATGTCTTTTGAGCATTTGTTCTTTGAACAGGCAATGGTTGTCCTGGAGCCTGTACCTGTTGTCCTCGTCCACGAGCACCCCCTTGGGGAGGAGTCTCTGGAGCCAATGGACCTGGACGTGGTTCATCACCACTAACAAAATCCCAAAGACCTTTTGCCACAAGCACATTTTTCAGCATAAAACTCCACAAGGAGTAGTTCGTGCCATCCAATTTGTCTTCCTTAGACAAATATGTGAATACATCACTTTGCTGTTGATTTGCCATTATGCTTACGCACAATGTTGTACCTGTTTACCAAAAAACCCAATAGCAGAAACCCTGAAAATAACTGTACTCCACTGAATACAATTCACCCAAATATGCCTGCACTCTCAATCCTCTGAATGTGCAGCCCAATGCACCAATGACTAAGTAGAGCAGCAAATGGCGTACACAATGCCAAAATGCCCCAAAAATGCCCAAATTTGCTGCACCCAAACTGTGCAAAAAACCTGTATAGTTCCTTGCTAGAAAATCTGCCTGTTGTGCCTGTATATTTTCACAGAGAAAATAAAAGTGCCCAAAAACTGAATTTTAATGCTTACCACTGAATGACTGAGTAGTTTGTGGCATTCCTGCAAGTACAGTCCACCAAAGTGCAAGTACAATTGACTGTACTATGCATGTACAGTCTACTGGTTCTGTACGAAAGCTGGTATGGAAGATGCCAAATGAAGGTGCAGTACCAAATGAAGGTGCAATCGTATCACAGCAGGTACAATCGCCAGGTACAAAAGCATGCAGTCGTATCACTATCACAGCAGGTACAGTCGAAAGTACAGAAGCAGGTACGCAGCATTGAATGCTGCACGGCTCTCTGCGCAGGTTTGTACGGAGGACTAGCAAGACGACCAGATGCTGAAGGCGGCGATGACAGGGCAGCGATGACAGATGTACGGGGCAGGTACTGTAGCTGAAGGCGGCGCAGAGTGGGTATACGGGGCTGGTACACGTGCGCTGACAGGAACAAAATGCAGTACAGCGCTGTCAGGTACGAAATGCTGTACGACGCACAGGTGTAGCTGAAGGCGGCGCAGACTGGGTGTACGGGCAGCAGATGTTGAAACTGCAGTACGGCGCACAGTTGTACGGGTAGCAACACTGGCAGTGTACGGGCAAGGCAGAGCAAGCTTCAATGCTCTGATACCAATTGAAGGCAATGAAGGGTTAGGGTTAGGATTTACAGAAGCTCAAGCAGGCGTGGAAAACCAACAAAGAGAGAACACAACTTCAGTCTATTGCTTCATTGGAAAAGTGAAGTACAATAGCCACATAATAGTGACCCTAAAGATAAGTGTTCACATGTCCGGCCATAAAATGTGCCGGGTGGACCAAAACACTTATAAACTGCATATAAGTGAAACTGAGCTAAACTGGGGAAAAAAACCTCCACTAACTGAAGTAAAAAGTGCCCCAGTAATCTACTCATGATCACTAGCACTCCTCTGGGTGCATACACAGCATAAAACCCAACAGTTGACTGTACCTGCCTACGCCGCTTGAATCTGAAACTGCCAGCAATAGAGCAGCGGCCACCTGAACCAGCGCCGCCTGTACTTGCAGTAGCCGTACACTGTACTTGCTGTCGTACAGCTTTGTACGAGCAGCCTCCACAGCGATGTACGACAGCAGCCGTACACTGTACCTGCTGTCGTACAGCTCTGTACAGGCAGCCGTACACTGTACCTGCTGTCGTACAGCTCTGTACGGGCAGCCTCCACAGCAAAAACAGCAATCACACCTCTGTGCAGTCGACCAGCTTCTCCTCTCCTCCACGCATGAAAACTTGCACTTATTCCCAAAAGCAAGAGAGGGAGAGATGAGAGAGGCGTGTAACTCCAAAAGTGGAGTTGCCCCTCTCTCCAAAAATATCCTAGGGCCCAAACTTTAATATTTATTAAAGTTTCCTAGGGGCCACCCATGGTTAGAACATTATAAATATTAATGTTCTTGGTCCCCCTTCACACCTGCAGATGTCCACACATCATTCCCTTTGTCCGGACACCCCAAATATGAATCATTTAATATTTATTTTGCTCAGCAACCACCATACCCACACTTGTGCTGTTCCATTTTCACAGGGTCATGATAGAAGCCGGGGGGAATGTCACAAAATTCCTTACAGCTTCTATTTTTCTCATGTTCATGTGTGGCATGTGGAGCCTGACATGACATACATGTATGGCTGGTGTAGCCTGACATGGTGTGTCTGTGTGGCATATGGAGCCTGTCATGTGCACAGTGTGTATCTACCGTGTGCTACACGTACACAAGACTAGCTTCAAGGTTGGGAAAGCTTGGAGCTACGCAGGCTGATTGACGAGCTGAGTTAGGGATAGACTAACGGGCGGGCACCCAAGTGTGGACGCCCGATGACCGGCCAAGAGCCTATAAAAGGGTGGCCAAGGTTAGTCATTAGTCATATAGAGTCTCGCGAGTCTTTGTGAGAGCTCTATGGTCAGGATCCTAGATCTAGTGCAGACGTGCACCTGCTTTATGCAGCCGGGACCAGCAGCAATCTCGAGGCCCCGCGAGGGTAGCTTCGTGGCGGTATGGGACGTCACGAGGTAGAGATTGGTCGGTACGTCCATCTAGTTAGCTCAGCTCGTGGCTCAGTGGGAACAGCCAAGACTTGTGGGCTTACCCACAGCTGTCAAGGTTGGGAGATGAGTCAGGCCTTCACCCCCTTCCTGTTTGTTTGGTTTGCTTGCAGGTTTCGAGTCTTGTACCGGGAGCATTCTACGAGGAGATCCTATGGGGATTTGACAGTGGTATCAAAGCAAAGCTCGTGAACGAGCAAGTCGGTAGGTAGAGAAAAGAGGTCGAAGAAAAAGTATGAGTTCGAGAAGCTTGCTATTTTTCTGTGCATACTCTTGTTTTTTCAGATTCAATATGTTGCTTTTTCATCGTAGGAACCCGTGATGAAGGTTTGGTCTTGTTAAGGGTTGGTTTGCTTAGCAAGAAGAAGGGCTAGATGTGTTTTCAACTGTGTAAACAGTTTGAAGAGAGAGAAAACAAGGAAAAATCCTGTCGGCTATTTGTAAGAGAGAGAGAGAGAAAAATGAAATGAAATGAAATGATATATTAACGTCTTCAAAAGGCCAAAATGACCTATGAGACCAAAAAGGTTACAACAATTGGTGGATCTGATACAATGTCTGTGTAAGAAAAGCTAAAAACAACTAACTGAAACTGAAATAACTCTGAGGAAAAGTACGGTACTAGGAGCTCCTAATGGATAACATCTGGGAGGAAAACTCCTATTTGTAAGAGAGAGAGAGAGAGAGAGAGAGAGAGAGAGAGAGAGAGGTAGCAATGGCTGTACACGCAGGCAGGTGACTGGCCTTGTGCAGTTGGGTGGACAAGCGCACGGATAGGCTCGCACATCAGAAAACAGCCGGCCTTGTAGCAGTCGCTGGCGGGCCGATGCTCGCATGCAGGCGGGCTGGTACTCGCAGCCAAGTGGTACACACACACAAGTAGGCGATTGCACACGCAGGCGCAGGCAGCTAAGTCTATGTGCAGGCAGCCAACCACGTGCGCAGGCGACAGCCGATTACTGGCACTTTTTCTCTCACCTTGCCCTCTTCAAGATGTCGACCCAAGAATCCGAGTTGGAGCTCTTTCTCGAACGTGAAGACCTGCCAGCTACGGAAGCCACCGATGCCGATCTTTTCGACGATTATGTGTCAAAATCAGATTTCCAAGAGTTTAAAGTTGCTCTCGAAGCTTCTTCCTCGGAACGTCAGGCACAAATCGCCGCGTAGATGCAAGCTTTATAGAACTCCATCTCTTTGTTGGCCACTACCCTATCTACTCTTTCAGGTATGGATGCCTTGGCATCTGCTTTAGGCCCCAATATTACTCCGGAACAGTTTGGGGGCGAGCAAAAGCAGCGTACCAAGGAGATAGTGGACACTTGGCTACATAAGTGGCAAGTCCATTTTCAGTTCCATCCATATGACGATGGGAAAAAGATCCAATTAGCAGCAGGTTTCCTCTTAAGCAAAGCTTTGCTTTGGTGGAAGAAACTCAACCCTAAACCAACGATTGGGCAGAGTTCGAAGACGTCTTCAAGAAAGAATTCCTCAAGAAGGAGGATGACTATGATGTTGTTGCCCGGTTTACTACTTTGACCATGACCTCGCAGAACCTCACTTATGAGGTCTATCTCCAAAAATTTAGGGACTTACAGATGAAAGCTACGAAGATGGATCCCACAACTCTTTTGGATTTCTTCGTAGCCGGTTTACCCGACTCATACCGTTTACAGGTTAACAAAGGCAAAACTTTGAACGAAGCCATTCATTCCGCTCGTATCTATGATGATACAATGGTCTCTACCAACTAACCAGTTGTCTTTGACAGGTACGTCAATTATTGTACTTTCTCGCCCTAGTACATGTTCTGATTGTCTGTTCAACTCTAAAGTTTTTGGCTTGCATGATCTTCTCCGAGTTTATGGAGAAGTGAATGGCCATAGAATCCACATTCTTCTAGACCCTGGCAGCTCACACAATTTTGTTAATTACAAACTTATGCAGAAATTGGGTCTTGATACAACGCCCAGCGATCATACCTATGAGATACGCCTACCTACGGGTCGGCAAGTATGGAATCGAAAGGTGGAGACGTTACCAATCTGGATTCAAGACTACAAAGATACTCTAGAATGCTATAATATGCACCTAGAACATGTAGACTTGTTATTAGGGATTGAGTGGTTTAAGACTTTTCAAGTCCAGATAGATTGGTCTAGTCATATTTTTTCTTTTAAACATAAGAACACCCAGTATAGTATCTTAGGTGATTGTATACATCCCTCTCAGGGACCTCTTGTAAATACAGTTGATTTTGGTAATATAATGAATTCTTCTTTGTATACTTTTTCCATTGTGTATTGATTTCACTTTCTTCATTTCTCATATCTTCTATGGATGTCAATGAATTAAGTGTATTTGAAAGCAAAGAATTACAGACGATACTTGATTCGTTTCAAGATGTATTTCCTAAGGAACTGCCATCAGGCTTACCACCTGAAAGGACAGTAGATCATCGTATTGACCTGATCCCTGGTGCTCACCCTGGTAGTATTCCACCGTACAAGATAAGTCAAGCTGAGAAAGATAAGTTGGCCAAACAACTCGAAGATTATTTGAGGATGGGCCACATCCGTCCAAGTAAATCTGAAACCGGCCTCTGATAGAAAACCAGACTACAGGTGGGAACAAAAACCAGAGGCCGGTTTCAAAATCACCTTGGGGTGCACCTGTGTTGCTTAGGAGAAAGAAGGACAACACCTGGAGAATGTGTATAGATTACAAGAGATTGAACAAGCTAACAATTAAGAACCGTTGTCTTCTCCCTAGATCAGATGACCTGATTGACCGGTTTATTGAGCGAAATATTTCACGAAGATAGATTTACGTACTGGCTATCACCACATACGTATTCATGAAAGGCATGTCGAAAGAACCGCCTTTCGGACTAGGTATGGCCATTACGAGTTTCTCGTATTACCTTTTGGGTTAACCAATGCTCCAACCACTTTTTAGCAAATGATGAACGATCTTTTTCGTGAACATTTGGAAAAATTTGTGGTTGTGTTCCTGGATGATATCTTGATATATAGTCGTACTCTTGAGGATCACGTTAGACACCTCACGATTGTCTTAACTATTTTAAGAAAGAATCGACTATATGCTAAATTAAGTAAATGTGAGTTTTTCATGACAGACATCATTTACTTGGGACACAAGATCACTAGAGATGGATTGAGCATTGACTATGACTAAAGTTCAGAAGGTTCTGGCCTGGCAAATACCGCGAACAGTGAAACAACTTCATTCTTTTCTCGATTTTGTTGTTTTTCTTCAAAAATCTGTGCGGGAGTACTCTCAGCTCACACTATCGATGACCGACTTGTTGAAAGGTCGTTGACATAAGTCAAATCAGCCTATCACTTGGAATAACGATCTGGATATGGCCTTCAGACTTTTGAAAGATGAAGTCAAGATAGCACCTATCTTAGCATTACCCGATCCTAGTCGGCCTTATGTTCTTGAAACTGATGCCAGTGACTATGCCATCGGGGCTGCTCTATTTCAAGATGGTAGACCTATTGATTTTGAATGGATTTCGTGAAAGAAGATTACGTAATACACTTATCACGGAATACAAGATCAAGTGGAAGGATCGTGTTGTTGAGGACGCTACATGGCTACTCTTCAGAGAGATTACCTTGGCTTTTTAGTTAGCTCAGGAGTGAGCTCTTAGAGGAAGGGGAGTATGTCATGTGCACAGTGTGTATCTACCGTGTGCTACACGCACACAAGACTAGCTTCGAGGTTGGGGAAGCTTGGAGCTAGGCAGGCTGATTGACGAGCTGAGTTAGGGATAGACTAATGGGCGGGCACCCAAGTATGGACGGACGGGCACCCAAGTGTGGACGCCCGATGACCGGCCAAGAGCCTATAAAAGGGTGGCCAAGGTTAGTCATTAGTCATATAGAGTCTCGCGAGTCTTTGTGAGAGCTCTATGGTCAGGAGCCTGGATCTAGTGCAGACATGCACCTGCTTTATGCAGCCGAGGCCGGCAGCAATCTCAAGGTCCGCGAGGGTAGCTTCGTGGCGGTATGGGACGTCACGAGGTAGAGATTGGTCGGTACGTCCATCTAGTTAGCTCAGCTCGTGGCTCGGTGGGAACAGCCAAGACTTGTGGGCTTGCCCACGACTGCCAAGGTTGGGAGGTGAGTCAGGCCTACACCCCCGTCACGTTTGTTTGGTTTGCTTGCAGGTTTCGAGTCTTGTACCAAGAGCATTCTACGAGGAGATCCTATGGAGATTTGACAGAGCCTAACATGACAGTACATGTATGGCTGGTGTAGCCTGACATGATAGTACATGTGTGGCTTGTGGGGCCTGACATGGTGTACATGGCCATGGAGCCTTACATGATGAAAGTCTCTGGGACTAGCTATCTTGGAGATCTTGTGTATTTATGTTCTGGAAAGGTTCCGGAAGGATCATGAGCCCTGGACATTTTATCAAATACAACTGAGCAGATGAGTGTTTCTTCCAATATAATTGCACTCATGTGTGTGCATGACTTTTATTTTATCTTTGGATGACTTGTCTTGTTTGCCTGGACAATGCCTAAGATTTTTGCCTGTGTTGTCCATGGGGCCGAGGACGCCTAGGCACCCTATGGACATGTATGTGTACACCTGTTTGGGACTGACAGGTGGTCTACATGTGTTTTACAGGTGGTAAGTATTCCCAAAAACTCAATTTACAGCTTTATGAGTTCACATGTTAATAATTATGGGTGCAGGTTCACACTCACTTATAAGTGACCGGACAACTTATAAGTGAGTACACATTGAGCAAGACTTATTTAATACACGTGGCGGCCAAAGACCGGGCACTGGACATTATTTGGACTCCCTTCATGTAGGCGCCCCTTTCTGGACCAGAAAAGCACACGTGCAGGCTATTTTCAACAGGGGAGCCAGATTGAGGGGAGCGATTGCTTTTCAAGAGTGCATGATGGCTGGTCGGCTGCTTTTCAGCCTGTTGGCAAGTTTCTACAGCCATCCATCGCGACTGAAGTTCACGGGATGCATGGGAGAAGCTGGCCGACTCTTGCTGCATGTTCTTCACTGCTAGGCGGCTGATTTACAGCTTGAATAGAGGCTGGACAGAGGTTAAAAACAGGGAGGAAGAGCTGGTCGTGGGCTTCTAGACAGTTTTCCTTCCGACCGGAGGTTTGCAGGCTTGTGCACAACTGCTGGTCGCTTTCTTCTATGGCTACTGAGGGCTGGTTGACTGCTGAAAACAGCCTCTGAGGGCTGGTTGACTTACCCTATGAGCCAGACAAAAAGAAGATTTAGATGTTGAGTTATCCCGGGCTGATGTGGGAGTGCTATGGGCTGTCCATAGTTGTCCTGCATGTGCTTGATGCCGAGAATGCTCACTGTGCTGAAATTGTCAGCAAATTCAGATATTGTGATGTTTTTCTTGTTTTCATATTGTATTGGAAGAAATAGGTGCAGCCAGTGGTGAACCCTAGGCACCCGCAAAGTTGTATAGGAAGCAGACTCCTTTTTGGTAATCTAACCATAAAGAAGGGGAGGAGCAGTCAACCCATCTTCTGGCCCCTAGTGTGGTGTCCTGTGCAGCTTTGTCATCTTGTTTTATCTAGCATGCATATGTGTATTTTCAGGTTTCATGATTGATTAAATTTTCCGTGTTCAGTTGCCTCTTCCATTTACACAATATCATAGAAGTCCCATAAGCAAATGTACTGTCAGCCTCAGTACCTTCGGGTGAATACAAAGATGTCACCAAGCGACTCCTAGATAAAAACTGAGCGTGTGTCTGTAACAAGGGAGCGGAGGTGCTACCCCCCTCTTGAGCATCAGGCAATGCTCCAGACCCCAGCTCTACTGAACCTGAATGAGCCATAACAAGAGTCAGCTCCAACTCAAAGGCATCAAGATATAAGTCACCCTCCTCCATCCACTTTGCATTAGTCGGTGAATAGTTCTTGAACTTCACATGATAGCGATGGGAAACTTTACCTTGTACCTTTCTTTCCTTATGTGCCAGTATCTGCTCCTCGAGAACGAGAATAAGAACCTCATCAAGTTCCTCCGCTTCCGTCTGAGCCTCATCTGATACATCCTCAGGCACCCAAAACTTGCTTGCACTCCACCCAAGTGGTAAGCACAAGTCCCCAATGAAGCATAGTAGATCACCACTGCTAAACACAGAAAGAAGCTGCCTTCCAAACCCATGAAGCCTTTGTGAAGATACCATCGGTGACAAAGTGTCGAAAGCCATAGCTTTCAATCCATCTTTTGCACCATAACTTTTCAACTGCTTCTTGTTCCTAGTTGACTACTTCCTTTCATTGGTGTGGTGTCTTTTCTCCTGAGCTTCATCTTTAGCTTTTGCTCTTCACCTCATATAGGCAAAGACACACAATCCTGCAATGTCTCCCGCACTTCCTTTTCACTTTCCACATGTTGAAGCTTTTGATGTGACTCGCCTCCTTGAGAAAGTCGACGATGTCCCGGCAACGGAACCATGAAACCGGCCTTCAAAAATTTGACGGGCGGTGAAACAAACACTCGCACACAAAACACTTCAACACCTTCGAGGACCTGGAAAAGAAAACAAACAGGGGGGAGCTAGAGTGCTCCTGCAAATAGTACACGGACATCGATTGGCCCCAAAACGCAGTGGCGCCCCTTGTTGCGGTATTTCTTTACTTGATCAAATTTGAGTACAAAGTACAACTTATAGAATCCTCCACCAATAGGATCCCTTATAGTTTCACCCAAGACTTCCAAACGAGAACTCTCAATATTACAGCACCGCATACCATAGAGAAGGCACACCTGTACAACACCTCCCTGCTTTCCAAAGGTCTTCTCCATCTCAACTATGCATCCTTCAAACCTTTTCCCAAACAACAGTAGGGTTGTACCGTACCACATGTCCTTCCCTATAGCCATAGCTTGCATGTAACCTCGAGAAAACTACAACCTATTCACATGAATCCAAAGACATGTTTTCCACATGAAACCAAAGACCTGTATCCCATAAACCATAGGCCTGTTTCCTTGAAACCAATGTCTTGTTTCCATGAGAAACCCACAGATACACCATCCAATCACGGTGCCGAAACTAGGGTTGATTTCCACAGCAATACCCTGTGCTTTTTCCATAACTCATATAGATAAAGATAGAAGACGTGTCAAGCAACCTCTGAATACACATAAGTTCAAAATGAAGAGGAACAACACATCTCTTCCATGAACATCGTCCCGTGTATATGTAGCTTGTTCTCCTGTATCCAAGTCTCTTCAACAAGGCCTACAGTCCACGATGAGGGAGACAGAGAAAAAACCAGTCTCTAATCTCCTGCACCAAAAAAAGTTTGGGGAAAATCTATTGTTATGGGCACGCAGCTTGAGATCCTGGTGGATGCACTCACCTTCGAAGACTATGTGGCGGAGGTCGGAGGCTTGCTGTTGCGATCTGGAGAGCTCCATGTTCTGTAAGGCAAAGGCGAGGAATCGATCATCAGAAGAGAGAGAAGCAGTCAAACATCGGCCTTCTTTGTAGCCTCGCGCCACCCTGTAGTACAGCCCGATGCTTCCTGAAGCCCATCCCACCTGCGCTGCTGCTCTGAAATCGCCTAAGCTCTTTGGCGACTGGCCAAAGCTGTGATATGCCTGCGCTGGCTTGCTTTTTAGCGACTGGCTGCAGCCGTGCACCCATCCCCTGCACCGCCTACCCTCACCCCATACGACTGGCTAATGTCGTGCACCCCCAACCAATGCCAATGTCTTTATCATCAAAGGTCATAAAACCTTTAAATTAAAATCCCTTTTTGTCCCTTTCACACTTGGGCTGGCTACATATGGGTTTCCTTTTCAAATCCAAACAGATGCCATTCATACTGTCCATCCCATGCCCGTGCCCACCTGCTTTCTGTCCAGAGAAAAACACAGGGTCGTAACATGTGATACAACTTTCTCAAATGGTTCAAATCAGGCACTTCCCTAACATTTTTCCAGTTTGCCATTTTTTTTAATCATTTCACAAAGCAAATTAACGGCTTCCCTACCATTTTTCCAGTCTCTTGTTAAGCCCAACTTGTTGTAACTTCATCTTGAGCTCTAATTCCATTATCCTCAATAAACTGATCTATAAACTTTACAGAATTTGGAGATGTCCCATTCTTCAAAGCGTCCTAGTTGATCTGTTCTGTCTGTGTGGCTTTTCAAATCCTCTCCTCCAAGTTATGTTGTTGTTGGCTCGTTTGTTGTTGTTGAGAAAAAGCAACAAATTATTGCATCATCTGTTGCATCGCCATCTCTTTTGAATTCGTCATGGATCTCCACTCTTATTCCGGCGGATTTTGCATTGGGTTCACCAAAGTTGTCAGGATGCACGTTGTTTGGTGCAGAATGATCCACATCTGGGCAGTGGGCAGGGTGCTCGAGGGTGGGCTGTCCCAAAAGATGGTTGGGCTGCTCAAAAGCTGGCCGATCAGCATTTGACCAGCAAAATAGCATAAAGAGAGCCTATGAATAGGCCCTTCCCCTCTATTCATCATCCTTGTTCCCTCAGCCCATGGACGGCGGCATGGAAGGAAAACACATTGGCAGCAAGTTCATCTTCAAGAGTTGCAGCCAATGCTCAGACAACCAAAGACGAACGGGTAACCAAATTCCTCAAGGTATCATGTCTTTTTAAATAAGTCTGACAAAGCATTTTCACAAATTTCCAATCAGCTTGCAACATGGCAATTGGGAGTTTGCAGCCACCATCCCAATGAGGTTGGGCCTGCAAAATCTAGGGTCTCCAGGAGCAACAGAGGCAAGAGGCTCTCCATTAACCAGCACACGACAAACCAGTGCTCTGGTAACAACACCCACTCCCCAAGAAGACATGGGGTTGAGGGCATCTCTATCAGGCAACTTTCAACAAATCCCAACATTGAGAATTCAAAAACAACACCACATTGCTAGCGATGATTAGATAGTTTAGATCCTTACTCATCCCAGATATTCTGTGGTCATTGGAGTCTTTTGTTGTGTGCAATAAGATTGTTCCCGACAAAATTGTGATGAAACCACAGATTTCAGAGACCACGTTTGTAGCACTCTGCCCATCCCAGTCCTGTATATCAAGCATCCATATGATTTATGTAATTTAGATTTTGTGCGTATGCGTGTGTTTGTGGCATGTTTTCAAACCCGTAACACGTGATGACTCCTATAAAATGCCTCACCTTGAACATGATGACGCTTGCTACTATGGTAAGGGATGTAAACATCACATAATAGATTGGAGACACAATCGCTGTATTGAAAGAGTCAAGTGCCTGGCAACCAAATAAACTCTTAATAACTTTCATCCACATCCTTAAGGATAATCAGATTACATCCATTAAACTTTACCTTGTTTAAATAATTCATTTGTGTAAGTATACAAGTGATGACCACCATTACAAAGAGCCATGTCTCACAATATGTGAATTGATTCTCCCTTCAAAAGTTAACATGATAGCAATCCCCAATGCCTTGACACTCATCACCTATTATTAATAAAATATACTCTAGTATATCAGTGTTCTCATTATCTGAACCATACATGGAGCACAAGGAGAACAGAAGTCAAGGTGCCTACCGACAGTGAACCCATTAAGGAACATATGCCAACAAACACCATCACATTCGTATGACCCCATCGCGGAGCAAAGTGGATCACAAGGACCAACACCACTGCAACCACCGATGCTGTATATAGAAGGAATGCTGTCCAACATGTCACAAACTTTAGGCTATTGATCACATGCATTGTTGCCCCTCCCTTTGTAATGTTTGAATCACCATAAAAAATGTTGAGGAGAGCATACGAGTACCAGGTTGAGTTGCAAGCTTCCATACTTCCTTCACTGACTCAATAGAGCGCTCCTTTGGAGCATGAAGCACAATTATAACGGAGCCTACAATGCACATAACACAGCCCAATATTCCAAGCTTACGCAGCTTCTCTTTTAACATCACGTGAGCAAGACCGGCACTGCCAAAGAGACCTTGCATGAGCCTCAATGTTTGCAAATACTATGATCTATCATAAAGATTCTACCTGCATGTTGAATAATTGCAGATTCTGGACTACATACAGCAAAAAGCTCTTATATTGTAAGAGAGTACCTAACAATAATGCTGAGAGCACCAAGTATGATTTATCATAAAGATTCTACCTGCATGTTGAATAATTGCAGATTCTGGACTACATACAGCAAAAAGCTCTTATATTATAAGAGAGTACCTAACAATAATGCTGAGAGCACCAAGTGGTGTAACCAAAATTGCCGCTGCAAATGCATAAGCTACAAAATTTGCAACTTCACCTACAATCACTGCAGTTCATTTATGGAAAGGTTAGTCAGTTGGTGCATAATGAACAAAAGTTCTCTCTCTCTCTCTCTCTCTCTCTCTCTCTCTCTCTCTCTCCCCCAAATGAACTGCTAGACTAAAATGGAAAGGACCCGCAGGTCATCAATGCCAGTACATCAATGCCAGTACAGAGAAGAGCAATAGCCCCTCCAAAAAAAAAGAGCGATAGCCCCATGGGACCCTATGCATGTGACTGCCTCATCTTTATCCAGGACATTTTGGTGCTCCAGCAGGAGCAACATGACAGGGAAATTGCTGAATTAAAAGAAGCTCATGACCACAACCTTACAGAGATGGGGAGGGGATCCTCTTGGAGTCACCGACAACAGCATACGCGAATCGGCTATAGGAAGAAAGAACCAAGTCGTGCGCTCCCTGACCTCCCCCCCACCCCCCCGGTCTGATTTTTCCTACGCCCCCCCTCCTTATCGCTCTGTTCCGCCCCCCCCCCCCCCCCCCCCCCCCCCCCCCCCCCACCCCCCCTTTCCTTCGCGTTTCTGCGCCCCCCCTCTCCCCTGTGCACAGACAACTCAGGGATCTTTTACAGGTGAGCCTCATTGGTGAGCCTGCAAAGATCACAGACATTCACCCTTTGGGGCGTGGATACTACCAAGTGGAGTTTGACTCGCCAACGGCGTCAGACTAAGGCATGTAGCTGAGTCCCCTTGCATTGCATACGGCGCATGCCTTCTTTGTGCGGTGGCAGAACGGCTTCGATCCTGTGTCTAACCCTCTCGTTGGCGTGTCGGGCTTCCCATTGATAGTTTGCTTCCCACACCTTAGGAAGGAATACCTTCCTCTTTTCCCAGTGATTGGTGGTGCCATTGGGAGAGTGATGGAATCCCCCCCACTGCTGCCTCGGCCCTCACACAAGCAACCGGGATTCCATCCCTCCGCATCTGTGTGGCCTCACCGGATTCAGTGCTTCATTGTATATCTATTCCTAGCCTCCAGGGCGACCCCATCCAACAGCGTGTGGATTATTTCGGGCCTTCCAGGTCAATGCTTCATTTGTAGGCATATGGGACATTTAGCAAAAGCTTGCCCTCAGCGGCGGCAGTCCAAGAGACCGCCTCTAGTGTCCCGTCCCCCGCCCCCTCCCCGGGTTCATATTCAGATCCTCCCCAGGGGGCAAAGAGAGAGGCAAGTTCCCAGGGGGCGGAGCATCAGGCCCTTACTGCAGACGACACAGCTACCGGAGAGTGGCAAACGGTTGGCCCGCGCCCGGGCCGTCAACCGACCACCAGAGCTGAGCGCCGCCGCCACGCTGCCAGCCCAAGAGGATTCAGTTTTGTCAAAGAGCCGTTTTGAGCATTTATCTCAGCACCTACCCGTTGGCGACGGGCCTCCTCCAGTCATAGAGCAAGCCCTCTCAGCCCCACCGGTTTGGCGGCCAATCCCTCGTCATGATATTCCCCCCCCCCCCCCCCCCCTGCGCGGCCCTTAGTGCCCAGTGAGGTCGGTAGACCCCACCGAGCCCCCGCCGAGCCTCTCGCAACCGCCTCCCTCTCCTTTGGATCTTTCCTAGCAGCGCCCCTCTCCGCCCCCCCTCCCCTCCTCCATCCTCATCACCACCGATTTTACCCATAGCATTTCTCTCTGCCCTGTCCTCCTCATCCGATCCCGCCCTCCACCTCTCCAAAGCACCCCCATCGCCCCCCAAGGTTCACCATTTCTCAGAGCCAGTTAAGATGACCATTGTTGCCTCCCCGGTGAGGGCTCTCCTACCACAGTCCCCAAGTGGGCCCCCTAGGATCTTGGGGCAACCTATGGATTATAGTTTCTTGCAATGTCTGCTGACGGAAGGGACAAATATATTTGAGGAGACAGTAGCCCCTATTTGGGTATGTGTGATTTTCCACCACTCGAGACTCTATGCCAAATAATGGCGCGATGATCTTCTCTTTCCCCTTGAGTGCAGCCGCGGAGATGGAGTGGGACCCAGAGTCAGTGGCAGCCGCCATCCAGGGACAGGTACTTGAGCTCTCCTACCATCTTCACGATCTTCACATCACTAATGTACTCACTGATCTATGGCTTTTGGCTAGGATGGAGCTTAGAGGCTCAGCCCACAGAGACCAAGACAGGGAGATGGTGGCCTCCAACCTAGAGGGGTTGCTCTTTGTATTCATGCATACTTCTGCCGCAGTACCTCTTCCCCCTTCTTACAGATACCTCCATTGTGATCGATGGAGTCCGGAGTATGCATATTCTCCCGCTCGGACAGAGAGGTGGCACATGGAGGACAGAATTCGTGCCCACTTGGCGCGCCTTCGTCCCAGGACGGATTGTGATTATTCCCCGTCTACACCCTCACCCAAGACTCTTTGAGTGGAGGGCAATTCTGTTAGTGCCGTATCACACACAGATTGATATGCGGATAGTCTCATGGAACATTCAGGGTTTAGGGGGGCCTCACTACTTTCAGAGACAAGGTGTCCTTAGAGGAGAGCTTCAAAGAGCCACAATTGGGGGACCCATCGACATTCTATTCCTCCAGGAGCATCACCTTTGTGAGGGGCACACCCACCGATGCAGGAAGATTCTACCAAGCAAGAGTCACTTTTTGGTCTCCATCCTTCGGCCCTTCAGGAACGCAGGGAGGAGTGTGTCTTTCTGTCAGTGAGCAGTTTTTGCTGGCAATGACAAGCTCAGGAGTCATAGTCCTGAGGCGTGCACAGTGGGTTACTATCTTGATTGGAGAGGATAGCGTTGGCTTCCTCAATGGTTATGCTTCGAATGCCGCTGCAGGTAGAGCCATCTTTTGAAGCACAGTCTGACAGGCCCTCCCCCAAGCTGACTTCTGGTGCATGGGCGGTGACTTCAACATGATAGAGGCAGTAGAGGACAGACTTGGAGGTGGCACGGCCACAATCTCAGGAGCAGGGTATTTGGCCTGGGAGGAGATGACACCAATATTCAGGGGGCAAGACCCTAGGCATCTTCCAGAGTTTGGACGCAGCCTTGGGAGCTTTCGCTTCTCGCGATCGGATAGGAGTAGCACCAGCCCTAACCTCTCTAGACTTGACAGGTTTTATGTTGATGAGTGGGCTTGCAACCGTGGGAGCATGGTCACCAGGCACTACTTTTTTAGATCACACCCCGGTTATTCTGTCCTTAGAGGACCCCTGGAGGCATGACAGGCGTGCAAGCTCTAGGATTCCGGACAGCCTTATTCAAGTTCCTGAGATCTGCAGAGCAGGATAGAGTAGATATGGGCGGGACTGGACTCTATCTCAAGCTCTGCTGCGTGTACATCGGATGTGGGCCTAAGGGAGATCAGAGATTTCTTGCAGGAGGCAACTCAGAGCAAGTTGGAGGGATTCCGAGAGCAAAAGAGGAGTCTGAGGAGGGGTCTAGCCTCTTTACAACAGCTTCAAGAGAGATCCCCAAATAGCCAGTGGATTGAGAGTCAGCTAGCTGCCATCTGCACGGAGATTAGATTCATGGAGGAGAGGAGGGTGGAGTACAGGTATCATGCCAAAGCTTCGTTCTGGACTCAGGCCGGTGACAGAGTCAAGGGATTCCTTTGGGATAACCGGCCCCCACAGGAGGAGAGATGGCATTCGCAAGTTGCGTGGCCAGCATGGAGCTATCATTTCTGATCCCCCTCATGTGAGAGCCATCGCCACGCGCCCCTTGCGGTATTTCTTTATTCAATTTCAAAAATATGTAAGGCTGAGTACAACAAAATCAGCCAAGAGAATACACCTGTATGTCCAATCTGACAACCCACAATACCTCTTAGCACAGAGGATTCACACACACAGATCTCTGTCTCAAAGCAACACTCTGTGCTTCCCTCTGATCAGCCAAGACCATTCAGCAGGACAGCCTTGAGCATACATCTGGCATATCTCATGCACATGATTCAACAACTCAGCACAAACATACATTCACTGTCCCAATCTCTGTTTCCACCCTTTTCAATCTGCCATACCCCTCCTCTCACAAGGGGCCAGATAGCACAACTCTGCACAGCAGACATAAGCCAATGGAAAGAAAGACAGATGAACAAGTTCAGAGCTTACCAAATCAGCTCGTGGTTTTGCACTTGTGGGACAGTTCGTACCAGTTTGCACTTGACAACGACTGTCTGTACTCTTTCCCCTGCAACCACGTGACTGTTGCACCCAAATAAACTCTGATAGAATCCCACGTGTAGCTGGAGATGCACCGTTTTACTGTCCAGAACTAACAGGTCAACGCCGGCCTGTACCTGTCCGTACAGCGCAGTAGAGACTGACTGTACCTGTCCGTATAGAGCTGTACGGACTGTACTGCAGTTTCTTAAACCAGCCTGCTGTACCCGACTGTACCTGCAGTACAGTTCTGTACCTACAGCACAGCCGCCTGACAGCAGTCGTACAGCCACCTGTACCTGCTGTCCGTACGATTGTACCTGCTGTACACCTTCTGTCAGAACCCACAGCACCTGTACCTGCTCAGCCTGTCAGCGCCGCATGTACCAGCAAAAGAATCTGCAGCAGAGAAAACAGCTGCCTGTCCTGCAGCAGCCATACACATGTACACGTGGACTGTACGGGCAAGTTTGCACAGAAAACAGCAGCAAAAATCCACCACCAGCAATCGACGTTGCTACTCCTTTCCTCCACGCTTAGGCTTGCACGATTCCCCAAAAGCTAGAGAGAGAGTGTTGTGAGAGAGGCATGCACTCCAAAAGTGGAGTTGCCCCCTCTCCAAACTTATCCTAGGGCCCCAACTTTAATAATCATTAAAGTTCCCTAGGGGCCACTAAGGCCTAGGGGCAACCTTCAATAAAACATTAAAAACATTAATGTTTTTGTCCCCTTTCACATCTGAAGTGTCCACACATCATTCTCATTTGTCCGGGCACCCCAAATGCGAATATTTTAATATTTTGCTCAGCAACCACCATGCCCACACTTGTGTTGTTCCATTTTCACAGGGCCATGACATACCCCCCTCTTGAAAAATGGCAAGCGTCCTCGATTGCATTCTGGTGATACAACAAAATATCCAAAGTGAGTTATACAATATGGCAAGATCAGCGTCCCAATCTCTCTAAGCCATGCACATGTATCAAAATTCACTGCAAATCAATGGCGTAGTAATAGTCCAAGTTGTATACCACTGTGAACCATACACAACCACAATATCCCATGTGACTAGTACACATATATCATAGAAGTCCCATAAACAGATGTGCAGTCAGCCAACCTTCGGGTGAGATGAAAACTGCACCAAGCGACCTCTAGATGTCATCTGAGCCTGTCTGTATCAAGGGAGTGGAGGTGCTACCCCCCTCTTGAGCATCACGTAATGCTCCAGACCCATGCTCTGCTGAACCTGAATGAGCCACAACAAGAGTCGGCTCTAACTCAAAGGCATCGAGATAAAGCTACAAAACCTGAGGTGAATCTGTTAAGTCACCTTCCTCCATCCACTTCGCATCCATCGGTGAATAGTTCTTGAACTTCACAAGATAGCGACGGGAAACTTTACCTCGTACCTTTCTTTCCTTATGTGCCAGTATCTGCTCTGGAATAAGAACCTCATCAAGTTCCTCAACTTCCGGCTGAGCCTCATCTGATACATCCTCAGGCATATCCCCACGGAAAGGTATAAGGAGACTCACGTGAAAAGCATTGTGAATCCTCCAGTGATCTGGTAGCTTCAAACAATAGGCTACCTCACCAATCTTTTCCAATACCTGAAAAGGCCCATAATAACGCATGCTCAACTTAGGGAATAAGCGCTCTTTACCCTTCATCTTCTTGAGTCTAGCCTTTTCAAAGCACAAAAGAACCCAATCACCCAATGCAAACTCTAAAACACGTCTGTGACGGTCTGCGGCTTTCTTTTGCTTCTGCTGAGTTTTCTGGAGTGCCAACTTAACTCTCCGATAAGCTTCATCCATACTCTCCACATACTGATCAACCTCAAAGATCTTATCCTTTGTATGCAAAATGGGTGGTACCTTCTTCCCTCCTTTCACAATCTCAAAAGGCGCCTTGCCTGTCGAGGTATGAACAGTGTTGTTATATGCAAACTCCACCAAAGGAAGATACTTTTCCCATTGTTGCTTGTGCTCTGACACATAACACTTAAGAAGATCCAACACTGTAGAGTTAGCCTCTTCTGACTGACCATCTGTTTGTGGATGAAATGACGATGAAAACTTGAGAGTTGTATCCATGTTGTCAAAAAACCCTCTCCAGAACAAACCCGTCATCCGTGGATCACGGTCACTAATGATAGACGTAGGCAAGCCATGATACTTGAAGATGTTCGCCATGAACAACTTCACCATATGATCCACTTTGATCGTCTTACGCACGGGAATGAAATGAGCCTGCTTACTGAACCTGTATATGATAGTCCAAATGCCATCATTGCCCGTTTGTGTCCATGGAAGATCAAATATAAAATCCACGGCAATGCTCTCCCAAGGTCTATCTGGAATAGGTAAAGGCTATAATAACCCTGGTGTCTTTTGACTGTCAAACTTTACCTTCTGACATACGATGCATTGCCTCACAAAGGCATCAACATCTCTTCTCAAGGTTGGCCAATAAAAGAAAGTCTCCACTGCTTTTGCCGTGGCGTCAATACCTCTATGACCTGCATACGGTGGAGCATGACTTTCAATCATAACCTTGAGTCGCAATGGCCTGGTAACACACAGTCTACCATGCATCAATAAAAACCCATCTCTGAGAGTGTAGTGCTCATGCCGCTGACCCTCAGACATCTGATCATACAACCTTTCAAAGTCCTCATTATGGGCATATTGCTCTTTCATTTCATCAAGATCATGATGATAAGCAAGTGAAACTGCTGAGACCTGTGGCTTGCGTGACAAAGCATCTGCCACTACATTCTTTTTGCCCTCCACATGCACAATCTGGAAGTGAAACATAGACAAAAAGTTTGCCCAACGCATATGCTTCTCTGAAAGCTTAGTCTGTGTGAGGAAATAACGCAAGGTCTGATGATCTATCTGCACAGTGAAATCAGCCCCAAGCAAGTAGTGTTTCCATGTAGTGAATTACAACCAACATCTCTTTCTCATAAACCTGTAAATGCTTCTCAGCATCTTGCAATATTCTACTCTCATAAGCTATCACATGTCCCTCTTGCATGAGAACTGCACCAATGCTACTTCCGCATGCATCACACTGGACAACAAAAGCCTTTCGGAGGTCCGGTAACACCAATACTGGATCCGAAGTAAGCTTTTCTTTGAGCTTTTTTTGAATGCCGTAATTTCCCGATCAGCCCATCTAAACGGAGTTGCCTTCTTTGTCAAGGCATGAAGAGGCAAAGCAATTTCAGCAAAATACCGTATGTACCGCCTGTAATAGGAACACAATCCTAAAAAGCTGCGTACATCATGCGCGGTCCTCAAATCTGGCCAATTAAGAATTGCTTCCACCTTTACTGGATCCATACGGACTCCATGCTTAGACACAATATGTCCCAAGAAATGTATCTCTTGCAAAAAGAACTCACTCTTCTTGCCATTAACAACCAGCCTAAGGTTCTTGAGTTCTGCAAACACAATGGCCAAATGCCTTCTATGCTCTTCCTCAGTTTGTGAATGCACAATCATATCATCAAAGAATGTGCCCACAAATGCTCTATGAGGCCTGAAAATCATGTCCATCATTCTGTTAAATGTGCCAGGTGCATTTGTCAAACCAAAGGGCATAACCAAAAACTCATACAACCCAAACGTGGTTCGAAATGCTGTCTTATGCACATCCTCGGGTCTAATACGTATCTGATGATACCTGCTTTTCAAGTCAATGCGACTAAAGACTGTGGAGCCCTGTAAGCGGTCCAAAATGTCATCGATCCTCGGTATGGGGAATCGATTCTTGATGGTATTCTTGTTCAGCGCCCTGTAGTCAATACACATGCGCCAAGAACCATCCTTCTTTTGCACTACGAGTACAGATGAGCAAAAGGGTGATGAGCTAGGTTGTATCAACCCTTTATTCAAAAGCTCTTGTACCTGACTCATAATTTCTTCCTGTTGGGCTGCACTAACACGGTACGGCGGTCTATTTGGTGTACTACTAGGAATTTGATCAATGGCATGATCTTCTGGCCTCTCAGGAGGAAGTTCTCTTGGCAATGACTCGGAAAAACAATCTTGGAACCCACATAAGAAATCAGTCCTGTCCTTATCTAACATAGACAAATTAGACTTAGACTCATCATCTTGTGCATCCTTTATATAAATCAAGTACGCGGAAAGATGCTTTTTCATTACTGATGAAATTGCCGAAGCGGATACAATAGGGACAGATTTCTCTTTAAGTTTTACATCCAAAACATGTTCTTTCCCTCTATGAGTCAGAATGATTTTCCTATTGTATGTGTCCACCACCGCATGTACTCTGTGGCACCATGGCATTCCCAACAAAACATCACAGCCATCAAGTGGCATGATGAAAAACTCTTCGCTGTCCACATAACCCTGCAAATGAAGCCGGAGCTTCCCAATGATAGGAGTAACGGGTTCTGCGTACCCTGGACAAGCCATGTTAGCCTCATATAATGGCCCCATCTCCTCTGCACGAATCCCCAATCGGCCAGCCAAATCTGGTGAAATGAAGTTGGCTCTAGCACCTGTGTCAAAGAATATCAAGGCATTCTGATCTCTCACTTTGCCCCATGCCCTGCACAACTCTGTCTCTTCACCACCTGGCTGTTCCCCCACAAGATTAGAAACTAACCCTGCTTCAGTACAGTAAAAACATTTCCGAGCATCTCGCAAAGCCTGTCTTTCCTCAGAAGTTCTCTTGGGCATTGGCAACTTCTTATACCTCGTCTCTGAAGACCCTTTAGTATCACGAGAAGCATGCCCAGATTTTTTAGCTTTCTTGCTCGAGTTCTTACTTCCTTTAAACCCAGATGAACCTCCAGTGAGTAACGCATTAGCTGTCATAGCATTTTCTATCATCTGTGACATGTTTGTTACTCGAGTCTTGATACAATAATCTCGTACCTCTTTGGGCAGCCCACAACAATACTTCTCTACCTGCTCAGACAAAGGCACTGCACGGTAAGAAGTCACTGGGAGTAAAGCTTCCCAAAACTTCTTGTTATAGTCTTCCAAATTCTCACACTTTGAAGCATCCAACTTGTGCCATGCAGTCATAACATCCACCTCAAATGTAGATGTGAGCCATACGGAAGAGAAGACCTGTTTAAATTGTACCCAAGTAGTGGGTGCTATGCCCTGCAAAAGAAGAGTAGACCACCACTGCAAAGCATTGCCCTTGAGAAAAGTGGCAGCTTTCCTCACCTTAGAGGACTCTGTGTAATTCCCACCAAAAAAAGCAGCATCAAACTGCTGTAAAAAGGTAAGTGCTTTTAATTTATCTTTGGCTCCACTGAATGTATCAAACTTCACAGCAGCTCCCCCTTCCTTATAATCCTTCGCCTTACCCATAGGCGTTAGATTATCATATGGAAGTGGCTTCGCAAGATTGCTGCCCCAACATTCATGCCCATCATAGGATCAACATTACCCATTCCCACACCTGGCATACCATACATTCCAGCCATGTTTCCAAACATTCCATTATGCATACCTGGCTGCATGCCACCATACATATTTGCTTGCATTCCAGGTTGCATGCTCCCAAACATATTTCCTTGCATACCGGACTGCATACCACCATACATATTCCCCTGCATACCAGGCTGAAAATTAGCTCCAAAAGGCCCTGGCATACCCATGCCTCCCTGAGGATAACCCCCAGTCATAGATTGGAACACTGAGCCACCACCAAAATAACCTGGATGCATAGTCTGCTGAGGAATAGATGGCTGTCCAAAGAAGGAACTCTGAGAGTTAGCACCATAAGCGTGTTGCATGTTCGAAAACTGTCCAAAAGATGGATCCTGTGGGATGGCACCACTATGACCCTGAGAAAGGTTCTTAGAACGCACCTTCTTCTTCTTCTTCTCGAGCTTTGTACGGGATCTCATAAATTCAGCAAACTTCTCACTTTGTGTGAGCTGCATAAACACATCCATAACACCAGCCAAACGATCTTTAAACCGAGCATCATCATCCTCTTTACCAAGTACATCTTCTGGCTGTGTTACATCCTCATAATGCTCATCATCTGCAGCCTGTTCTCTTGCGAAAATATCCTCAGATGCATTTCTCTCAGGAGAGGTCTCTTGCTCTTCCTCTTCATGATAGAAGTACTCATCTTCTGTATCAGACATGTTGCTGAATTTTTCAGCGATGACTTTCATCGAGGCAACCACGAGCTCACCCCCTTTAGAAAGTTGATGATTGGTCCCGGGAACGGAACCTTGAAACCGGCCTCTGGTTGAAACCAAAGTGCGGTAGACTAGCAGTCACCCTTCCACTTGTAGTCCAGATATGAAAACAAATTTGATTGGAGCTAGAGTGCCCCAAAACTGAAAATAGAACGACACCTGTTGGCCCCAAAGCTTGGCGCCCCTTGCGGTATTTCTTTATTCAATTTCAAAAATATGTAAGGCTGAGTACAACAAAATCAACCAAGAGAATACACCTGTATGTCCAATCTGACAACCCACCGCACCGTTTTACTGCCCAGAACTAACAGGTCAACGCCGGCCTGTACCTGTCCGTACAGCGCAGCAGAGACTGACTGTACCTGTCCGTACAGAGCTATACGTGTACTGCAATTGCTTAAACCAGCCTGCTGTACCCGACTGTACCTGCTGTACAGTTCTGTACCTACAGCACAGCCGCCTGACAGCAGTCGTACAGCCACCTGTACCTGCTGTCCATACGATTGTACCTGCTGTACACCTTCTGTCAGAACCCACAGCACCTGTACCTGCTCAGCCTGTCAGCGCCGCTTGTACCAGTAGAAGAATCTGCAGCAGAGAAAACAGCCGCGTGTCCTGCAGCAGCCGTACACATGTACACGTGGACTGTACGGGCAGGTTTGCACAGAAAACAGCAGCAAAAATCCACCACCAGCAATCGACGTTGCTACTCCTTTCCTCCACGCTTAGGCTTGCACGATTCCCCAAAAGCTAGAGAGAGAGTGTTGTGAGAGAAGCAAGCACTCCAAAAGTGGAGTTGCCCCCTCTCCAAACTTATCCTAGGGCCCCAACTTTAATAATCATTAAAGTTCCCTAGGGGCCACTAAGGCCTAGGGGCAACCTTCAATAAAACATTAAAAACATTAATGTTTTTGTCCCCTTTCACATCTGAAGTGTCCACACATCATTCTCATTTGTCCGGGCACCCCAAATGCGAATATTTTAATATTTTTGCTCAGCAACCACCATGCCCACACTTGTGTTGTTCCATTTTCACACGGCCATGACAGACTATGAGGAGACCTTTGCTCCCACTTCACGTATGACTACCATACATACTGTTATTGCATTGGTTGCCACAAACAATGGCATGTACGTCAGTTGGATGTCAAAACTGCTTTTTTGAATGGCGATTTGCACGAGGAAGTTTATGTGTCTCAGCCTCCTAGCTTTGTTCAAAAAGGTGCAGAAAGTAAAGTATGCCATTTACATAAAGCACTGTATGGTCTTAAACAGGCTCCTCATGCTTGGTACCACAAAATTCATGCATACTTGACTGCCAAAGGGTTTCAGAATAGTTCAGCTGAGAGTACACTTCATGTACGCCACATTGGGAACAATGTTCTCATCCTTATTCTTTATGTGGATGACATGCTCATCACTGGCCTTGAAGAGGGTGATATTTCATCTTTTAAAGCTGATTTGCAACATGCATTTGATGTCACAGACATGGGGCATTTACATTACTATTTGGGCATACAGTTTATACCTTTTGAGGGTGGTATCATGTTATCTCAGTGCAGATACGTTGAGCAACTCCTTGAGCGTTTTCACATGATAGATTGTAAACCTGTTTCTACTCCTATGGAACCAAGTCTAAAACTGTCACTTGAGCATGCTGGTAAGCCTTATGATGTTGCCGCCTATCATTAAGCTGTGGCCCGTGGGATGCCTTATCTATTTATGCTCTACTCGTTTGGACATACTGTATGCTGTTTCCCAGTTGAGCAAATTCATTCATTGTCCAAGCACTATGCATTGGCAAGCGTGTAAGCGTGTCTTTCGCTATCTTAAAGGCACTGCAAACTTTGCCTTGTTCTATGGCAGTTCTTCTACACTATGCTTGCTTGCATTTACAGACCAGTGATTGGGCAGGTTGCTTGCATTTACAGACCAGTGATTGGGCAGGTTGCTATGACACACGAGTGTCAACCAGTGGTAATTGTTTTCTTCTTGGTGACTCATGCATCTCATGGCTCAATAAGAAGCAGCCTACAATGGCCACTCCTAGTTGTGAAGCTGAATACAGAGCAGCCTTTACAGCTACTGTGGAATGTGTTTGGCTATGACGCCTTCTAGCCGATCCTGGTGTTGGACAACAGTCCCCTACCACCATTTACACTGACAGTCAGAGTGCTTTGGCAGTTGCACGAAACCCAGTATTTCATGCCCGCACAAAGCATATTGAGGTTCACTATCATTATGTCAGGGAAATGCTCCATGCAGGAGAGATTGACTTGGCTTATGTGTCTACAAATGCCAATATAGCAGATGGGTTTACAAAGCCTCTTTCGAGGAAAAGTTTGAAGCTTTCCACAAAACTTTGAGCTTACAGCCTCTTTCAGGGTAGTCTACTACACCCTGTCCCCGTTCACACCATTCACTTGAGGGGGGTTTATTGATCATGACCACTCCCGGCTAGTTCAGGAACACAGCTTACTCACGGGCACTTTTTCCCTGTGGACCGGACACAAGTTTTTTCCCCATGTGAACACGCTTATGTGTGTTGGGAACTTTGCCCTAGGCTACTTTATGTACTCACATTGTACTTTCATATTATTATTGACTACATCTTTTCCAACACTCTTGAGCTTCACAAGTTCTTCTCTCTCTTGCACTTGTGTGTGTGTGTCTGTGTGCACGCTTCTTCCCCCATACCCAACAAGTGGTCTCCTCACTTTTTCTATTGGATCCCATGGAAGATTGGAGCGATCCATGCTTCCCTTAAGAGGATTTCAATGGTTGCACCTTGTAGAGGGTGAGGGTGATTGGTTTTCAGGCACGGGAGTGGCACATAGACCCATCACTTGCCAAGGTGGCCAGGGAGAGATTCTAGCGACATGGGAGTGCAGACCTCTCACGCATCTACAGTGGGACCCGAGAGAGTGGAATGGCATGACCTCGCTGATCGGGAGACGTCTATGGATGCCCCCTTCTTTGCATATACAGTGCCGCTAGGCTACAGGATCCATATGCCAGAGATTGATGGCACCCTGGCAGCAACAGTACATTGGCACTCACAGGGCCTCTCACAACATTTCCTCTCAGATTTTTGGAAGAGGCTATGGGACAGTTTTCCTCCTAGAAAGATCACCCTCTTTCTCTCGCTGATGGCACACAAGAGCTTGGCGATCGGCACGTGGCTGGCCATTGGAGGTCAGCACGCAGCTTGCCCGAGGTGTGTGTGAGGATTACTGTTACTACTTAGTATTTCATCCACTTATCTGTGTATTTAAGACTGAAACTGAAAGTGGACTCGAGAGACTTGAGCACAGATGTTTGATTGATTGATTGAAACTATGATACAACAGGCTCCTTATATAGGAGTCCAAGGGACACGAATGAAAAGACACATCCCATGACCAATAGCCATGACTCTAGGCGAAGAAACACATCCTTTGGACGAATAGCTGCAACCATTGGGTGAAGAGTTGCAACCTTAGAGTGAAGGGGTGTGACCAGTCGTCGCAGGAGTTGCAACCTTAGAGTGAAGGGGTGTGACCAGTCGTCGAAGGAGTGTGGCTCTTGATGAAGAGGCATGTCTCTAGAGCGAAGAGTCGTGACCATCCGAGTGTAGGGGTCCTCTGTAATCATGTCACTTCAGTATCTGCAACCATGAGGAGATTGTGTATAATGAACTAAGTCACAATTTAAAACCCATGTGATTATGAGAGTCTGTCGTCTGCCAAAGAATTCTTGGAGGAGTTGAGGATATTGTTGCATTTCTTCATCTGTCTGCCAAGTAGAATCTGACTCGTCCAAGTCCATCCACTTAACAAGAAATTCTGTAGTAATCTTCCGTCTTGTTTCTTTCTGACGAACGTCAAGAATCTTCTCAGGAACAAGAATAATGTGATCATCTTCAATCTCAGGAACATAAGAAGATAACTCCGGAATAGATGAATCGCCTTGTATGTATTCCTTGAGCCAAGAGATGTGAAATGTCGGATGAACTTTTCCCCAAGATGGTGGAAGATCCAACTTATAACTGACAACTGAAATCTTCTTTATAACTTTAAATGGACCATAGAAACGCGGTCGCAACTTCGGAAAGACTGACTTTACTGTCTTATATCGATGCGGTGCAACATAAAGCAAAACCAAGTCACCTTCTTGAAACTCAGTATGCCTTCTGTGCTTATTCGCATACTTCTGATACTTCTGCTGAACATGAACCAGTCTGTCTCGATCTTGCACAAGAATATCTTGCATTTCTTGAATCAACTGATCTGCTAATGCCACCTTGTGTTGAAGAACAAAGTTTGTAGGCACAAGCGGAGTGTGACCATATGCTACTTGAAAAGGAGTCATTCCAATGACTGAATGCGGAGAATTATTGTAAGCAAACTCCACAAGAGGCAAATATTCTTCCCAAGAAGCTAATGTTGTCTGAATATAATGTCTAAGCATTTCTTCCAAAATTTGATTTACTCTTTTTGTCTGTCTGTCTGTCTGAGGATGATAAGCAGAACTGAACAAGAGATTCGTACCAAGAGATTTGAATAAGGAAGTCCAAAAATGTCCAGTAAACTTCGGATCTCTATCTGAAACAATAGATCTTGGCAATCCATGAATTCTGAAAATATGTTGTACGAACACTGGAGCAAAAACTGTCTTCTTGCAAGGAATAAAATGTGCCATTTTGGAAAACCGATCAACCACTACTAAAACTTGAGCATTGCCTTTCTGCGAACGCGGCAAAGTAGTGATGAAATCCATGCTTATGCTTTCCCATCTTTCCTGAGGAACTGGCAAAGGCTGAAGCAATCCTTGAGGAAGTTGTCGTGAAGCTTTCATAATTTGACAAGAGT
Organism: Cibotium barometz; assembly: GCF_041138505.1. NCBI lineage: Eukaryota > Viridiplantae > Streptophyta > Polypodiopsida > Cyatheales > Cibotiaceae > Cibotium > Cibotium barometz. Next base: position 18,173,393 of record NC_141106.1, read on the forward strand.
GACAAGCTTTAACAAACTTAATAACATCCTGTTGCATCTGAGGCGAAAAGTATGTTGTTGATAACAGACGATGTCTTGTTAATTCTAGGATGAGCTGCAAAGGGTACTTCATGATGCTCTTGAATAAGGAGTTTCCGCAAAGATGCATTGTGAGGAACACAAATGCGATCTAAGTAATAAAGTAAATCATCTACAATTGTATATGCGGCAAACATATTCATTTTTGCAATAGTAGGATGAAGAGATTTGAGAGCTCGAAAGACATCTCCAAAGTCTCTATCTGTCAAATACTCATGCTTAAAACATGCAGGAATCTCCATCTGCACATTTGAGATAGCAAAGTTCGTAGCTCGAGGCATGGGGCTCAAAGCATCTGCTACCACATTCTGTAATCCAGGAACATAGAGTATTGCCATGTGAAAATTCGCCAAAAATTCAACCCATCGTCCTTGACGAGGATTCATCACTGGCTGAGTAAAGATGTAAGTCAAAGACTGATGATCTGTCTTAACCACTGAATCTGCACCAAGAAGATAATGCTTCCATGTTCTATAAGCATGAACAATTGCCAAAAATTCCTTGTCATAAACGGGATATCGCATTTGAATAGCCGAAAATTTATGACTATCAAAAGCAATAACACGATCATTCTGCATAAGAACGCCTCCAGATGCTCTATCCGAAGCATCTGTCATGACGTCAAATGGATCCGCAATAGCCAAAACAGGCGTAGTTGTCAACGCATGCTTAAGATCATTAAAGGACTTTTCAGCTTCAAGTGACCAGTGCAATTTATCTAACTTTGTAAGGGCCGTCAAAGGAGCAGCAATATCTGAGAACTTGTGAACCTTGGTGTGGTAAAAATTTGCTAATCCCAAGAAAGACCGCACATCTGAAATTGTAAGTGGCAAAGGCCAATCAACAATGACCTTTATCTTCTTAGGATCAACTGCAATACCATGTCCAGAGATGATGTGTCCAAGATATTCCACATGATCTTTGAAAAACTGACTCTTCTTCTTGTTGATGTACAAGACATTCGTTCGGAGTACTTCAAAGACAATCTGCAAATGCTGCTTGTGATCTGCTAAAGTCTTACTGAAGACCAAAATGTCATCCAAATAAACGATGACAAACTTATCCAAGTAAGAACCAAAGATGTCATTCATCAAAGTCATGAAAGTAGCTGGGACATTGGTTAACCCAAAAGGAATGACCAAAAATTCATTATGTCCATACTTTGTTCTGAAAGCTATCTTATACTCGTCTCCAATTCGAATCCTGATTTGATGATAGCCTGACTTCAGATCAATCTTCGAAAATACCTTCGCACCAAGCAACTGATCAAAGAGCTCATCGATGCGAGGCAAGGGAAACTTATTCTTGATTGTTTGCTTATTAAGGGCACGATAATCAATGCAAAGTCGCATAGATCCATCCTTCTTCTTGACCAATAAAACTGGAGCACCAAAAGGACTTTTGCTTGGACGTATATGACCTTTATCCAACAACTCTGCCAATTGTCTCTGAATTTCTTGAGACTCTGAATAAGAAACTCGATAAGGAGCTCGAACTGGCGGTGGTTGTCCAGGGATTAGATCAATCGTATGATCTACAGAACGTCGAGGAGGCAATGTCGTTGGCAGCTCGTCAGGAAATAAATCCTTATAAGGTTGAAAGAAGGGCTGTTGTAAATAAGAAATATCTGATGGCAAGGATTCCGATTGGTCAACTGTATTGTCTTCTGCTTCTCGCAACATAACTAAGGCAGAAGTGCTGTCGCGTTTACGCACTAAGCGTTTAACTTGCATAGCAGAAACCACAGTAATCGGCTTAGAATTAAACAGATCTCGTAATTCCATTTCTCGATGATTATGATAAAGTCGAATGGAATGATCTCGAAAGCTGATCAAAGGATCATACTCATATAACCAAGACTGTCCAAGGATCATGTCATAGTGTGACAAAGGCATAATAGAGAAATTTAGCTGATCCTGATAGTCCTGAATCTGAAAATGCAACTGCTGAATCCGTTTACTGCAATGCAAGAAAGAACCATCTGCAAGTTCCACTTGGAAAACTTCTGCACTCTGCTGAGTAGGTAATCGCAACTTGCTGACAAGAGTAGTTCCCACAAAATTAGTTGAGCATCCACTATCAACAAGAACATTGATAGGATGCTAGCCAATAAATCCCAATAAGCTCAAAACTTGATTGGAAAGGTTAACAGGCACTGAAGTATGGTTGTGGGCATTTAGCATTAAAGCACTGACAACTTTAGAAACTCGCACTGCATGAACCACCTGCTTGCCTTTTTCTGGCGCAGAAGGATGATGATAATGTCTATGTTCACCTTCTGGGCAACATTCCATGTTGGAATTCTGGCGAGAATTACGCTTTGGGCACACATACCACCTGTGTGGTCCATTGCAAATTGTGCAAAGACCTGGAGGGTTGTCTTGAGAGGTTGAAGGTGCCGATGTAGAGGCTTGCTGACCTGCTGAGGTATCGCGGCGAAAATTGCGGCGATTGTTAGGTCGGCGACCTTGCCAGTTGCATCCTCGATTTCGATTGTTGTTGTTGGAAGAAAAAATTTTGCTCTAATACCACTGTGAGGATTACTGTTACTACTTAGTATTTCATCCACTTATCTGTGTATTTAAGACTGAAACTGAAAGTGGACTCGAGAGACTTGAGCACAGATGTTTGATTGATTGATTGAAACTGTGATACAACAGGCTCCTTATATAGGAGTCCAAGGGACACGAATGAAAAGACACATCCCATGACCAATAGTCATGACTCTAGGCGAAGAAACACATCCTTTGGACGAATAGCTGCAACCATTGGGTGAAGAGTTGCAACCTTAGAGTGAAGGGGTGTGACCAGTCGTCGAAGGAGTGTGGCTCTTGATGAAGAGGCATGTCTCTAGAGCGAAGAGTCGTGACCATCCGAGTGTAGGGGTCCTCTGTAATCATGTCACTTCAGTATCTGCAACCATGAGGAGACTGTGTATAATGAACTAAGTCACAATCGTGACAGTGTGGCCACCCTCAGGAGTCTTAGCGTCATTGTCTTTGGGATTGCTCGAAAGCTCAGCAGATTTAGCGGTGGATTCTCCGCATTTTCACTATGGACAAGACCTCAACCCGGATCATTACATGGGGCACTATTGCTTGGGCCACAGAGACTGAGGTGGTCAGGGCTTACGAGGAGGATGAGGGAGGGTTAGCCCTTCAACTCTCTCACCACCGCATTTCGGCAGTACCAGTCAGCCCCATCTATAGACCATTGGCGACCAGGCTCATGCCAGAGATGGGAGATTTGCAGTATCATTGCAACTTGGCACATTTGGCGAGCTAGATGTAGCAAGGCCATTGAGGGTACCCACACTCCGCTTGCTGAATCCATCAAGAGAATTTGGCTCGACATTATTCATACCCTCCACGGTCAGTGGGGAAAGTTACAGGGAGAATCTGACTGCATGCGGAAGTGGCGACCTACGAGAAGCTTTCTTGGGACTCTTGGAGGCTTGGCCCTTTCCTCCCAGATCAAGGTGGTGACCCCACTTGGCATTACAGACCCCCCCTTGTATGAGATACCCTTCTCCTCACAAAGTGGCCAACCGGAGGAGAAGTGTCTCTTTCCTTATGATCATTGATTCCCGCTCCATACATGAGGCGAGTTTGTATCTAGCCCATTGTGGCTGTTTTGTCATTAACTAATAGAAGGATCTTTTTCCCAGGAAAAAAAAAAGCTTCCAGAGATGGAGCACCATGAGAGAGAGATCAATGCAGAAGGCAGAAATAACAGAGTTCAAGGCAACCATTACCTCTACAAGAGGCGATGAGGAGAAAGAGGAGTCGTCGCCAGAACAGGTAGTCCTCCTATTGGAGGTGAATCAACCAAGCCAAAGAAAACATGTAGCTAACCACATCTCAAATCTGGCCTGAGAACACGGGCTTATGTAAGGATACTGAGGGATCCTCTCGATAGGTGGAGGTTGTCAAGAAACAGAAAACCCCAATGAACACAAATGCAATCATGATAGCTACACTCGATGAAAGAAGCATAAATAAGATAGAGCACTTAATATGCGCATTACAGGGCTGCCCATCAGGACCTCTTGTCATGTGCATCACACGGTAACAGGAACGGCTGTCTAGAAGTTGAGGAAGCACCGTTTCTCCACAAGATACTGTTAAAAGAAGAGATACCGGAAGCTCGAAATTGTTGCTTGATTATTATGAGAGCCAAAAGTCCTATATATACAACTTATGAAAAGGAGAAACTCTAAAAACAACGGAAAGCACTTTGCTAATGTTACATGCGAAAGCTCTGAGAGTCTTCTTTCAGCCCTACTCACCACTTAGAACATGCTGATGCAAAAACGCAGACAGAAGAGAGAGTAGAGAGAGAGAGAGAGAGAGATGGCTGGAAATTCAGTATATTCATATGGTACAAAAAGGTACATCTAAATCTTGCAACCATGGTCTGCCTTTCATGAAAAGGTAGAACACCTATTCTACTCCTAGTCGAGATCCACACCCAAAGCGGGAGTGAATGAATAACACAATGAGCCATGAGTGCCTTATATAGGCCTTTGGACAAACTAGATAGCTGGCCGACTGCTGGTCGGCCAGCCAATTGGACACATTTGCAAAAGCTGTTCACAACCTGCCTTCTCTTGCAACCGATAGCACACCATGCAATCGACAGGCTCTTCTTGCATTCCATGCAGCCGACAGGATATCTTGTCCATTCCTAGTCCAACACTTTCCATGCTTTGCACTCCTTTGCTCCAAAATCTAGTTCTACCTGATTCTTAATTCCTTCTTTATCTGTTGCCCTTCAGGACTAGCCTCAGAGAATGTCCATGGCAAATCTTGCACATGACAGCTAAAAACACTTATCTGGGAAAAAGCTTAAAGCCTAAAAAACCCACTTTACACATGCATACTCAATTAGGGCTATTCACACACGTGCCCGTGGAACATGCTATCGTACTCCAATTCGCACACAGTCTCGTCTTGTCTTTGCCAACATCTTGAGCTTGTCTTTTCTCAACACTCCCCCTCAAGCTCAAGATCTTCAAAATAGATAGCCTATACTACTACTCTTCAAGGTAGCTCCATACATTGTTTCCTTCAAGTCTTCAATGACAATGGTGAACTCCATTGTTGACAATTCTATGTCATCAACCACGTTTGTGGTGTCGAAGACTGAGTCACTCCAGATTCTGACAATGAATGATGAGGCGTGCACAAGCATCCAAAACTCCCCGAAAAGCTGGATCCACCAAGGCAGGTGTCATAACTGATGTCTAAACACCAACACCAACATCTTCAAGTAAACTGGGTTTAAAAAGACCAAGTATGATAATTGGTGGCTGTAAGCTTCATGGAATCACTGATTTGGGGAGGAGTGTAGGATAGAACATGAGAGAAAGAAGGAGAGAGGTTCTATGGGAAGGGAGAAACAAGAGAAGAAGTGGTTGCATGAAAGGATGGGGGGACCACCAAAGGGGTGGAGGGAGAGGGTTGTAAGCCGGAGAAGTAGGGGAAATGATTCCCTGGGAGGAGAAAAGAAGGCCAGAGAAGTTAGAATATCGATCTCCTCAAGCCATATTCCTCCTCTTCAAATAGGGCTAGAGGCAGCTAGACCTCCTCTAAAACTGAGCACGATTAGTATGAGGATGAAGAAGAAGGAACGCAAGGTGGAAGGGTGGGAAAAAACCAAAAGGGGAGAAAAGAAATGATTCTCCAAGGTTTAATGGCACCACAGATGCTGAAAACACAGCTCTGTGAAGAAAAACACAGCATTGCAGAAAACACAGCACCACTAAGAAAATGCAGCTTTCTGATGAAAAACGCAGCTCCTAGATGAAAATGCAGCTCTTAGATCTAAAAACGCCGGTCTTTATGTGCTGAAATCTGTAAACAACAGGTTCATGAAGGAAAATGCAGGTCCTAGAGCAGTTCTAGGCTCTAATACCATGTGAGAAATATGTGCTACTGCTGTAAATCTGAACACAGAGAATAGTGCTGGTATGTACAAGTCAGGGCTCAAATCAGAGGTAACAACGATGAGGAATGAGGCACCTATTATATAGGTCCTCAAGAGCTGGTCGGCCAGGTCCTTCGGGCCAACCAGGACAAAAATCCATAAAATGCTAAAAAGGGCTCCAAAAAATGGTGCAAAAATAGCAATAAAATAATGCAGTGCAAGGCCTTATAAATGGACCAGATACAAGCATGCAAGGAGTCCATCTGGGGATGAACAATATTTCCAACATCAAAGACATGGCTCCACGTGCAAAATTCCTGGCATCCCATACCACCACAAAACACACCCCTCAGATGTAAGCACGGAGTAGTCTCAAGGCCTCTGAGGAGCTCTCCCTCAAACCGACTCATAAAGTCACTTATATAGGCCTCCTATAAACTAGGAGCCAAATATAGCACATGTCTCATAATAGATACTTAACCCCACTTAAGATGCCTTACCCATACGCTATGGTTAACCTAACATGAAGTTCCTAAGACTGGTTAGCCTTGATACGTAACATTTAAACTCTTGAACGACCAGCCCTTCCAACTCCTCCACTTGCACCTTGAGTGTAGATTCATCATTCACTTTTTCTTTAAGATGCTTGGTGGTCAGCACATGCTCCTTGAGTTCATTGAACTTCATTCAATAGTATATTGTCCATGGCTATGCTAGTCCACAACACTATTCCCTTTCCGCTCTTTACCGGTTCCTACTGTGTTACTATCTTTGTCCCTTCCGCTTTCAAATTTGTGAACTACTTTTCCCAAACTTCCAGCTCCTACATCAGCTTTACATTTTGTGTTTGGAGTTTCTTCATTTCTTTGATGATGCCACTTGCACTGCCGGCTTCCAGTCCAACCTCGTTCCTGTCCTAACAGCTTTCAAGATTTCAGTCTTATTCCAGAAATTCTCCCTTCTTGTTCTTTTCCCTTGTCTCAATTCTGGTCCTCTTTTCCATGGATGTAGCCACATCAACCAAAAATCTCATGAATTAAGCCACTTGATCTGCCCTATGAATCTAGCCAAGTCTTTGAAGTTCTTTGGTGCCTACAACTTCACAATGACTTCACCTTGGTCGGATCCACTGCCAAGCCTTCTGCGGACACCATGTGTCCTAGTAGGGATCCACTAGTGACTGCAAAAGCACATGTAGTTAGATTCAGGCTGAGCCTAGTCTCTTTGCATTTTTCCAAGCATAGCCTAAGGTGACGAAGATGGTCTTTCTTTTTTTCTAATACATTGAAATTGTCTACAAAGACCCTCTTGAAGGTGGCCAGACACTCATAGAAGATTCCTTGAACCATCCTTTGAAATGTGGCTAGTAAATTCTTTAGCCCAAATGCAATCACATTTAAAGCAAATGCTTCCCACCCTGTCACAAAGGCTTTTTTTCCTTCTCCTCTGTGGCCATCCGGTTATACCCACTCAATCCATCCAAAAATGAGTATATCTCATGTCCTACCACTACATCTACTAGCAAGAAATCCATAAAAGGAATAGAAAATGGATCAGAATTACGGTGATAGCCATGAATCCAGCTTTTAGCAACTTGTCTATTTTTTCCTTAACTTTCTTTGCATAGTTAGTAACCTCCAATGCCAGTTCCTCATTTTCAGCATTTCCATCACCGTGAGGCTACAATCCAAGCACTGGTATAGGCACACCAATGGTGCCTCTGGACCCGAACACAACACCAGTTTCGAGATTGCTTCACTCCAGTGAGAGGTAGGGAAAGGCCATCTGCGAATATATTATTTGGCACATGTTTTCATATTTCTTGTTTATGGCAAATCTAGCTTAAGAGCCCGTGAAACATTGTACAAAATAAAATACTCCAATTATATACTTCGTATTGAAGGAGGAGGGCCACCCGGCAAAAGTGGAGGGGGTTGGGGGGGGGGGGGTCTTGCCCTAGTGTGGTGTCACCGTGCATTTGTTCATTTTCAGCATTCTATGTCTTGTATTGTTTCCATTTCATAAGTGTCCAAGTGATAATTATTTACGAGACAATGCCCAAGTAGTGCTCACACGTGAATTACGCATCACAAAAAACATATGCAATACTCGACAAAGTTGGTGTAAGCCATAAAAGGCGAGAGAGAGAGAGAGAGAGAGAGAGAGAATGAGAGAGATGAAATACTTGTGATCATGCCAACCCACCAGAGAGGCTCATACAAGTAAGAGTATCCCCCGACCCCTGTCAAAATGGAAAAGAAAAGGAAAGATTGTGAAGCTTAATGCAACTGCATTCTGACCAAATACAGAGTTGAGCTTTAAGCAGCTGCATTAGGGTTAACGTAGGTGATTGATTTAAGCCCCCCTTACACGTAGAAAATACTTTTTTGGCAAAGAGAAATGATGAAGGCGTACCTGCTCTAAGTCCAGACGCTCCTGCGCGCATGAGGCCCTTCTTCTTTAAGATGAAGCTTGATCCTATAAAAATGCTGGACAGCAATGCAAGGATGAGGCCCACAAGATTCTCTGATGATACACCAGATCCAGTGGTCATCCGGGTATCCATGCTTATATCTTCTAGAAGGGTGGTTCCCCTCATCTCTGTCTGTGTTAAGGGATAAACCCTAGATTACCTTTGGGCGGGAACCTTTAACATGTATAAAACACTAACCTTGTAAGAAACCCTAATCCTGTGGTGAGACCCTAATCAATCCGTGATCGTGAGATCTTTGAGAAGAGGGCAACGTTTCTGCTGCTGGCACAGATTCTTCTGCTGCCTCTTGCTCTCCTTTGTCTTTCTCGTTGGCGAAGAAATGCTGTGTGGTTTTCCTTCGAAGCAATCTCTTTCCCATCACGATCGCAGAAGCCTGCACGTTTAGAGAAGCATCATGTTGAGGGCAGAGCTGCATATGCAATTACTTGATAGCTTGATCTGTGAGCTGAATGATTTGTTCCTGTGATCTCGCTATGAAGAACAGCTATGGCGGACTGTATGTGCGTGCGTTGGACCGGCACTTCGAATATATTCCAGATTACAGATACGCTTCACACGTAGACATAGAATAAAGCACCAGCTTACCCTATAAAGGAGGGTAGAACCTTGGGACAAGGGAAAAATAAAGGGTAAACAGGTAGGCTTCACAACAAACATCTGCACCCCAAAGCAGTGTTTCACCATTAATATTACCCTTGGGAGAACAAGGAAAAAATAAAGGGTAAACAGGTAGGCTTCACAAACATCTGCACACCCAAAGCAGTGTTTCCTTGTTATTATGCTCCCGTGGCCATCCTAATCATGGCCAAGGGGTGGAGTTTCCCATTCGACATTACCTTCCTAATTAGCACTAGTTCGTGGACATATTTATCTCCTCTTTACTGACCAACTTTATGGAATTATTTAGAACACATAGGCTTCACAAACATCTGCACCCAAAGCAGTGTTTCACCAATTACTCCAGTGTTTTTTCCTTGTTATTATGCTCCGTGGCCATCCTAATCATGGCCAAGGGGTGGAGTTTCTCATTCGACATTACCTTCCTAATTAGCACTGGTTCGTGGACATATTTATGTCCTCTTTACTGACCAACTTTATGGAATTATTTAGAACACATAGGCTTCACAAACATCTGCACCCAAAGCAGTGTTTCACCGATTACTCCAGTGTTTTTTCCTTGTTATTATGCTCCGTGGCCATCCTAATCATGGCCAAGGGGTGGAGTTTCTCATTCGACCTTACCTTCCTAATTAGCACTAGTTCGTGGACATATTTATGTCCTCTTTACTGACCAACTTTATGGAAATATTTAGAACACATAGGCTTCACAAACATCTACACCCAAAGCAGTGTTTCACCAATTACTCCAGTGTTTTTTCCTTGTTATTATGCTTCGTGGCCATCCTAATCATGGCCAAGGGGTGGAGTTTCTCATTCGACCTTACCTTCCTAATTAGCACTAGTTTGTGGACATATTTACCTCTTTACTGACCAACTTTATGGAATTATTTAGAACACATGGATAGTGCAAATCAAAGGTTTCCTTTTTTCATATCATCAAGTACATAGTGAAGGAAAATTAGGATTTCTGGGATCACATGGGTTACCTCTAGGCTTTTCAATTTCATAAGAATTCATAGGCCAAATTACAGTCGTACTGTTTGGACTATATTTGGATCACAGCCTTTAATTATCCAATTTCTCATTGCTTTCCAAAGTTTTTAGATGTGCATTGCTTTATAAACATATATATGATGTAATACAATCCATCTTAAACTCAAAAATCAATTAGAACTCCAAAATTTAGGTCTTAATGAAAATTCTGAGGTATTTAGCTATCTCAAAAAATTAACTTTAAGGATTTTTATAGCTAATCAAATAATCATAGATGAGGACCAAATCTTGTACTCATGTTCTATACAATGTTATGCTTTGCTAGTGCATGAGAGCCAACAATCACATATACACCTATCTTTTTAGGCACTTTGTTTTAGACGAAAGTTTATAAATGTCGAACCATATTTATTACTATAGAATAAGAGACTACTTCACGCATTTTTAAACATCTCATAAGGCTTTAAGTGGAATATCTAGTCATTTTATATAATAGTAAACACTATTTTTGTAAGTTTCTTACTAGATGATGCAAATATAAGCATGGGTTCATATACATTGTTTTATTATCAATACAGTTTTGAAAGTTAAGACCATTACCTTGTCTTCTAACTAAATTGAAATGTTTAGATATGTATTCTTGATCGATTACTTTAGTGGAGACATTAATTTATTAGTATAAATAAAGTAAATCACCATATCATTAGGGCCAAAAATGTCTCAAAATGGGCAGTGTAAGAAATTTCGCTAACTTGCTAATTAGTAGAATGTTGACGGTCAAAACGGCTACTCCAAATTTGGCCGTTTTGGATATTTAAAGCGTATCTATGTGATTGAACACGTATCTAAGTACATATTTTAAAATCTAAAAAAATATATCGTTTTCATGCTACTCTTTAATGGCTCGTCTCGAAATTTGTCCTCTTTTAGTGACTTCGCGGCGGCAAATACTTATTTCTCTTACTTTTGAATGACCATTCCCTCCGAACGCGCTCTCATCCATTCTCCAAAAAATTTCACTCCTCTGCTTCTCTAAGAATTTCACAAGCTACATCTCATTCTCATTCTTCTGCGTCTCTCGTGTTCTAATAGCTCTGCTAATATTTTTAGCTCTGTTAGTAATGAGTGATACATCTAATCGTAAGTTTCATTTAAATATCAAGCTCAACCAAGAGTATGCAACTACACGGAGTGTCTACCAAAGACCCCTTTTATGTGCGAATGAAGCTCAACATCTTCGCAACAACGAAGGAAAGAAGCATATTGACCTATGGACAGATGGAAGTCTATATCCATCGGATCCCAGAACAGGACGGTATCCTTCTTTTCACACACCACATGATTTGATTAGATTTGTTGGTGATGGGGTGGATGGCTTACTTGGTTATAGTTTAAGACTATCTCAATCACATGCAGAATATATTACATATCTTCAAAATACTTTATCTTTGAATGCAACAAAAATTATAGAACTTGAAAACAAAATAGTGTCTTTGAAACAAGAAAATGATCAATTGAAAACCTTAAAAGAAACTCCAATTGGGTTAAGAGCACGAGTAAAACGAATGCGAGATGTAGTTAACTTGACAGAGAGATCTGGACAAAGGAAAAAAAGGTTAAAACTTGTAAGAGATCATGTTACTACACTTCTAGGATTTGACATGTCTAATGCTCAGGAAAGGGTAAGATTTTTGAATGAGCTTATGAATAGGTCGGATATCTTAAAACTTTTGAAACTTCCTGAAAATCAAACTCAAAAAAACTAGTCTTTCAACATCTACTAAAAGATATGGACTTATTGGTCCAGCCTTCCCAAATGCAAGAAGTTTGTGACACAGTGGGAGTGAGTAGAAAGGGATACAGAGCCATCTCTAAAACCTGGTTCAGGGTCCTTAAGTATTACAAAATCAAAGCTTTTGGGTTGCCTAGACCTCACAAATGTTGGAAAATATAGAACTCTGTTAAATGAGAAAATTTCCAAACATTTCGGAGAGTATTTCTATATTGAGGGAACAATGCCATATGAGAGACAAAAAAAAAATCATCTTTTGAATACAACGTTTATAATAATATTTGGATGAACATTAGAAAAGTCCAATCTTTTATGGTGAGATATTACAACATTCGAGAAATAGATTCTGAAGGAAAACATGTATTTGTCCTAAAATTAGATGAAGCTCAAATCCAAAAATGTCAAAAAATGGAAAGAATATCTATATCCCTAATGAATAAAGCATTGGAATATAGTCAAGGTAAGCTTGATTCTCCATACCACAAAACTCAATCAGAAATGGAGCTATGGTGGATTGGATCAGCTCATGTGCCAGAAGAGAGTCATGAAACATTAAAGTGGCTCTTCTCACAAACAGACATTCCTTCAGTTATTCAGAGCCAAAATGCAGGTGAACACCTTCATGTAGACGACATAGGTGATTTCATTGTGGAATGGCATTTGAGTGCCGACCTCAAGGCGTTGAAGTGTATGTTTGGTGTATGTGGAGGAGCAAATACCAAATATCCATGTCTTTATTGCATGGCAAGCACAGGGACAAGAGAATGGCTTGCAGAAAATGAGATTGGAAAACCACCATCCAGAAATAATGTGAATGTTGTCGATTATCCAACTTCTGTTAAAATTTGGGATCCAATTCTACCAATACATTTGAAAAATGTGCATATATGTACATTGCATGTAGAGATAAGAATCTTGGACAAATTGCTTCGACTTCATCTGGACTATGCATATTCTATTAAGCCGACTAAACTTGCAGATGAGTGCATAGAAAAATGCAAAGCCTTGCTCTCTCAAATGGGTTTCCATGGTGGTGGGGCGAAGTGCATCTTAAAAAAGATGCTGTTCTTTCTAGAGGTACAGGTGATGTTCTGCAAGATGTTTCAATGGGAGGAGCAAAAGCAAGAAGATTTTCGAGCAACCATGACACCAAACAAGTCAATGCAATGTGGAACTGCTGGAAACATCTATGTGTCATCACCACAAATGTCAAAAGTAGATCAGATGTAGCCAACAAACGTATGGAAGTTTGGAAAAAACTCGACAATTTTTTCAAAGTCCTAAGACAACAAGTTGGTTCAAATACTTATGCAGATGATTTCAAAAAAGCAATAAAGATTTTAATAAAAGCTATCATAGATGCCTGGGGAGAAAAAGACATAACTTATTACTTGGTGAGTGTTCAGACTTATCAAAACAGTTAAAATTAAAGTGTAATTTCTTAAATTTACTAACAAAGAATTGTCTTTGTAGCATATTCTTTACTTGCATGGACCATATTTTGCTGCAGAATGACCCCTTGCAACATGGAACACACAAGGAATGGAAAAGTCTCACTATCAAGCGAGAACTTCCTTTTTCAGATGTACCAGAAGAGGAGGTGGTCAAAGAAGAAGCAATGCACTTAAAGAATTATTCAATTGGTTCTACAGGAGGCAATTACAAAGGATGAGATCAAAGAACCAGCCTGAAACTACACAAACACCTCAAGATAGAGACTAATGATTTACTAGCACATTTGTACCTCTTACAAAATATTTGTTGAATTATAATCAGTCCTTGCAAAATATTGTGTGTACATTAGTTTTTGATTCTCTTGGGACTATTTGGCATGTCACCTTTGTAACTCAAAAATTTTCTCCTTCTATAACCTCCAAGAAGATTGATATCTAACTCCTCAGAGCTGCAATTGCATAGCTAGAGTAGCAAAGAAAGTATCCTGCTCTTGAGGCATTGAAACCTGCAGCATATCCAAAGATTCTAAGAGCAGCAGCTCTCTCTAAAAGCAAGACCTTGTTAGCATTTATTTGAAGGGGAGTGTATCCCATGAACCTTGACAACACCTTCAAGGCAAATATTGGCAACTCAGCATCTTCAGAGAAGTTCATGTGGAATGCACATAACACAGCCTTATCTAATGTAGGTAAGTAGTGCATGAGAGCAGATGAAGGCCTTCTTGACCTAGTCTCTGTAGCTTTCACTCTGCTGTCTTTAGCTCTTCCTAGAAAATCATCCTTATCAAGCAATTCAATCTGCAAGACAAAAACCTCACTTTAAAAAAATTACAATCACAATAACATTTTGCAAAAGATTAAATGGAAACTACCTTCTGCAACTCATCCTCAATAACTACTTTGTCTTTCATCAAGTTGCATGAGCCAACCCTTTCCACTTTATCAGAATCTGCCTGAAGCTTAAAATCTCTGCCAAAAGACTCTACACCTAACTCAATAAGCATGTTCTCAAAATCCTCATCTCTAAGGGAAGGTTTCTCCTCATCCATTCTTTTAAGGCACAAGGCAAGAGCATCAGGAGCAGGGATAAATGAGTGGTCAGATGTTTGCAAATCAAGTGCCAAAAACTCTTCCTTTGACTCTACTTCTGTATCAATAAAGTCTTTGGTCACCTCACAAGCTTCTGAAATTGCTGCAATACAGTAGTCTTCCCTGATATTGAAGAGACATTGAAGATAGGACAAAGGAATAAAATCTTTCTCATTGATATAGGAGAAAGGAAGGCTTGGAACAGTTACAGAGGATTCACATATGCTTGCTTCCTCTGAGGGCTCTTCAGTAACAGTGAAAGCCCTAAATTCAGCAACATCAAGATTGGCACTTTCTTTCTCCTCCAGCTTGAACATCAATTTCTTCCTTTTCTAAAATCTCACTTTTCTCTAGCTTTGAGACTGTGGTGACATTTAAGTTTTCTTCCTCCTTCTTTGCATCAATTTCTGATTGTTGCTCTTTATCTTGTATTTCTGCTCTCAAAAATAGAAAGAAAAGAAAAGAGACATCCTTGGGGACAAGGTTACAAAGCTTTTTATGAATTGGACAAGAAATGGATGAAGGGCATGTGAAAGAGGTTCTATTTGAAAATCTACTGAACCTCTTTGTAACTTTGGCTTTCTCCACTGACAGCTGAGTAAAATCAGTAAGGTGACAAAAATCATTATCTCCGATATGAAAACAATGAGCTTCAATTGACATTTCAAATTGTTTGTACTCCTCTTCAAGAATGTCCTTAAGCTTCAAAACATCTAAAAGAACAAACCTTGGATTGAATATCTCCACTGCATAATGTATACCTTCATGTCATGACCATCTTGCAAAATAGCATTCAAGAGTCTTTCACTTGGGCTTTCTTCAACAAGTTCATGTCGTCCCTCAACACTTTTACTCATTATGATATTTTAGAAAAACGCTTGAATAAATCTCAAGAAGGCTAAGAAGTCGATATGAAAGAGCCCAAACGAAGCGAAAATAAGTGGTCCAAAAGTTTTGGAATGCTTCTATCGCTTGGTGCTGGCTTTGGCAATTTGAAAGTTTGAAAAAAAAAACAGAGGGTTTTGCAAAATAGGGCTTGGAAGTCACAATATGGCACAGCTTGACTAAGCGAAAATAAGGGTCCAAAAGTTAAGGAAAAAATTGAGAGAGTTTTTGAGAAAATTTGATGGAGCATGTGGAGCGTGGCAAAAACACCTTAAATAGTGACCGTTCGTGCCACGTGGCAAAAATGATTGCATGATGACACGTGTATCCAACGGTCCTATGTACGACCTATTCAAGGTATAAAAAGTTAATTTTCTTGAAAACATTTCTATTTCTCACCAACACGGTATCAAGCGAGATCACCCCTCCGAATTTCCTAGAATTTCCTTTTACTCTTCTCACCCATATCAAGCGATAGACCTCATCCATATCAATCGAACCTCCTTCATCGCTTCGTTCCGGATCCTACCCTATCACTTGGACATACCGAATCAAGCTAGAACCAAGCGATTGCACATTTCCAATACTTTAGGAAGCCTCCAATCGCTTAGTTCCAGCTCCATTTATCATTGCCCGAATCAAGCGATAGTGCTTATCCATCCACTTTGGATCCGCCCAGTCGCTTCGTTCGGGATTTTTGCCCTATTGGCCATTCCGAATCAAGCTAGAACCAAGCGATTGCCTATTTCCAATACTTCTGGAAGCCTTCAATCGCTTATTTCCATCTCTTTTTGTCATTGCCCGAATCAAGCGATAGTGCTTATCCAACAAATTTGGATGCGCCTCATCGCTTCGTTCGGGCCACTGTGGGTTTTCTTGATCTCAACTTACAAATCACCTCCATCGGGTCTCTTTTTTGTCTTTAACTTCAATGGCGAGGATAAAGCAGACTGCAAGGAAAGTCTACCCCCCTTTGGAGACTGAAAAAGCTGAAGACAAACCAGGATCTTCCAAAAAGCCAGTTAGCGATGAAAAACAAGAAAAGCCTCCTCCAGAGCCTCGTGCTAGGGCAACAGCAAGAAAGAGATTAAACTATCAGGTGAAGTCATTAAGAGAGATCAGAGCCGCACAGAAATCTACAAGTCTTCTCATCCGACTGCCATTTATTCGGGTTGTCAGGGACATATCAGAAAGGTTAGTTGGCAAAATGAGAAACACAAATCTTGATAAAGTCCGATGGGAGTCACAGGCCCTTATGTGTCTTCAAGAGGATGCTGAAGATTTTTTAATCGACTTTATGAATGATGGATACATTGCTGCTGCATTTGCTCATAGGATCACTCTTATGAGCAAAGATTTTGTGCTTGTGTCCAGACTTAGATACAAGTTTGACAAAGCTTTGGAACCCATTCCAAGTCAAGATATGAGGGCTTTTGAAATTCTTAATATTCCTCCAGCAAAACAACCCAAACAATCAGTTGTTATTGAAGATATTTCTCATACTTATAGTATAAGATAAGCTCAAGATATTAAAAAAGAAGTGGAGAAAGAGAGAGAGCAGGAGAAGATTACAGAGGATGCCATTCTTTCTCAGCAAGCTGAAATTCTTCATGCATCCAATTCAGAGCTTTATAAGAATGTAACAGGTCAAATGATAGTAGATGTCTCCATGCATGGAGAGGATGAGGTTTATTCTTGTGACATTGCCCCTGAAGACACAAGTATGCTTGTGAATCACAATATTGAGATATCTGACACAGTCCTCTTCATCTGTCGTTTGAGGTTTGTGTGGATTTCCTTTTGCTTTCTTGATGAATTTCTCAGATTCCATATTTTGTTGATATGTTTTGTTTATGTCTCCAGATGTCTTATGAGGGATCTTCCTGACTCAATGGCTATGCAAGTGACCATTCTTGATCCCCTTGTTACATAGTGCCTTTTCAATAGGCAAGGGGATCTTGCAAGTTTTCTCGAAAACTTTGATATGCTGACATATGCAATTACATTGTATACCCTTATGTTGAAGTGTAAGACTCACACTCAATTATCTTTTGTCCATCATTACAATATTCACAACTAATTGTAGTATTCATCTTATCACTCACAGAGGCCATTGGAGTCTTATTATCTTCAATCTATTGGATAGAGATGTTATCTTTATGAATTCTTTAGCATCCATTCATGAGAGAAGTAAAATGTAAGAATCAACTTTACCATGGTTTATGTTCTAGAGCAATATTTTGTATGTTTTCAATTGTTTAGTTGACCCTCAATATTTTATGCTTGCAGTGCTACCAAACTTATCTTGAGTTTTCTAGGTTCCACCTATGAATACTACAATCAGGAAGTTCCTTTGCAGAAAGACTCAACATCTTGTGGATGGATGGTGCTTGCTAATGCTTGGAGATATCTTGAGTCAAGATTTAGAATGACAACACTTACTATAATTTCATGTAATAATAGCATTGATTGATTTGGTCAATACATTTAGTGACTTTGTCATATTAAGAAATTTTCTTATTTTCTTTTGCCTTAGTTACATGAATATACAGATTCTTGGGTAAGCTGGGTAAGGGAGAAGGCAGTGTCTATGGTTTTGGATAGATCTATTAACCCAATTGATCCTGATTCCCCCTTTCCACCTAATAAAGGAGCCAAGGGTACAACTTCAAAGAAAAGAAAAAAGGATGAGAAGGAAAGCCATGTCAAGGATGGCTCATCCAAAAAGAATAAGACCTCTGCCAAAGAGAAGAAGAAAAGAAAGAAGAGCCCTACTAAGAGCAGATCTTCCAAGGGGAAAAGGAGCCATTCTAAAGAGAAGACCCATTCTAAAGGAAAGAGCCCTCAGGCTACAGAGAAGAGCCCTAGCCCTCCTACTAAAGAGAAGAGCCCTAGCCCTCCTGCTAAAGAGAAGACCCCTAGCCCTCCTGCCAAAGAGAAGAGCTCTTCACCAGCTCAAGAGAAGACTCCTATCAAAGAGAAGACCCCTAGCCCTCCTGCCAAAGAGAAGAGCTCTTCACCAGCTCAAGAGAAGACTCCTATCAAAGAGAAGACCCCTGTCAAAGAGAAAACCCCAAGCAAAGAGAAGACCACTGTCAAAGAGAAGAGTGCTACTAAAGGTCTTCCATTTCACTCACCTGTGAAATTTAAAATTCAGAAGCGTCGTTCATCCAACAAAGAAAGTAAGAGGGCAAATGTTGGCTCTCCATTCAAATCTTTGAGCTATAAAACACAATCTAACCTATCTCCTATAGATAGATTCCATACACCAAAAGCACTCAGCTATATAGGACAAAATAAGCTATATAGAATTGGGAAATATACAGACAATCTTAGCTATATAGAAGAATCATTGGCCCTACACTAGGTTCATAACACATGCTCTAATAGATTATGTGTAATTATCTTGTATTATTGAAATTGCCATATAGCTCAAGGCATTCAGCTATATAGCTTAATATTAGCTATATAGCTGAAGGCATTTAGCTATATAGCACAAACCACTGAGGTACAAAGCCCACCAATATTAGATATTTAGCATAAAGCAGTGAGCACCATATCCCAATCTTAGCTATATACCACATTTACTGAGATATATAGCATAAAGAATAACCACTGAGCTATATACCCTAATATAGCATAAAGCACCTTTATCTTCAGCTATATAGCACGAAGAAATCAACTATACAGCCTATTATAAGCTATATAGCCCAATCATTGCTATATAGCTAAAAGTACTCAGCTACATAGCCAAATTTTAGCTATATAGCACATTCACTGAGCTATATACCCTAATATAGCATAAAAGACATGCATTTCAGATATATAGTACAAAGCAACTAGCTATACAGCCTAATATTTTATATATAGCTCAATCTAAGGTATATAGAACAAAACACTGAGCTACACAGCCTAGGCTTAGCTATATAGCATAATCACTAAAATATATAGCATAAAGCACAAACCATAAAGCACTCACCTATATAGTCTAATATAGCATAAGGCACCTACATCTTCATGTATATAGCATAAATAATGAATCCAAAGCATGATATCATTCTTAAATAAGAGACAGACAAGCTTATCAAATGTGGATTCATGTATGAGATTGAACATTTGAATTGGGTGTCACCCATTGTGGTTGTGCCAAAAATAAAAATAAAAATTTATGAATATGTGTTTATCTAAAAAATGTAAATGTAGTAACAAAACAGCATCATTACCCCTTGCCATATTCAAAACATGTACTTGAACAAGTAGCTATCAAGGAAGCATACACATTCTTAGATGGGTATCCAAGATATCAAGGAAGCATACACATTCTTAGATGGGAATCCAAGATATCACCAAATTTTAATTTCTATGGGGACTCAAACTTAATCTTCTTTCATTACAAAACACAAAGTTTATTCTTATCGAGTTATGTCATTTAGCTTGACAAATGCACCAACCACATTTCAACAACTTATGAACATGGCCTTTAAATGTTTTCTAAGGACATTTTTTGAATCTTTCTTGGAAGATTTGTGTATTCATTTGTCATGGAAGGAGCATTTATCCTGCATAACAAAGGTATTTAAATGATGCAAACTTTATCGCCTATATCTCAACCTTAAAATGCCAGTTTTGGAATAAACACAGAGTCATCTTAGGACATATAGTGTCCAAAAATGGAATTTCCACATATGAGAGTAAAATCAAAATTATCTTGGAATTATCCCCACACCAACAATTTACAATTTTTATTGGACATCTAGGCTACAAACAATTCATCCTCTTCTATGACAAGACTTCATGTCCCTTGTACAAGCTTCTCATTATATTCAAGTGGGGATAGAAGAATTTCAACATGGCTATGACACATTAAAGCAAGCTTTGGCTTGAGCTGCGATACTATGAGTACCAAACTGGGATGTTATCTTCCATGTGTATATTGATGCTTCAAGCTTTACAATTGGATGCGTCCTAGCCCAGCCAGGTGATGAGCATAAATTTTCCTTTCATTAAAATTTTCTAGTTGAAAGTTATGTGAGCCTGGGATGAATTATACCACCACAAAGCATGAAGGTTTTAGAATGGTATATGATGTTGTGAGGAGAAATTTGGTGATGCCTGCAAGAGGGATTAGAACCCTAGGAGAAAGCTGTGGTAGGTGAAAAATATAAGAAAGAGTAGCTATAGGTAGCCTGCAGAGCTTTGTGGTCTCATGTTTGATGGTAGAGGACTGAGTTGCATATAGAGAGATGTACCTGGAAGTTGTCGATGGTGAGGCTTTGGTGCAAATATTCTCCAGTGCACGTGAGTATGGATACGTACTCATGGAGCAGCTGCTACATTAATTTAGCCAAAAGAATAGTATGGATACGTACTCATGGACCAGCTACTACATTAATTTAGCCAAAAGAATAGTAAGCAATAAGCTTAATAAATATATAGTGGCTATTTGTGTGATATGTCTTAATCCATAATGAGGCTTAAATGTGAAAGTGCAGGTTCTTAAGCCGTGAGATGGAACTCCGTGAATTGTAATTCCGTGAGAGATGGAGTTCCATGAATTTGCAGATTTTGACCCCTTTTTGGCACTTTATGGGTCATTAGGTCAGGATTTGCAAGCAACAGCTTCTTATACGCTCATTTCTTACTTCCAGAGGGGTGAGAAGAGCATTGTTATTCTGTTCTTGATGCGCTCCTAAGTCTCTGTGTATTACTTCTTGAATTTTGTTGAAATGATGTCAAGGCAGTAGAGAAGATTGCTGATTGTTTGCTTGAATAGACAAGCTCTTGTGTTGGATGCACGAGAGTGGTTAAGTGATTTGCTTGCTATTTCTTGGGTCTCCATTTTTGTCAAACTATAGGTGAAGTTGTTGGGGTTGAAGTCGGTGTGGTGAGGTTTTCTTCACATTGTTCGAATTTGGCAACCATATGATGGAATTACCATCATAGGCACCCATCTTTGATGAACACTGTAATTTGGTTTGCCGATGTGCTTGGTGTTGAGGCTTTCTTCTTTGTGCGAGCTTAGGGAACTTTGTGATGCGCTTGGGGACCCAAGCTTTGGTAGTACCCTTGTGCTTATAGCAGCAATGTTTTTGGTACCCACACTTGTTGCATTGGTGGAGTTCTTTGAGGAACTCGCATAGGCTTTTGTGGACGGTGTTGTGGAGTACTTTCTTTCTTCCTTGGCTTTCGAGTGCTTCGTTGAGGAATAGGTTTTGACTGTCGAGGCACCCAAAATTTATTGGCACACCTTCATAGTAGCCTTGAGCTACAAGTAGCTGCTTCACCCACATTTTGATATTATTAAGATATCGTGATTGCGGTTGTCGTGGTGGAGTTTTCTTTTGGGGTGATGTGGAAGGTTTGGGGCCCTCCTTAACTTTGGTTAGCGCTAAAGAGGCTGTGTTGAGAGATGTAATCGTGGTGTTGTGTATATGTGGGAAAGCACCCTAGAGGTGCAAGATATTGTGGCAAGATAAGGATGCCACATGTAATATTGAATGGTGTGTGAGTGTTGACCAAAAGAAGTGAAAAATGGAGTGCCACATGGATGATGACATGTAAAGTGGGATAAGGCTAGAAAGCCTATATCATTGTATGGTTCATTTGTGATATGCAATATAACTTGTGTTGAGTGTGCAATCTCTCTCTCTTATATGGAGTTCTTAGTGTGGTTTAGTCCACCTTAACTATGTTGCTTAATCTATGTCTATCACCATGATCAATCCCATTTTAGGATTGTTAACATGGTATCAGAGGTTGGGTGGGCTCTTGGTCATGGTGATTATCATGTATATTAGCTTGTTTGTGTGTTTCTTTGATTAAGCATTATTTTTAGTTTATTATGGAAAAAATATGCACACTCATATTATCTTTTGGATTTGCATTTGTGAGGATTTGAGAGATATTTAGAGATGCCATTCTCAAGTTTGAGAGGAGATTTGCAACAAGGAGGTTGCATAGAAGCTGCCCAAGAGAGTTTCAAATGGGATTTTTGCAACATGGAGAGCCTGCTCATCATCAAAGAAGCTGAAAATGGAGATTTCAGCAAGTATGAAGACTATGGAGTCTTTGGTGTCAACAACAAGGAAGCTGCCAAGGAGACAAAGGTGTCTCAAGAAGGTTGGTTTTGTGAAGTTTTGCCTCAAAGTTTTGGTTTTGAGCATGGAAAAATGCTCAATGATAAGGGTTGCTATGTGATGGGATGAGTGGATCCCATGGCTCTTGCACTTTGGCAAAGAGCATGTGTGGAGGTTAAAGGCTTGTACAAGCAAGGGGAAAGCAATTGTGGGGGCTGGTTGGAGCCCAAGTGGAGAAGATTTTTCTCATTGAGTAGCTATGAAGATGAGGCAAGTTGGAGAGTGCTTCAATGGGAAGCACTATGTTAATGCAAATTTTTGGTTTCCGTTTGTGATGAACACAAAGGCATGAGCAAATGGTGAGTGCTTTAGGGAAGGAAACACAAAGGAGTACACAAGGGTGATGCATAAATGAAGAATCTTGGATAGCATGCAAAGGAGAAGCATGCTGATTTTGGAGCTCATGTGGAAGCAGCAATTAAAGCAAGTGGATTATCAAGCAGTAAAGAGCTATAAAGAAGAACTAGCAAAATGAATCAGTCAAGCATGGACTGGAGATAGTCAACATGGCAAAGTATGGTAAAAAATGTTTGCTATATCAACAATAGCATTCGATGCTTGAAGCTCTAGCTATGGTGTTCATCACAAGGATAGAACAGACAGAGAAGAAGAAATGACATGAAAGCTCCAATGACTGTAGTCAAAAGAAGGCTGCATTAGAAGTGGTTATGCCAGAGCTATTGTGTTGGCAAAGTATTTGCACAGTAGGGGTGGCATTGATCACCATGAAAGGGAAGCACAAGGAAATTTTTTTGCGGCATATGGTAGCCAAGCTTTGGCTATGGCAGGAAGCACTGCCCGCAGCAGCAAGTGCAAAGGAGAAGATCGAGTATAGTTGGTAGCGATTGGCGCTAGTGTAAAAGATAAAGACAAAAGGCATTGTAGGTGCCAACATGTGGCCAAAGCAAAGGCAACTAAAGAAAATTCCATAGAAACCAGCTTTGAGCAGAAGCTATGGCAGTCGTTGTGCACAACAAACAGTGATCAAAGGAGGAAGAAGATGTGGGTCTGGCTACTATAAACAACGATACCTTGTGACGTGGGTCCCAAACTACCAAACTTGTGCAGTGTTTGGCGCTTAGCAAAAACTTCTGTGAAGAATTGAAGAAGAGTGCTAGCGATGTAGAAGAAGTCAACCTGTCACACTACAAAAACACAGATGTTCTATAAAATAAGATTTATTATTTTTTTGGATAACCCTTATAATGGTAAAGGAGTATTCACACATGAACCCAAAATTCTTGTTCACATGTTAGTGTAGCCATCAAGTTCACACACAAAAGTTCACTTCAACCTTTTTCACATGCTCCAAAGGCAATTGAGAGCCTTAATAACAAGTGATCCAATTTGTTTTGGAGACAAACATGTGTTCACACATGGGTTCACTGCCCGCGGCTTTGGCCAAGCTTTGGCCAAAAGGCATTGTGTTTTTTTTCACCCATGATTATGAGGGTAAGCGTACCTGAGCCTACGTGCTCAAAACGAGAATATTTTGTAATCACCCATATTGGTTTGAGGGTTTCCCTACCCGAGCTCACTGAGAAGATCAAAATGGTTATTGTGATGTGTGTATGAGCGATGCACGTGTGAGGTGCATGCACATGGGTTGGTTCCCACCACCCGAACTTATATGTTCAAATCGGACTCAGTGGTTCGCTGTGAGCGAGTTAACTCAAAATGGACTTGGTGTCTAAGATGGTAGACACGCGCACACATATTTGGTTGATGTGAACACTCCAATGTATCATGGGGGGGGGTGTTGAGAGAGGTAGCGATTGCGGTTGTGCAATGTTACATTGATATAGGTGATGGGTGAGTTCTGGAACACCTCGATTAAGAGGGGGTGTTGAGAGAGGTAGCGATTGCGGTTGTGCAATGTTACATTGATATAGGTGATGGGTGAGTTCTGGAACACCTCGATTAAGAGGGGGTGTTGAGAGATGTAATCGTGGTGTTGTGTGTATGTGGGAAAGCACCCTAGAGGTGCAAGATATTGTGGCAAGATAAGGATGCCACATGTAATATTGAATGGTGTGTGAGTGTTGACCAAAAGAAGTGGAAAATGGAGTGCCACATGGATGATGACATGTAAAGTGGGATAAGGCTAGAAAGCTTAAATCATTGTATGGTTCATTTGTGATATGAAATATAACTTGTGTTGAGTGTGCAATCTCTCTCTCTCTCTTATATGGAGTTCTTAGTGTGGTTTAATCCACCTTAACTATGTTGCTTAATCTATGTCTATCACCATGATCAATCCCATATTAGGATTATTAGCAGGCTGCAGGATTGAGACTCATGGGCATTGTTGATGATGATGAGGTTAGAGTCTCTTGTTGAGTGGTTATCGATGACAAGGCCTTTGAGCATGTGGTTATCTCCTTTGATGAGGTTTGTCGATGAAGATGCATAGGATCCGGGGCCTTTCCTTTGAGTTCCCTACTATTAGAGATAGATGGCTTGGCTGTGGGAATTTCTTCAGGAATAAATGTCGATTGCAAGATCTTGGCATCGAACTTTGTAGGTGAGGATGGGATTGAAGGAGTAGAGGCTTTATCGAAGTCCGTCATTGACACAGATGGTAGGTCATGGTGTAGAGGGGATTTTGTGGAAGAGGCTTGTATCCTTTTGCGTTAGCATCATAGATATCCATTAAAGTTGGATCCTCTTCCTCGTAGTATGGTACTGTCAACTTTTTGTCGTTGACCATCATGATGACTCTCGCTAGCAAAGCATAGTGGTGCTTGGGCGCAGCAACAGTCCATCTATTCCCCAAGATACATGGCATGTTCAAGTCTTGTGTAAAGGTAATCCTTTCAAGATGGGCCATGAGTGTTGGTTGACCTAACAAATCCCATAGCTCTATGGTCATGAGATTGTGTTATCGTGTTGGATAAAGCTATGCTTGAGCTGTGGGTGATTTCATTTACAATTTCCAATCCAACCAAAATCCTAGGGATCTTTTCAGTAAGATATGTTGGAAGTTCTAGATCGTGCAAGGTTTCTTTCTCCCATAAATAGCAATTGTACATTGCATGCAGTGTTCAAAGTGACTGTTTGCATGGATTCATCTAGTGATGAATACAATGATTCACTTATCCAAGGTCCGCCAATGATGACATCATACTCAAGGGAATCTAGGGTGACATGAAATGTAAATTCCATATCGCCATCGATTGTTCGAGTAGTGTATCTAAAGTAACCTGGAACTTCAATGTTTTGTTCATTGGTTCCTTTTGCAAGACTATTGCTTGTCGGGGTGAGTTTAGGTTTTCCTAATGACACCCAAGTGTCTATTGTCATGATGTTATGACTTGCTCGAGGGCTAATCAATGCGCGTTTGCACTGAACATGATTGCCTGTAGGGAAATCCAACCATACCATGATAGAATCTTCCAAAGGAACCATGGGTGTTTTGGTTATTGTTTCAGCTTCAGATCTTGTGTCTGTTTCATATTCCCATTTACTTTCATCCTCTATTTAGGTCTCAGCTTTTTCAAAAGTACCCAATGCGTACAATGGCACACTTGGCCCTCTGACAATTCTTAATGAGGTCTGTTTGGAAACTTGCGAATCCTGATAGTCCTATTTTATGTAGTTCGTTATGTCCTTATATAACTCAGGTTGAGCCATTAAAGGTGCAAGTGTATATATGATGCTGGCTTTATCATCATGAGATAAGAGCATTCCTCCAAATGAGGTTTTGAGAGACTGTTTTAATCTTGTAAGAGAATTATCGAATTCCTCACGTGCTTTCTGAAGCCTATAGCTTGTACAATCTGTCTCAAATGACTCTTCTGTAGTAGATATATCTTTCTTTTGAAAGGAAAAATGGTACTCCTCTAGGCTTTGTATCTTGGTTGTTCTTTTAGGATTGGCATTTATGAGGCTCAATCACAACCGGTGACCATGTAAGACATTCAATGATGCTAAGCATACACTCTTGAGCTCATTTTTTTTGTTCTACATATGTCATGTGAACATTATTATCAATTGTACTCTATGCACTCTTTCTACTAGGATAGACTTATCATTCTTTTAATAGGTCAATACATGTACTCTTTTTAATAGGTCAATTCATGTACTCTTTCTTCTTGAAAATGGTACCCTTCCTTTGAAAGGTCAGCATTGTGCATGCTCATCTCATGGATTGGTATGGTTTACATAATCCTTATTTCAATATTCATGTACTCATTATTTTGTTCAAAATGGTTATACTCATCTTTAGTTGATCGGATAGACACACTTAACTCTAATCATGTTCCCATCTCTCAATTATTTGGTTCAAAATGGTTGTACTCATCTTTAGTTGATCATATAGACATACTTAACTCTAATCATGTTTCCATCTCCCAAGAGATGTACCATTCCTTTGAGATAGGTCACTATGGGTACTCTTTCTTCTATATATACCCTTCCTTTGAGATAGGTCACTATGGGTACTCTTTCTTCTATATATACCCTTCCTTTGATAGGTTAGTATGGGTTCTCTTTCTTCTATATATACCCTTCCTTTGATAGATTAGTATGGGTTCTCTTTCATCTCTACCTACCCTTCCTTTGATAGGTTGGTATGCATAATCTCTTTTTTAATAGGCATAGGTCTGGTCTCGATATGCATACTCTTCTCATGGATCAATACAACATTCTCTTCTTTCTAGATCGATACTTGCCTCATTATTTAGATCAATTGGCATGCATATGCTTTTAATGGATTGATTGGTATATGCATGTACATTTTACATAGATTAATAAGTACAAATGTTTTCTCTCTCTATATATTGATATACATGTATGCTTTCTCTAAAGGTAAAATAGAGAATGAGGTAACGTTGCCAAATAAGCAAGGTAAAGAAGATTTAGAATGCTATGTAGATCTTGATGCTATTTGTGAACAAGCTCAAAATAAGCAAGACAAATGTAAACACATTGTTATTTATGGCTTTGTAACATTTTTTATGCTTAACTTTCAACAATGAAAGTGTTCATTAATGAAAACTCATCTAACTAAGGAGTGGCATGTTTTCCTATGATTATAGCTTTAAGGGGAGACTTGTGTCACCTTCCAATCATACCTTGTATAAGGTCCTTCCTTCTTTTCTTCCCCACTCACACACACGTTGTGAGGAGCATTTTGGTGATATATGCATGAGGGGTTAAAGGCCCATCAGCAGAGGTCTATTAAGGGCATGAGTCTAAGAGGAGATGGCTTTAGATGATCATACGACGATGCTCATGATGTAAGGGATGATGAAAGATGTGGGAATCTATGTGGGATGGTAATGAGGATGAATTGTGGTTGATCATTCACATGGTGATGATGCATTTTCATGTACATCCAGTATCCATACATAGGGTGCTTGTCCACTTAGCATTAGTAGGGAGAGGTGTCATCAGTCGGGGAGAGCACAAAAGGAGTATGAGTAGAAAATGGTAGGTTAGTTAGTTCCTAATTTGGGTGTGCATCCAGGAGAGAAGGAAAAAACAACGAGGATGAGGAGGAAGGAGTGAATTGGATCACCAGGGAACTAGATACAAGGTTGAATTGAAAAGAGTAAGTGTCTAAGTCAGAGAATGTGAGAGAAGGTGAAGAAGGACTAGATCATCTTGGACCCTAGGATCAAGGGCCAGTGTAGGGTGGACTGAGCGGGTAAGGACCCAATTGGGATTGGGCACACCTTTAGGACCTTTGACAGTGGCTCTATTAGAACTTAGCTTTCTCTCTAGGATCCATTATGATTGAAGCTTGTTTCAGCTAAGGACTTGAGGCTTCTTGTTGCAGGGTATCACGATTGGGTGCTTCTACCTTTATGTTTACATAGAATTGTTTAGAATTAGGTGTGTGACAATTGCCATAAATTTCATCTTGTTCATGGAGTTATATAGACCCCCCGGGGTGCTCCATGAGCAGTACGCATTTCTGCGTAGCCTATGCTCTACTGTGCTGCCGTCCGTACCGTCGTCTGTCCCTGTGAAGTGTACTTGGTGTTGTAGTACAGCCACCCCTCTCCACACCCCCTCATTTGCCACTTTTCAGATAAGGCAATTTTCCTCTATCCCTCTCTTGCTAGAAGGCAGTGTCCTCAACTCTTCTCCACCTTCTCCCCCCCCTCGCCCCCCCAGTTTGAAGAGACTTACAGTAGCCCTTCTCCCCTTCAGCAAAACGTTTTTGTGTTAAAGACATCTCACAATCCCCCCCGTCCCCCATTTGCATGGACTTTAGCAAGAGGTTTTAGCCTTAGAGAGGGTTCATGCGCTGTGGTCTTTTGCTCATACGATGAGCAAACGATCTCAGAATTGAGATCTGACTGGAGCGTTTCGACCTCAACAGTGAGCCCTACAAGACGACGTCCAAGATGACCCCATCTTGGAAACGTCAGAACATTGCCTTGAGAGGAGCGCGCAATAACGAGATTAGAGAAGAAGCTCCCAATGCGGCCCTAGGCCTGAGAGGGCGATAGGCCGACTTGAGTGATGGAGCCTGAGAGGGCGACAGGCCGCCGGCTTGGGGTGAAAGCATGGAATGGTGGAATGCTATAAGAGTTATATAGCTAAATTTAATATCAAGGGGTAAAGGCTTAAAACATAGATTTTTTTTTCTTTTAATGCTATATAGCATAGAAAATGAAATAGTAAAAATGTTCATCACTAGAAATTTGTCTGTGTTAGAATCTAGGTGATCTAGTGCATATTAACATTGGGGACAGGTTAGTTAAGCCCAAGGATAAAATAATAGACATGAATTCGAAGGTTGTTCTCTCATGTAAGTGGCCAATTTGTAAAAGGACTAGTAAAGCCTAGATGAATCTAGATAAGGGCTAGGTGGAAAGCCCTCATCGCTCGGGCTTTGTCAATGCCAATTATGGCTTCACTTTATTTGGTGAGATATTCTCAAATTTTAGGGAATGAACCAGGATATTTGAAGTGCCTGATGGTGGTCACTTCTTCTTGTATGACTATGTCTATGACATATGCACTAAGGCATGTGTTTCTTGAAGGGATGGTAACTTAGTGTCATGGATGACCTAGTGCCTTTATTGACTTTGTGGCACTATTTGACTGTGTCTCTAGTAGATGTGTGTGATTCGTCTTAACAAATGTTGTCAACATGGCATGCATGAAATGCATGTGTGACATTAGTGAGGGATTACATAAATTACTAATGCGCATCTAACCTTTGTGGTTGATGTAATCTAGCTTGGCTAAGCCAGTGGTGGGCACTAAGCACAACCTGCTTGGTATGTTTGCTTGATCAAGAGGGAGTGTTAGAATCTAGGTGATCTAGCATCCGTTGTGTGCATGTGTGCACATTAACATTGGGGATAGCTTAGTTAAGCCTAAGGATAGAATAATAGACATGAAGTCTAAGGTTATTCTCTTATGTAAGTGGCCAATTACTAAAGGGAATAGTAAAGCCTAGATGGATCTAGATAAGGGCTAGGTGGCAAGCCCTTGACATCATTGCTTAGTTCATTGGGAGAGCTCTTGGAGCCTATATAAGTTGTACATTTCTTTGTGAATAATGAGAAATTTTGATAGGTATTTGTGACCTTCCTTTGTGGAAACACTTATTTCAAGCTTATCTCTTGCTTTCACTCTGTTAGTCTCTTTGTGACCTTCCTTTGTGGAAACACTTGTCCCAAGCTTATCTCTTTACTTGTCACTGTGTTAATCTCTTACTTCACTTCTAGCTTTGTGCTAGTTATGTTTATCTTAATCTTATTTGATTATGTTTATTAGAGTAGCATTAATGTTTGAGGTTAGGATTAAGCTTTGTGCTTGTGGCAATTAGGTTTTCAGTCTCTAGTGCAATCGGCCCTAATATTCCAATAGTTTGAACATACGTTTCAAATAAAATGAACTACAAAGTAGCGGCCTCTTTATGTCATGATAACACCCCACATGCCCCTCTCTTTAGTATGTTTCAAGTACTGTGCTCAAGCCCCGCCAAATTCCATTCTACGATTCTCTATAGCATTCATGCCATCCACTTCCTTCTACATCAGTGCTAATCACAAGCTACTATAAGAGGTGAGTAATGTGATTTCATGCACTGAATTTTTTGAAAGGGCTTTTCCTAGGCGACCTTGATTATCTTTATGAAGAGATTGGAAGGGAGTATAACTAAATTTCCCAAAACCCTTCCCTTAATTTAAAGAGTGTTTCAGCCTTCTTATGAAGGTTTTGACTCCCTAGGAAGGGTACTGCAACCTTCAAATTCTAGCTTTGTTTGTTGCTTTTTTTTATATGTTGAGAGGTTACATTTTGGTACTTTGTTTGAATTTAGTTGTCTGTATATTGTACTAATGATATTTGGAGGAAATTTGAGAGAAAAGAGTGAAGAAATTGAGCGTATCTATAGAAATTGAGTCCATATAGATGCTCTAGCATGTGTAGAAAATTGAGAGAAAAGAGTTAAGAAATTGAGCATATGTGTAGAAAATTGAGAGAAAAGAGTTAAGAAATTGAGCATATGTGTAGAAATTGGGTCAAGATAGATGCTCTAGCATGTAAAGATTTTTCAATGTTAATCAAGGGTCTACAAGCTATCTATTTACATGTTTATGCTCTTTTGGGTTGCATTTGGTTTGGTGCAAGATGGCAAATCAGGATCTTCAAGATAGCATAATGAAATTCCACATCTATCATAAAGAATGTGGCCCCATCCTTGCAAAGTCGATTTTGTTGTTATGCACATGAATTTGATGACGATCATGGTCTTTCCTTTTATGGAGTTGAGATCCTTGGTCTCCTCATGGCAAGAACGAGATTCTTGATAAAGAGTGGACTACAATGTTCACATGCCCGAAGTCGGTTCAAGGGAGCAGTAAGATAAGGCTATGAAGAGATCTTAGGAAAGGAATCATATACCAAACAAATGAAAGATATGGGAAGAACAAATGCATGCCTAAAATAGAAGATGGATTTGGGTGGTCCACTAAAACATAAGATGTATGCATGGGTGACTAGGGACAACACACCATGTGGTTTGATGCAACAGAAATGGACCATATTTGCAACATGAAATTGGGAGTCCATGAGAGGCCGATTCTAGCAAAGAGCTACTTCAAAGATGCAACAAACATGGTTGAAGCTGAGGGATTTGCATAGGGCTGAGGGTGCCCAACAACATAGCAGTTTCGTAGGTCAGCTTGAAGGAGAAATTAACTCCTTGATTTCAGAATTTTATCAAGAGTATATTTTGAAACTAATGGAGAATTTTTAGAAGAAAGCTCAAGAGGACATCGCACAATTAGAGGAAAAGGTTGGAAATGCAAAGGTATGACACTTAACTAGCTAGCCTTTAAAATTACATAGCCTTGTCTTGAGGGTATAATGGTTTTTGTGTATTATATATAGTAGTCCCAATAAGACCATAACATAGAGGGAATGTGGTCTATAGTATTTCTTATTTATCATGAAGTGTGGTACTATTACTATGTGTAGTATATACTATGCTATACAATAGGTATGTAGTGTAAATTGTGCTATATAGCTGACATTGGGCTGTATAGCTCACTACTAATTAGTGCTATATAGCTTAGAATAAGCTATACATCAAATATTAGGCTATATAGCGTTCTTAACAGAGCGATGTTGGGTCACTTATCTGTGTTTTTGAATTTTTACAAGTTTAGGAGAATTGACTCTAAATATACAGGTGTTATAATTACTGCCAATGAGCTTAAAACTCAGTCTATGCTATATGGCATTATTTGTGCTATATAGCACAAATATATATATTAATAGCACAGTAACTCAATCTGTTTTATATGGCATTATCTGTGATGTATTGCACAACTATATATATTAATAGCGCAGTAACTCAGTCTGTGATATATGCCATTATCTGAGCTATATAGAACAACTATATATATTAATAACACAGCAATAGATAATTATATGTGCTATGAAATACACCTAAAGAATATAGCATGCGTATGTATGTGCTATATAGCTATTAATACTTAATAATATCTTATTTGTGCTATATAGCTCTATCTTTTCTATATAAATATGTGTGTATATATCTAGCCCACAAATACTTACATGTTCCTCTGCTATATAGCACATGAATAAACAAAATAGCACATTTACATAAACTTATTTGTGCTATGAGCTACACATAAAAAATAAAGCATGTATATGTATTTGCTATGCTATATAGCTATTATTATTTTAATCTTACTCTATTTGTGCTTTATAATTAGTGCACAAATATTTAAAAATATGTCTAACTTACTTAGTATCTCTGTTATATAGCACAATATGTGGTATATAGCTATGTGTGTCTTCTTATGCTTTATATATATGAATAGTTATCTTTCTGCAATTTATACAGGTCTATGAATAAATTTGTGTGGTATTTTAATGATTTTGTTTGTGTCTTTTAAAGCTATGATTGTAACTTTTTTACTAGATTCTTGGCTTTTTTAGATAGAGTATTTTTTTAAGTTTAGAGACACCCACCCACATGTGCAAATTGGGAAAAAGTCCTTTGAGAAGCTCAACCATGGTGTTTGTATGAAATTTGAAAGATCGGAACATGTATTGTTTGAAAAGATGCAGGGGGGAAGAGAGCTTGAGCTCTTGCAAGCACACACACACACTCACAAAACCCTAATAGAGAACACACAAGGTGAGAGGCTGAAAATCTTCTTCTTCTCTACTCAACACTCAACACACCATATACAAGATAAGAGTACACTTAATATGAAAGGTACTCAACCAATACATACACGGGTTCCCTATAGTGTGAACCCCCGACTAAATGAACTGGCGCTATAACTATGCCAGTCTCTAGAATGGCTGTCACACAGCCTGTCATCCCACTGGCCGCATATCACCCAAGATCTCACCAACCATGCCAGTGGTGTAAGTGTGGGGCCTATCCCCCAGGCGGGTTATCAGTGGCCACCGCCTCACTAGATGAGCTCGATATCTCAACACTCCCCCTCGAGCTCAACTCCATCTCATGTACACCAAGCAAAGCCCTGAATCTGCGGAGCTTCTCTGTACCCAATGCTTTGGTAAAGATGTTAGCTACCTGATCCTCTGTGCTGACATAAACAAGGTCAAGATCTCCTGCCAAGACCTTCTCTCTGACGAAGTGGTAGTGGACCTCTATGTGCTTTGTACGAGTATGAAAGACTGGGTTCCTGGCCAACTGTATACTGCTAATGTTGTCACAGAAAATGACAACTTGTCTATCCACTGATAGACCCAAATCTGCAAGTAGCTTTCTCAACCAAGCTACCTCACATGCTGCCATAGCAGCTCCTCTGTACTCGGCCTCTGTACTCGATAGAGCAACCGTAGGCTGCTTCTTGCTGCTCCAAGTCATAGCAGCACTCCCCAAAGAAAACATGAATCCACTGGTAGATCTTCTATCTGAGATACTACCAGCCCAATCAGCATCTGTGTACCCATGTACACATATCTCTGTCCCAGTCTCATAGAATAGTCCACAATGCAAAGTAGACTTCACATACCTCAGTATGAGTCTCACTGCATCCAAATGCGGTTTCCGTGGAACCTGCATAAACTGACTCACCAACCCAACAGCATAGCTCAAATCTGGTCTGGTGATCGTCATGTACATAGTAGGATCCTCCAAGATCTCTCCTGAATCTGCACTCAACTTGCCATTCTGATCCAGTGGCATGGAAATAGGCTTACAGCCTGTCATACCATACTTGGACAACATGTCCAAGCCATACTGTCTCTGCAGTAATCCAATACCATGTGGTGACCTAATCACCTCAATGCCCAAGAAATATCTGAGCTCCCCCAGATCCTTCATCTCGAACTTCTGTCTAA
Source organism: Cibotium barometz (assembly GCF_041138505.1). Lineage (NCBI taxonomy): Eukaryota > Viridiplantae > Streptophyta > Polypodiopsida > Cyatheales > Cibotiaceae > Cibotium > Cibotium barometz. The sequence continues at coordinate 18,207,683 of NC_141106.1, forward strand.
GCAGGATCTTTACATCAATGATCTCTGCATCATGGTCCCCCGTAATGATCAAGTCTACATAGATGACAACAAGCACAACTCCTCTATCACCATGTCTCACATATAGCGAGAAATCTGCATTGGCTACATGAAAGCCAATAGTGACAAGATATTCAGAAATCTTGTCAGACCATGCTCTTGGTGCTTGTTTTAAGCCATACAAGGCTTTCTTCAACCTGCAAACATGCTCGGGGTGACCCACATCCTCATATCCAGGTGGCTGCAACATATACACCTCTTCTTGCAAATCCCCATGCAAGAATGCATTCTTTACATCCATCTGATGTAAATACCATTGCTTTGACGCAGCCACTACTATCACAACTCTCACCGTTGAAAGTTTCCTCATAATCAATCCCATATGTCTGCGCATATCCTTTGGCTACCAATCTAGCCTTGTACCTGTTTATGCTTCCATCACTGTTATGTTTAACTTTGTACACCCACTTGCATCCAATGGCTTTCTTGCCTTCAGGCAATTGCACTAAATCCCAAGTCTCATTTCCATATAGTGCATCCATCTCCTCATCCATAGCTTTCTCCCAACACACATTTCCAACAGCCTCATCAATGCATGTGGGCTCAACAACCTGCACAACCTTTGCCATATATGCATAGTGATGTGCCACATAACCATCATATGTAAATCTCTGCACAGGGTTCTTCACTCTCCCTGATCTTCGCAGCTTTTCATTCATGGCTTCCATAGCCTTCTTTACACCAAGTGTTCTCATAGCTGGGATCCCAAGCTCCTCATCTAGGCTCATATCTGAGCCACTAGACTCTCCATCAACATGAGAATGCCCTGCAGAAATGTCAGGCATACCAAGGGGCTCAACCACTTTCTCTTTTCCTTTACGTGATGTAGTAATCACATTTGCAGGGCTGGTATTATGACGCAGCCTGCCACTCCATGGTCTATCAACAGACCCACTAGATGAGGACTCTCCTGGTCCACTCAAAGACTGTGATTGCTGACCTGCATTCTGTGCAACCACACTTCCACTCACATCAGCCCCAACAGCTTCTTTTTCAGCAACATACCAGCTGCTCATCTCATCAAAAACTACATCCCTGCTTACCCTCAACTCACGTGTAGCAGGGTTATAACACCTGTATCCCTTTCGCTCAAGGGAATATCCAATAAACACACATTTTTCAGCTTTTGGATCCAGCTTAGTTCTCAGCTCATCTGGCACATGCACATATGCAATGCATCCAAAGACTTTCAGATGAGACAAATCTGGTTTTCTACCAGTAAACCTCTCCTCTCTGGAGTTACATCATGTATGGCTGCAGTTGGAGTCCTGTTCATGATGTATACTGTGACACGAAGTTGGGGTTTGGACTTCGGTCACTTCTCAGAATCAAAACACACTTATATGAAACCTCACAGCCTCCTCACCTCCCTTTCTCTCCCTAAGTTAAGATAAAGATGTACACATCAAAGGTGAGATCATAATTCATGGAAGGGAAGATGAAAGGCTCCGAAGAAGCAAGAATTTCTACCAGTCTTGCAGCTCCAAACAAGAGGGTGATTCTTTGTTGGAAGAAAATCTTCCGACTCAAGATTATGTGAACGGAAACGCTCGAATTGGGCGATTTGGACGGAACATATTAAAGAAAATGAATATAGCAATCACTTACAAGAGGATAAGACACATGGGGTTTGCCTTTTGATAAGAGATTAGGAGGAATTAATCATGCTTAAGAAGAAAGAATGGCCAAAATGTTATAAAAACAGAGATATACAGAGAATTGTAGTTTTAAATCCATATAAGCTGTGTAAGAGAGGATTATATAGATGTGTAGAGCTTGAAGAGAGCTTCACGTCTATATAAAAACTTTCAAAAACGGACAACCGAGCGAAAAGTTATGAGCATTTTACTGCAAAACTATAAAACTGCCAAAATTCTATAAAAATAGAGATACACAGAGAATTGCAGTTTTAAATCCATATAGGCTGTGCAAAAAAGGATTATATAGGTGTGTAGAGCTTGAAGAGAGCTTCGCGTCCATATAAAAACTTTCAAAAACGGACAACCGAGCGAAAAGTTATGAGCATTTTACTACAAGACTCTATAAAACTGCCAAAATTCACCTAAAAATTAGCAATTTTGGAAGAAATTCTGATCATCAATGAAGTAAGGGATTAAGAAATTAGTTACATGAGTGGAAAGAGCATAGAAAGAGCTTCCTAGCTATATGATCAATTTAAGAAACCAACACCCGAGTGATGAAATTTGGGTATTGGACCACAAAAATTGCACTTCTCTCTCTTTGCATGAAACCTCAATTTTCACATAGCCTCTTGCCTCTCATCTCCTTCATGATTCAAGCTAGAGGGTAAGGGTTAACATTGCTCAGCGGACAATCGTAAAGATTTACCTATGGTCCCCAAAGTCTTTTCACATGCTCATTACCGCTAAAACCATTAGTACCTCCAAAGGAGGGCGGCAATAAGGCAAGGGCTACCTTGAGAAGTCACAGGCCCGCCAAGATAATAACTCCTTATCCCACTTATCATGAATCATCAAAGAGGTCCAAAATTGGGTTAAGCATGAGGAGCTAATGCTAAATGAGATATTCACATGTAAAGAGAGTGTTTGAATAAGGGTTTGAAAGATAAGAGAATGGCAATGACACAAAATGCTCAATTGAGGAGGCTCATTCCTTGATTTGAAAGGGAGAGAAGGGCTCCTTTTATAGGTGGAGAATCACCCTCTCTTCCATTGTTACAAATTACAATATAAAAATCTTGAACCCTTCAGTGACATAAGGGTAGATGTCACCATCAATTGTCCTCTTAGGCTAAGTCTTCTATTGATTATTAAATTGAAGACTTTTTGACTTTGAGAGTGTGATAAGATAATAGCCAAGCCTAAGTGGCATGTAGGTGGAGATCCCACTTACACATGGCGGGATTCTCCTCTTCCATGTAGGCATTCTAGAAGAATCTTTCCCAATTATGCACTTATACACACTCCTCCACATGCCTTCCACACTCCCCAACTTGTAGCCTTATGGTGAATACCATATTAATAATACAATTAAAATCCATGTGAGCATGAAGGCCCACTTTTATTTTCCACATCACTAGCCTATCTACCATACCAAAGTATTTAGCAAGCATACTTGTGGCATTTACAATGTGTGCACCCTAAATCAAGTAAAACCATTATATTTGAAGATAGAATATTGTTATCGGGGTAGCCGCCAAGCCGCCGCATAACCACGCCGTTATTCCATTGTGGGCGCCGCAATCTTCTTGAACAAGCTTCCACCTTATTACCATTGCGAAACCATCAAAATATGCACAAAATTGACAATGAAAGATATCAATTTTTCACGTCACATCTTTCCCCCCCCCAGCAGATCCTCCATGCTTGTCTGGGGGGTCTGTTGGCCATGGTGCTCGAGGGTAGAATATCTTTAGCTGGTACTCATTGGCACGTCCGAGAACCTCCTGGCCACTTGCATCCTCTAGAAGATAGGTGTTATTTTTGAACTTTTGCTTTATCCTGAAGGGGCCTTCCCATCGTCGAAGAAGCTTCTTATCTAGCCGTTTCTCCACACGGCCATCATACCTCATGACTAAGCTTCCTTGCTTGAGTTCTGGCTTCTTCTTCTTCTTCTTTGTGAGAGTGTCATGCCTTGCCTTGCACCGTTGTTGTGCAGCCTCCAAATTTTGAAGTGCCTGAAGTCGCCTCTCATCCAAGATCTCCAGTTGTGCTAGGCGTTGGGCATGTGTTTCTTCTTCATTATTCAAGCATGCAAAAGATGTGCGAAGGCTTGTGATTTCCAATTCTATTGGCAAAATAGCCTCCATTCCATAAACTAACTGAAAAGGTGTGAAACCAAGAGAGAGTTTGTGAGTTGTCCTATAGGCCCAGAGGACCTCTGGCAAATGCACATCCCACTTTCTCTTCATAGTATCCACTAGCTTAGACAAAGATCCACAAAGCAGTCCATTAGTTTTTTCTACTAAACCATTACATTGGGGATAATAGGGAGTTGACATAGCATGCTTTATTTTTAATTTCTGCACCAAAGCTTCAATCAAGTCATTCCTGAAAGACCTCCCCCCATCCGTAAGGATTTCTAATGGACATCCAAATCGGGCACATATGTATTCCCTGAGAAAGGACGCCACAGCCACTGCTTTATTATTGACCATTGCCTTTGCTTCTGCCCACCTTGTTGCATAATCTGTGGCCACCAATATGTAATACTTTCCATGTGAGGAACGAGGAAGTGGGCCCACAAAATCTAATCCCTACCTTTCAAATGGACCATATGTTGGGATAGGGTTTAAGGGTCCGGGAACCAATTGCTTATGCTCATATGCCTGGCATACTTCACAGCTTCTGCACCACTCATGGACATCTTTGCTGAGCCGCGAGGCCAATAATACCGTGTGTTAAGGATCCTACGAGTTGTGCTGGCCGAGTTGTGCTAGCTGAGGCAAAGTGACCTGAACATTCATGACATAATTCCATAATCCTTTTAGACTCCTCTAGGCTCAGCACCCTCCTAAGAATCTTATCCTTACCTTGCTTGTAAAGAACATCCCCTAGAATTGTGTAAGGATGAGCTTTCCTGGTAAGCCTTTGCTTCTGTTGAGGATTCAATCCAGGAGGGAAGTATCCTGTATCTAAATAGTGTTGAACATCTTGGAGCTCAGGCCAACCTGTATCCATTAATGCAAGAGTAGCTACTTTGAAAGAAGCCAAGGTTTTAGTAGCCAATTCATCAGCCTTTTGATTATCCTTCCTATTAACATGCACAAATTTACAAAACTCAAAAGCTTCTTTCAACTCCATTGCCCTTTTATACAATTCTTGGAGATTAGGACTCCTCGCCTTATATTCTCCTTTCATTTGTCGGATGACCAATTGTGAATCCCCTTTAACCTCTACTTCTTTAATTTCATCTTTTATGCAATCTTCTAATCCCCAAATCAATGCATTGTACTCAGCCACATTATTTGATATAGCCTTTGGAAATTCCCTACCCTTGGCCCATACCTCTTTTCCTTCTGGATCAAATAAAACTATCCCCCCAGCCCCACATTGCCTAGAAGGGCTAAAGGCTCCATCAAAATGCATAGTGAAAGTAGTTGGTGGCGTTTCCAAATCTTCATATACTTCTTCCTTTGCTCCTGTTCCTTCTTCCTCTTCCTTCCTTCCTTGTAAGCAAATCTGCAAGAGAGGCCCTCGTGGTGTTTTCTGTAATAAAAGTGAAAGAGAATTCTTGAAGCTCGCAAATCCACTTTGCAAACTTCCCTCCTGCAGGATTGGGTTTGCGGACCAAGAATTGTAAAGAAGGTTGAGATGTGAGGAAGAAAAAAGGGTGAGGTAACAAGTATGACTTGAACTTCTTTACTGCAAAAACAAGAGACAAACCACCTTTCTCCATTTCACCATACCTCTCCTCGGCATCAGTGAGTTGTCGGCTTGCATAATACACTGGCTGCATACGCCCTTGCTCTCCCTTTTGCAAGAGTATAGCACCCACTGAATGTGATGAGACACTTGGGTTCACATAAAAGTCCTCCCCCCACCTAGGAGGCTGCACAATTGGACTTTGACTCATGCATTCCTTGAGCAAACAAAAAGATTGAATTTGATCGGGCCCCCATTGGAAAGAAACATTCTTCTTTGTTAACAGATTTATAGGATACATCTTTTCAGAGAACATGTCAACAAAGCGTTAGTAATACTTTGTTTTACCCAAAATCCTCCTTACCTCCCTTACATTAGTAGGTGGTGGGAGGGCCACAATTGCCTGCACCTTCTCAGGATCCATCTCTATGCCTTCTTCTGAGATAACATGTCCCAAGAGAACCACCTTCCTTCGTGCCAAGCAGCATTTTCCAGGATTGAGACACCCTTTTGCATCATCAATACTTTGCAAGGCCAACCTCAACTTTTCCAAGTGATCCATGCGGCTTGAGTAAATGCAAAAATCATCCAGAAAGACCCTTATAAACTTCCCCAAGTAAGGTGCAAATACCTGACTCATGAAGCGTTGAAAAGTTGCTGGTGCATTGGTCAAGCCAAATGGCATCACCCTATAGGCATACACTCCCCAAGGGGTGATAAATGAGGCTTTCCTTTGATCTTCTTCACAAATCTGGATTTGAAAATATCAAGAGTATCCATACACTCCCCAAGGGGTGATAAATGAGGTTTTCCTTTGATCTTCTTCACAAATATGGATTTGAAAATATCCAGAGTATCCATCACATACTGAATATAACTCATGACCTGCAACTTGATCCAAAATCTCATCCTGAAAGGGTAGAGGATAATAATCCCTCTTTGTGCATGCATTCAAAGGGCAAAAGTCCACACACACATGCCATTTTCCATCCTTTTTTGGAGTAACTACAACTGGGGAAATCCACTCTGAATTCTCTACTGGAAAAATAAATCCAGCTTCAAGCAAATTAGTTACCTCCTTCTTAAGCACCTCTGCTTGCACTACTCCCAAACGCCTTAGCCGCTGTACCACTGGCTTACTTTGGGGCTTGAGATCAATCTTGTGCTCTACTCAGGTAACTTGGCGTACTTGTGAGTAGCTGTTTGCAAACAGGTTAGGAAATCCATCCAACATTTTTAAGTAATTCTCCCTTTTAGTACCTACTATGGACTCATCAAGAAGAAGTTCATTTTGTTGGTGAAGACTAGTGAGGTCCACATCTCCTTTCTTGCACATGGTTGAAGAAGCTTCCCCTTCCAAGGCTCCATTGTCTTCAGCATCCCCTCGATCCCTTCCTAGGGAAAGACCAAATGCAACTCCCTCCACCTCTCCTTCTGAGATGGAATCCTCGGAGCTACCACTTGTCTCTTCTTCATCGGATGACTCTGACTCTGAACTTTCGGAAGTTGAAGGTTCACCTCTTACCACCTTCTTGCGACGACTCTTGATGTTGTAGTGGACCTTCTTATTCTCACCTTGTAGAATAAGATCACCTGTCTCCCACTTTTGAATTGCCTTCACTTGGCGAAGCCATGGCCTACCCAATATCAATGGGTAAGCCCTAGCATCAGGCTTTGTAGGAATGACCTGGAAAGTTGTAGGCACAGAAATACCACATACATCCACTCCCAAATTCCAATCCCTAAGGTTTTCACCCTAGTATTATCAGCAAGTTTGATGCGATAGGGAGAGTTAGTAGAAGACAACTTTAAATCGGCATCTTTCATTGTTTTTTCACTCATGACATTGATTGATGCACCTCCATCAATGTATGCATTAGAAATTGTCTGCCCCTCAATGATGACATCAATCACAGGCACATCATCTCCTACATCAATATCCACCTTCTGAACCATAGGAGTCCCATTATCCCTCTTCTTCTTTTTCCTAGATTCCCTTGTGCCAGTCAGCTTACCCCATTCCTTTCTGAGCTTGGGAGAGAGTGCCAAAAGCTGCCCAAATGTGATTTGTGCTGTTTTCTCCCTAAGATCTGTTAAGAGGTCATAACTAAGAGATCCTTGTCCAAGAGGAAAGTCAGATTGTCCAATTTTTCTCCTAGACGACTTCTTCTTCTTCTTATTTTTCTCCTCTTCTTCAGATTTATCTTCTTGTTCTTCTTCTTCCTGGCTTCTAGTTTTACGACCCCTTTTTGCCATTAATGGCATCAATGTTTCCTCTTCTTCTTTTGAGCATGTTTCCTCTAAAAGTGCTAAACTTTTATCCTCTCTTTTCCTCAATTTTGGACACTCAGTGCGATAGTGCCCCTTCTCTTGACATTCATAGCATGTGACACTACTTCTATCCCTAGGTTTATCCTCAGCTCATGGAACCCTAGGTGGCCTTGCATTGACTAAGTGTAGCTTCAAATCAGCAAATTCTGCCATAAGTTGTGCAATGTTATGATCCAAGGATGGAGCTTGTACCTGAGATGTTGAGGCTATCTCTACTCGTGGTGGTGGGGTTGGCACACTTGGAGAAGATTGGAATGTGGACTCAATGTGAAGAGTGGCCTCTTTCTTCAAAGCAATACGAAGAGCCTCTTTAAAACTAGTGGGATCTTTGCTGAGAACTTTTCCATGCATGCGGGGATCCAAAGCCCTGATAAACTTGCTCATCTTAAGGTGCTCCATGGCTAAAGAACTCTTTGAATCTTCCATAGAAGGTGAAGAAGAAGAAGCAACTTTTCCATGCAAGCGGGGATCCAAAGCCATGATAAACTTGCTCATCTTAAGGTGCTCCATTGCTAAAGAACTCTTTGAATCTTCCATAGAAGGTGAAGAAGAAGAAGCAACAACATGTAAAGCAGCTTGTTGATATTTGATGAATAAGGCTTCATACCTCACTGAAAAGGCAGAAACTGACTCTCCATCCTTTTGGAAAATTTGATCCAATTGCAATAGTAAAGCATTTGGCGACTCCACTATCCCAAATCTCTCCTTCATTGCTTTGGTCAACCTTTCCCAATCATTCTTGGAATCCTCTAGCAAAGCCTCATGCCAAGTTAAGGCTACACCCTCCAAGAAATCTGGGAGTATTTCTGCCCTCTCCTTCATAGACCAACCCGTCAGCGGCATGCTCGGTTGTTAAACTCTCGGGAGATAACTCCCCGGGTCTTCTCCTTCCGATCCACGGAACACCGGAATGTTGAACATCTTGCACCAAAAGATGAGTAGTGACAAGGGAAATTTACTTGTTTCAAAATAACTTTCCTTTAATCATGCGGGACCTTGAGGTTAAAATAGAATAATTCTAAGTAAAACCCGCATGCCGTCTCCACCAAAAGATGTGACACGAAGTTGGGGTTTGGACTTCGGTCACTTCTCAGAATCAAAACACACTTATATGAAACCTCACAGCCTCCTCACCTCCCTTTCTCTCCCTAAGTTAAGATAAAGATGTACACATCAAAGGTGAGATCATAATTCATGAAAGGGAAGATGAAAGGCTCCGAAGAAGCAAGAATTTCTGCCAGTCTTGCAGCTCCAAACAAGAGGGCGATTCTTTGTTGGAAGAAAATCTTCTGACTCAAGATTATGTGAACGGAAACATACGGGGAATATTGGTAAGGTTCATCCGTTCGAATTGGGCAATTTGGACGGAACATATTAAAGAAAATGAATATAGCAATCACTTACAAGAGGATAAGACACATGGGGTTTGCCTTTTGATAAGAGATTAGGAGGAATTAATCATGATTAAGAAGAAAGAATGGCCAAAAAGCTATAAAAACAGAGATATACAGAGAATTGCAGTTTTAAATCCATATAGGCTATACAAGAGAGGATTATATAGATGTGTAGAGCTTGAAGAGAGCTTTGCGTCTATATAAAAACTTTTAAAAACGGACAACCGAACGAAAAGTTATGAGCATTTTACTGCAAAACTATAAAACTGCCAAAATTCTATAAAAATAGAGATACACAGAGAATTGCAGTTTTAAATCCATATAGGCTGTGTAAAAAAGGATTAAATAAGTGTGTAGAACTTGAAGAGAGCTTCGCGCCCATATAAAAACTTTCAAAAACGGACAACCGAGCGAAAAGTTATGAGCATTTTACTACAAGACTATAAAACTGCCATATTAGCAATTTTGGAAGAAATTCTGATCATCATCAATGAAGTAAGGGATTAAGAAATTAGTTACATGAGTGGAAAGAGCATAGAAAGAGCTTCCTAGCCATATGATCAATTTAAGAAACCAACACCCGAGTGATGAGTAATTACCGGTTGAAATTTGGGTATTGGACCACAAAAACTGCACTTCTCTCTCTTTGCATGAAACCTCAATTTTCACATAGCCTCTTGCCTCTCATCTCCTTCATGATTCAAGCTAGAGGGTAAGGGTTAACATTGCTCAGCGGACAATCGTAAAGATTTACCTATGGTCCCCAAAGTCTTTCCACATACTCATTACCGCTAAAACCATTGGTACCTCCAAAGGAGGGCGGCAATAAGGCAAGGACTACCTTGAGAAGTCACAGGCCCGCCAAGATAATAACTCCTTATCCCACTTATCATGAATCATCAAAGAGGTCCAAAATTGGGTTAAGCATGAGGAGCTAATGCTAAATGAGATATTCACATGTAAAGAGAGTGTTTGAATAAGGGTTTGAAAGATAAGAGAATGGCAATGACACAAAATGCTCAATTGAGGAGGCTCATTCCTTGATTTGAAAGGGAGAGAAGGGCTCCTTTTATAGGTGGAGAATCACCCTCTCTTCCATTGTTACAAATTACAATATAAAAATCTTCAACCCTTCAGTGACATAAGGGTAGATGTCACCATCAATTGTCCTCTTAGGCTAAGTCTTCTATTGATTATTAAATTGAAGACTTTTTGACTTTGAGAGTGTGATAAGATAATAGCCAAGCCTAAGTGGCATGTAGGTGGAGATCCCACTTACACATGGCAGAATTCTCCTCTTCCATGTAGGCATTCTAGAAGAATCTTTCCCAATTATGCACCTACACACACTCCTCCACATGCCTTCCACACTCCCCAACTTGTAGCCTTATGGTGAATACCATATTAATAATACAATTAAAATCCATGTGAGCATGAAGGCCCACTTTTATTTTCCACATCACTAGCCTATCTACCATACCAAAGTATTTAGCAAGCATACTTGTGGCATTTACAATGTGTGCACCCTAAATCAAGTAAAATCATTATATTTGAAGATAGAATATTGTTATCGGGGTAGCCGCCAAGCCGCCGCATAACCACGCCGTTATTCCATTGTGGGCGCCGCAATCTTCTTGGACAAGCTTCCACCTTATTACCATTGCGAAACCATCAAAACATGCACAAAATTGACAGTGAAAGATATCAATTTTTCACGTCACAATACTACTGTAGAAACAGCCTCAGCCCAATAGCAATGCGGCATATTCTTCTCTTCCATCAATGCTCGCGCAATCTCAGCATTGTGCCTGTTTTTCTGCTCAGTAACTCCATTTTGCTGCGGAGTGTATCTGCATGTAAACTGTCTCCGAATATCATTCTTCTTTAAAAATTCAGAGAACTCATTGGAGAAGTACTCTCCCCCTCCATCTGACCTTAGGCACTTTACATATTTCCTGTTTGCTTTTCAACCAAAACTCTGAAATTCTGAAAGCGAGTGAACACCTCACTCTTCTCCTTCATGAAATATACCCACACTTTCCTTGTGTGGTCATCAATGAAAGTCACATAATACCTGCAGTCTCCCATAGATATGGTCTTCGTAGGACCCCATACATCTGAATGCACAACATCTAGTGCATTTCTGCTCACATATCTGTTACGTGGAAACACATGCTTTGTTTGCTTCCCAAATTGGCATGCTTCGCATATTTTCTGCATACCTTCCACTTTAAATTTAGGCAGCCCTGTCACAATTCCTTTTGTCTGCATAGACTTCAATCTCTGCACATTTACATGTCCAATCCTTTTATGCCAAATGTCTGTGTCTGCAACAATTCCTGAACCATTTGCAAACATCGCAGCACTCATTTTAGGCATGTCTACATTTAATGTAAACATTCTGCCCACTCTGTTGCCTTTTGCAACCAACCTGCACTTGTCTTTGAAATCTTCAACATAACACCCATCAGGGGTTAAACCGAACCTGCAAACCCTGCTCAATCATCTGGCCAACTGAAACTAGATTCTTTGTTATGTTCAGTGTAAGGTACTTCACTTTGCCATCCTGCATAGACAATGGCACATCTCCAACATGGGCAATTGGATGAGCAGTGTCATTCCCTGTTTCCACAAAACCTAGTCTTTCCGGGTTTTTCATCTCCTTGAACCACTCCCCATGACTCGTCATGTGGTTTGAAGCGCCTGAATCCACATACCATACATTATCTTTTTGTGCTGCATCAACATTTTCAGACATGGCATTCACGACATGCTGCATAATAAACAACCTTTCATTATCCTCATTATTTCTGCTTGAGGATGCATAGTTGTTTTGCTGCACTTTCCCATTTTGCATGTCAGCCTGCTTCTTATAACATTCTGCCTGCACATATCCAGGCTTACCATAATAATAGCATTCACGTGCATCATTATATTGCCTTTGCCAATTTCCACGGCCTCTTTGACTCCCCCTACCTCTGAATTTGCCTCTTCCACCTGCGTGTTGTTGTTGTTGTTGTTGATTCTGGGACTGTTGTTGTTGTTGTTGCTGCTGGCCATAATTCTGATTACCTATTCGGCCACCTCCTTGACCGCGTCCACGGCCTCCTCTACCTCGTCCTCTTCCTGAACTCGTGTAGAAGGCCTGTTGCTCTGAACTGTTTTTGCTTTGTGAAGACTGTTGGTCTTCACCCAAGCTCTTCTCTTCGATAATCAGCATAGACACCAAATCTATAAAGTTGGGAATGTTTTCCCGAGTCTGAATAGACGTCTTAAACGCCACGTAGACAGACTTCCACCTTGTCATCATCATCTACTGACACACCAATAGATGCAAGGGATTCCACAATACCCTTTATCTTCAGTGCATAGTCATTCACAGACATGCTCTTTTTCTCCATAGTATGAAGTTCATTCTTCAACTGTATCTTACGTGCCTTGGTATTTGTTTCATAGAGCTTTACCAAGGTGTCCCACGCCTCCTTGGGGGACTTGGCATCCTGAATGTGCCCAATCATGGTGTCCTGTATACTAATGGAGAGCCAATACATAACCTTCCTGGCTCCTTGGCTCCAGTCTTTAAACTCTTTCACATCTGCAGCAGTCGGATTTATATCCGGTATCTCCGATGCCTCTTCATGCTCACCTTCTATGTAGTCCCAATAGCCTTTTCCCATCAGGAAATTCGTCAACCTGAACCTCCAAGAATGGAAGTTATTCTTATCAAGCTTCTCAGCCACAATCTGAGTTATCCCATCATTTGACATCCTGCCAAACACACAATTTTACCAAAAACTGCACTCTGGTTTTTCTGCACAAACTGCTGTATTTTCTGCACAGCGGTACTGTAGTACTCTCAAATGTCACAACCAGTGACCTCAATGTGTATACATACACCCAATGGCAACTATAGACCTCTTTGTAGCACCCTCAGTGTCTGCACAGTCAATTTGTCTTCCTGCAGTTCTTAAAACAGAGTTTTGCAGAGAATCGATGACTTACCCGCAGTGCTCGAAATCGCCTGCTTTCTGAAAAACGGAGGTCCAGACGAGCCCGAAACGCGTTTCCGGCTCGAAAATTTCATAGTCCGATAGGATTGTATAGTTGCCCTATAGCTTTACTCCTGCGAAGAAAGCTCCTCAATCAGAGATCGTTGCCGGTGCCTCCCGTAGAGCTCCCGACAAGGGTGTAGTCACCAACACAATAGGGAAGAGTAGTTGAAGCTCTTACCCTCGTACCGCTTCCTGTGGTTCTCTTGCTTACAGCTCAGCCCTTAGCACGAACCAGGCTCTGATACCATGAAAAGATGCAGGGGGGAAGAGAGCTTGAGCTCTTGCAAGCACATACACACACTCACAAAACCCTAATAGAGAACACACAAGGTGAGAGGCTGAAAATCTTCTTCTTCTCTACTCAACACTCAACACACCATATACAAGATAAGAGTACACTTAATATGAAAGGTACTCAACCAATACATACACGGGTTCCCTATAGTGTGAACCCAACTAAATGAGCTGGCGCTATAACTATGGCAGTCTCTAGAATGGCTGTCACACAGCCTGTCATCCCACTGGCCGCATATCACCCAAGATCTCACCAACCATGCCAGTGGTGTAAGTGTGGGGCCTATCCCCCAGGCGGGTCATCAGTGGCCACCGCCTCACTAGATGAGCTCGATATCTCAACATTGTTGTGTGTACCACATACAATTGATGTTTTTTTTCTTGGAAAACAAAGCTTCTATTATCTCATGAAATCTTTATTCAAAAACTAGAGTCATTATCTTAATCTCCCAATCTTTGTCTTTGATTAATTGAGCATCCTCTAGCAATTTGTTGTTCAGAATTTCCCATGGCAAACCAACAATTGATGTTTTTAAAAGATGCATTTAATATAATGTGCTCAGATGCTTTTGCATTGCATGGGAATTCATGTACATGTGAGTGTAATGCTTACAAGCCGTCTGTGGTGGTTGGGGCCAAATGTCTCATTGTTGAGCACTCTTTCTCAGGGATTATACGGTTGTGGGAATCATGTGTTTGTACAAAGGAGTGGGATTCAACATTTCACCAATACAAGTGTCTTATGGGCCAATGCGATGAATTTTCCATGAAAAATCTTTGCTTTTGTCCATGTGAACAAGAGGAGACAATGAAGACAGTTTGAGTTCAACTCTTTGAGGATATTTAAGTTCAAAACACGCATGGTAAAAGTAAATGGATAGTGTTGTCCCTCAAGAAAGTAGCTTTTAGTGAACTGAAAAAGATAATATAGGACCTTACTAAAACCTTCATCATGCATAGTTTCACTTATAAATGGCATAGGCTGATCAATACAGAGAGTGATTAAAGATCTTTCCTTTCGATACCATTGTATCAATAGTAGATTTTACCGAGAACTACTCATTTTAAAGAACAAAATGAGATATAATCCATACATTAGCGTATATATTAGTGCACAAGTCTTGTTCATATTATGTATCGACATAACAGTAAGGATGACCGTATTGTCAAGGAGATGCATTTCTACATTTTTGATGATAAGAAGCATAATACCCTCTATGTCTAGCACTGTTTTCTTATTTATAACGAGTGGCTTAAAGAGTAGGGTTTGAATTTCAGGAAGCACTACGTGTGGTTAGATGGTCTGGCTTCACAGTTCAAGGCTGCAAGACCATTCTACTTTGTTGAGTGATTTTACCAACTAATAGGTGTTAAGATGAGATGTATTTTTTTTTGGATCAAGCCATGGCAAGGCAGAGCATGATGGCACTAACGGTGTAGTAAAGAGGGCCCTAACACATGAATAACTTAAGAGCAATGGTGTTCTTCGTAGGCTAGGCTATTGATGTTGTTGAGTTTTTCACAAAAACAATGTCTAATGGTGTATCTAGATCCTTTGCACGGTCCACTAAGGTGACCCCTCATGTAAAAAAGGAAATTTTGGTTGGTAAACATTGGTGATGTAGATAGGTCTAAGGTATAGGGTTGTGAGACAATACAAGGATCTCAAGCCTTGCACAACATTTCTCAGTTGTTTTGCCATCAAGGCACCATGGGTATTAACCTGGGTATTAACCAAGAAGGAGAACAATAAGGTGAAAAGTGTGATTGCCTCTTTTCATACACCAACGAGAGTAATGAAGGGTGCCTTCACAAAGACCAAAAAGAAAGGAAAGGTACAATTATATGGCCTTAAGGAACAGGATTGCCACAGGATATTACATGTGTATAAATATTCTCTTATTCATTTTCTCTTTATGGTACATAATTTGTATGGTACATAATTTGTATGTGTATAAATATTCTCTTATTCATTTTCTCTTTATGGTACATAATTTGTAGGCTCATATACTAACTTCCATTTTTTTCTATGTATAATTTATTCTTCCAATTGCTATAGTTGGTTGTGGGGAGACAAGAAGGTGAGAGAGGCTATTTATAAAATGGGAAGCTTGGTGAGGTATGGATCTTCTCCTCAATTCACTAGCTAAGTTATATTGCATATTTGGTATTCTCATGTGCTCATAAGTTATGTATTGGTAAATAGTACACATGATTGCTATGTATGTAGGTACATATCCTTAAAGGAGATAGAACCTAAATCCATTGAGATGGTAGTGTTGTGTATGATTGAGGATAACTTTCCTAGAACAATTCTCACTAGACAATTGCATCTTGTGGTGCATTTGGTTGATGAAGTGGTGCTTTGTTGTGTTGTTCATGTTCAATGGATGTTTCTCCTTCAAAGGTTCATGAAAACCTCAAAGGAGTTTATGAGGCAAAGAGGAAGGTCAGAAGCAAGCATGGTAGAGGGATGGTTGGTGCAATAGTATCTTGTGTATATCTCAAAACATCTATCTTGCATAGATCCTTCCATGCCATGATTGTGGAGCAATGAGGAGGATGACCGACTAATCACTAATGTGCCACAAGGAAAAGGAAGACCGCAACAAATAATGGATGAATCATTATGCCACAAGGTCAATACATTCTACATTCCCATCATGGAGAAGTGGATTGGGAGATATAAGGATGCAATCAATAGACAAAAGGATGAGAGAAGAGCTTCTAGAAGAGCAAATAGATGCTTACCATTCCCCCCCTGGGTTGGAATCTTTGCCAAATGTGATCAATATAGAATGGATTTGTATGGCAATATCGATGGCATCACAAAATGGAGAGACGATTCACAAGAAAAGAGCATCAGTATGCAAGAGGATGTAAGTACATTCTTCATCTTTGTCTCATGTATATACCTTGTTTAATGCACTATAGTATATACCTTGTTTAATACACTATACTAAATGTCATGTTTTTTTTAAATGTTGGTACAAACTATATAATGCAATATGGCCAGAGGGAAGGCACTTTTGCACGGAGCATGTGGATTCTAAAAGAAACATATTTGATTGTGGTGTGATGGATAATTTTGAGCAAGAAAGTCGAGCTAGTAGACATGATACCAATGTCATAGAGGATAATCTTGGGTATTGTGGAACTATTCAAGATATTCTTGATATTGGATTTAGAGCATTTAGTCTATTCATCTTTGATGTTAAATGGTTCAAGGTGATATATGGAGGTGCTCAACCGTGAAGAGACATCCAAATGGATTCTTTCAAATTGATTTCACCAAGTTTTGGAATGATGAGAACAATACTTTTGTACTACCTCAACACTATCAAAACAGGTTAGTAACCCAACCAATCCTAAATTAAATCTTGATGTAGTATAATAAAAGTGTAACCCCTTTTCTTTATAATATTAGTTTGTGTTTCACGTCAATCAAAGTGATCCAAAGTGGTGGTATGTTATACAAGTTTTCCCTCATTCAAAACATATCTTTCAAGATCAAGATGTGGAAGCTGAATCTCTAGATGAGGTGCAAGGATTACCTAATTGGCTCATTGGAAGAAGACAATGAAGAAAACATTTTGGGAGAGGGCCAATCAAGAGAATGAGAAATATTAATCCAAAGAAGATGACGAGTCACCTATCAATCATGACAATTCTTCATTGGATCATGATAGTGATGTTGATATTGATATGGAACCCCATCTTTTCATTGAGCTTCCATTAGATATAGACATTGATGAGGCAACACATATAGATTTATTACAAGATGGGATAGATTCATGATCTTGACATTATTTTGCTTCTCAAAAGTTTTCAACTATCTTTTTTCTTTTTTTCTCGAAACATGGCTCCGAGGGTTGTGATGGATGTTTTTTTAAAACTATAATCATTTTCTATGTGTATGTGACATGCATATCTTAAATTCAGCATCCAACAACTCTCTAGAATTTTGTGTAGTGAAAATAATAGCAACGTTTCCTGCTATTTTCGTTGCTCTAGCACCAAAATTATAGTATAGCAACAAAATTTTGCTGCTATACTCGCTGTGGTCAGTAGTCAAATTTTGCTGCCTCGCAATGAAATTTCACTGTTATAGGCAAATGTTTTCTACTGAGAAATGATATTTTGCTAGGGGGTAGCAAGTGGAATCCTCGACATCTTGACAAAAGAATTGTTGCTAGTAAACATTGCTATGCCCTCAACGTGTTGTAGTGTATATCAGCCATTTTAGTATCCTCATTGAAAATTTTATCATTCACAGCTCCACATGTGGTAGCCTTAACATTGGCAGTTGCATGAGCATTAGTAGCATCCCCAACATGGCAGTTCCTAGCCGTGTTAGCGCATCTTTCCCATAATTTTGTGCATCATTGACTTGATTAGGAAAAATATCAGCCATCTTGCTTGTTGTGTCAGCATCTACTGTCTGCAACAACAATAAGTATATCTCTCACATCATCCACTAATGCACATGATGTTGTATCCACCGCCATCTTGTTTTCCATGTCAGCTAAGGCCCCAAGATGTACATCTTGCACATAATCCACTAGTGCAAGGGATTTTGTATCAGCCATCATGCTTGTTGTGTTAGCATCATTCCCAATGTCAAAAGCTTATGCATCAACTGTAACATCAGCATTTACCCCAACGTCAAAATTTTATGTATCAAATATGGCATCAGTATCTGCACTAGTAGCGTCAAAAGCTTGTGCATTAACTGTAGCATTAGCATCTATCCCAACAGCAAAAGCTTGCGCATCAACTGTAGCATCAGCATCTGCCCGTCAACATCATGAAAATCTTGTGCATCAATTGTAGCATCATCATCTTCCCCAGTGTCAAAATCTTGCGCATTAATTGTAGCATCAACATCTACCCTAGAGTAAAAATCTTGAACATCAATTGTAGCATTAGCATTTTCTATTGTATAGCATAGTATATACTACACATAGTAATAGTACCACACTTCATGATAAATAAGAAATACTATAGACCACATTCCCTCTATGTTATGGTCTTATTGGGACGACTATATATAATACACAAAAACTATTATACCCTCAAGACCAAGCTATGTAATTTTAAAGGCTAGCTAGTTAAGTGTCATACCTTTGCGTTTCCAACCTTTTCCTCTAATTGTGCGATGTCCTCTTGAGCTTTCTTCTAAAAATTCTCCATTAGTTTCAAAATCTACTCTTGATAAGATTCTAAAATCAAGGAGTTAATTTCTCCTTCAAGTTGACCTATGGAATTGCTATGTTGTTGGGCACCCTCAACCCTATGCAAATCCCTCAGTGTAGCTTCTCAGTGTAGCTTCAACCATGTTTGTTGCTTCTTTGAAGTGGCTCTTTGCTAGAATCGGCCTCTCATGGACTCCCAATTTCATGTTGCAAATATGGTCCATTTCTGTCGCATCAAACCACATGGTGTGTTGTCCCTGGTCACCCATGCATACATCTTATGTTTTAGTGGACCACCTGGCAAATCCATCTTCTATTTTAGGCATGCATTTGTTCTTCCCATATCTTTCATTTGTTTGGTATATGATTCCTTTTCTAAGATCTCTTCATAGCCTTATCTTACTGCTCCCTTGAACCGACTTCGGGCATGTGAACATTGTAGTCCACTCTTTATCAAGAATCTCATTCTTGCCATGAGGAGACCAAGGATCTCAACTCCATAAAAGGAAAGACCATGATCGTCATCAAATTCATGTGCATAACAACAAAATCGACTTTGCAAGGATGGGGCCACATTCTTTATGATAGATGTGGAATTTTCATTATGCTATCTTGAAGATCCTGATTTGCCATCTTGCACCAAACCAAATGCAACCCAAAAGAGCATAAACATGTAAGTAGATAGCTTGTAGACCCTTGATTAACATTGAAAAATCTTTACATGCTAGAGCATCTATCTTGACCCAATTTCTACACATATGCTCAATTTCTTAACTCTTTTCTCTCAATTTTCTACACATGCTAGAGCATCTATATAGACTCAATTTCTATAGATACGCTCAATTTCTTAACTCTTTTCTCTCAAATTTCCTCCAAATATCATTAGTACTAACCAAAACACCCATGGTTCCTTTGGAAGATTCTATCACGGTATGGTTGGATTTCCCTACAGGCAATCGTGTTCAGTGCAAATGCGCATTGATTAGCCCTCAAGCAAGTCATAACATCATGACAATAGACACTTGGGTGTCATTGGGAAAACCTAAACTCACCCCGACAAGCAATAGTCTTGCAAAAGGAACCAATGAACAAAACATTGAAGTTCCAGGTTACTTTAGATACACTACTCGATGGCGATATGGAATTTACATTTCATGTCACCCTAGATTCCCTTGAGTATGATGTCATCATTGGCAGACCTTGGATAAGTGAATCATTGTATTCACTAGATGAATCCATGCAAACAGTCACCTTGAACACTGCATGCAATGTACAATTGCTATTTACGGGAGGAAGAAACCTTGCACGATCTAGAACTTCCAACATATCTTATTGAAAAGATCCCTAGGATTTTGGTTGGATTGAAAATTACAAATGAAATCACCCACAGATCAAGCATAACTTTATCCAACACGATAACACAATCTCATGACCATAGAGCTATGGGATTTGTTAGGTCAACCAACACTCATGGCCCATCTTGAAAGGATTACCTTTACACAAGACTTGAACATGCCATGTATCTTGGGGAATAGATGGACTGTTGCTGCGCCCAAGCACCACTATGCTTTGCTAGCGAGAGTCATCATGATGGTCAACGACAAAAAGTTGACAGTACCATACTACGAGGAAGAGGATCCAACTTTAATGGATATCTATGATGCTAACGCAAAAGGATACAAGCCTCTTCCACAAAATCCCCTCTACACCATGACCTACCATCTGTGTCAATGACGGACTTCGATAAAGCCTCTACTCCTTCAATCCCATCCTCACCTACAAAGTTCGATGCCAAGATCTTGCAATCGACATTTATTCCTGAAGAAATTCCCACAGCCAAGCCATCTATCTCTAATAGTAGGGAACTCAAAGGAAAGGCCCCGGATCCTATGCATCTTCATCGACAAACCTCATCAAAGGAGATAACCACATGCTCAAAGGCCTTGTCATCGATAACCACTCAACAAGAGACTCTAACCTCATCATCATCAACAATGCCCATGAGTCTCAATCCTGCAGCCTGCTAATAATCCTAATATGGGATTGATCATGGTGATAGACATAGATTAAGCAACATAGTTAAGGTGGATTAAACCACACTAAGAACTCCATATAAGAGAGAGAGAGAGATTGCACACTCAACACAAGTTATATTTCATATCACAAATGAACCATACAATGATTTAAGCTTTCTAGCCTTATCCCACTTTACATGTCATCATCCATGTGGCACTCCATTTTCCACTTCTTTTGGTCAACACTCACACACCATTCAATATTACATGTGGCATCCTTATCTTGCCACAATATCTTGCACCTCTAGGGTGCTTTCCCACATACACACAACACCACGATTACATCTCTCAACACCCCCTCTTAATCGAGGTGTTCCAGAACTCACCCATCACCCATATCAATGTAACATTGCACAACCGCAATCGCTACCTCTCTCAACACCCCCCCCATGATACATTGGAGTGTTCACATCAACCAAATATGTGTGCGCGTGTCTACCATCTTAGACACCAAGTCCATTTTGAGCTAACTCGCTCACAGCAAACCACTGAGTCCGATTTGAACATATAAGTTCGGGTGGTGGGAACCAACCCATGTGCATGCACCTCACACGTGCATCGCTCATACACACATCACAATAACCATTTTGAGCTTCTCAGTGAGCTCGGGTAGGGAAACCCTCAAACCAATATGGGTGATTACAAAATATTCTCGTTTTGAGCACGTAGGCTTAGGTACGCTTACCCTCATAATCATGGGTGAAAAAAAACACAATGCCTTTTGGCCAAAGCTTGGCCAAAGCCGCGGGCAGTGAACCCATGTGTGAACACATGTTTGTCTCCAAAACAAATTGGATCACTTGTTATTAAGGCTCTCAATTGCCTTTGGAGCATGTGAAAAAGGTTGAAGTGAACTTTTGTGTGTGAACTTGATGGCTACACTAACATGTGAACAAGAATTTTGGGTTCATGTGTGAATACTCCTTTACCATTATAAGGGTTATCCAAAAAAATAATAAATCTTATTTTATAGAACATCTGTGTTTTTGTAGTGTGACAGGTTGACTTCTTCTTCTACATTGCTAGCACTCTTCTTCAATTCTTCACAGTAGTTTTTGCTAAGCGCCAAACACTGCACAAGTTTGGTAGTTTGGGATGGACCCACGTCACAAGGTATCGTTGTTTATAATAGCTGGGCCCACATCTTCCTCCTCCTTTGATCACTGTTTGTTGCACACAACGGCTGCCATAGCTTCTGCTCAGAGCTGGTTTCTATGGAATTTTCTTTAGTTGCCTTTGCTTTGGCCACATGCTGGCACCTACAATGCCTTTTGTCTTTTATCTTTTACACTAGCGCTAATCACTACCAACTATACTTGGTCTTCTCCTCTGCACTTGTTGCTGCAGGTAGTGCTTCCTGCCATAGCCAAAGCATGGCTACCATATGTTGCAAAAAAATTTCCTTGTGCTTCCCTTTCATGGTGATCAATGCCACCCCTACTGTGCAAATACTTTGCCAACACAATAGCTCTGGCATAACCACTTCTAATGCAGCCTTCTTTTGTGACTACAGTCATTGGAGCTTTTATGTCATTTCTTCTTCTCTGTCTGTTCTATCCTTGTGATGAACACCATGGCTAGAGCTTCAAGCATCGAATGCTATTGTTGATATAGCAAACATTTTTTACCATACTTTGCCATGTTGACTATCTCCAGTCCATGCTTGACTGATTCATTTTGCTGGTTCTTCTTTATAGCTCTTTGCTGCTTGATAATCCACTTGCTTTAATTGCTGCTCCCACATGAGCTCCAAAATCAGCATGCTTCTCCTTTGCATGCTATCCAAGATTCTTCATTTATGCATCACCCTTGTGTACTCCTTTGTGTTTCCTTCCCTAAAGCACTCACCATTTGCTCATGCCTTTGTGTTCATCACAAACGGAAACCAAAAATTTGCATTAACATGGTGCTTCCCATTGAAGCACTCTCCAACTTGCCTCATCTTCATAGCTACTCAATGAGAAAAATCTTCTCCACTTGGGCTCCAACCAGCCCCCACAATTGCTTTCCCCTTGCTTGTACAAGCCTTTCACCTCCACACATGCTCTTTGCCAAAGTGCAAGAGCCATGGGATCCACTCATCCCATCACATAGCAACCCTTATCATTGAGCATTTTTCCATGCTCAAAACCAAAACTTTGAGGCAAAACTTCACAAAACCAACCTTCTTGAGACACCTTTGTCTCCTTGTTGGCAGCTTCCTTGTTGTTGACACCAAAGACTCCATAGTCTTCATACTTGCTGAAATCTCCATTTTCAGCTTCTTTGATGATGAGCAGGCTCTCCATGTTGCAAAAATCCCATTTGAAACTCTCTTGGGCAGCTTCTATGCAACCTCCTTGTTGCAAATCTCCTCTCAAACTTGAGAATGGCATCTCTAAATATCTCTCAAATCCTCACAAATGCACCAAAAGATAATATGAGTGTGCATATTTTTTCCATAATAAACTGAAAATAATGCTTAATCAAAGAAACACACAAACAAGCTAATATACATGATAATCACCATGACCAATTGCCCACCCAAGCTCTGATACCATGTTAACAATCCTAAAATGGGATTGATCATGGTGATAGACATAGATTAAGCAACATAGTTAAGGTGGATTAAACCACACTAAGAACTCCATATAAGAGAGAGAGATTGCACACTCAACACAAGTTATATTGCATATCACAAATGAACCATACAATGATATAGGCTTTCTAGCCTTATCCCACTTTACATGTCATCATCGATGTGGCACTCCATTTTCCACTTCTTTTGGTCAACACTCACATACCATTCAATATTACATGTGGCATCCTTATCTTGCCACAATATCTTGCACCTCTAGGGTGCTTTCCCACATATACACAACACCACGATTACATCTCTCAACACAGCCTCTTTAGCGTTAACCAAAGTTAAGGAGGGCCCCAAACCTTCCACATCACCCCAAAAGAAAACTCCACCACGACAACCACAATCACGATATCTTAATAGTATCAAAATGTGGGTGAAGTAGCTACTTGTAGCTCAAGGCTACTATGAAGGCATGCCAATAAATTTTGGGTGCCTCGACAGTCAAAACCTATTCCTCAACGAAGCACTCGAAAGTCAAGGAAGAAAGAAAGTACTCCACAACACCATCCACAAAAGCCTATGCGAGTTTCTCAAAGAACTCCACTAATGCAACAAGTGTGGGTACCAAAAACATTGCTATTGCAAGCACAAGGGTACTACGAAAGCTTGGGTCCCCAAGCGCATCACAAAGTTCCCTAAGCTCGCACAAAGAAGAAAGCCTCAACACCAAGCACATCGGCAAACCAAATTACAGTGTTCATGCAAGGGTATATGGCTGGTGCAAAGGCAATATGCACTTGACATACTGGCAAAGTATGGTATGACAGCATGCAAACCAATGTTGACACCATTAGAGCAAAACATGAAGCTTCGGGCTGATTTGGGTGATGAGCTTGATGATATCACCATGTATAGGAAAATGGTTGGTAGCCTTATCTACATGACCATTACGAGGCCAGATCGCAGTTATGCAGTTGGTTTGGTGAGTCAGTTTATGCAGAGTCCTCGTAAACCTCACTTGGATGCTGTGAGACGTATTCTGAGATACGTCAAAACTACCGTGCATTATGGTCTTTTCTATGAGGCAGGAAAAGACATGCATGTCTATGGATATACAGATGCAGATTGGGCCGGTAGTGCATATGATAGGAGATCTACCAGTGGCTATGTTTTCAGCCTTGGTAGTGGAGCTGTGAGTTGGAGCAGTAAAAAGCAACCTACAGTTGCTTTATTTACCACCACAGAGGCAGAGTATCGTGGAGCAGCCATAGCTGCATGTGAGGCTATGTGGTTGAAGAAGTTGCTAGATGATGTCAGGTTATAGAGTGATATGAGAGTTGTCATTCATTGTGACAACATGAGTAGTATTCAGCTTGCTAGCAACCCAGTTTATCATGCCAGGACCAAACATATTGAGGTCCACTATCACTTCATCAGAGAGAAAGTGCTAGATGGGCATGTTGATTTGACATATGTGCAGACAGATGAGCAGGTTGCAGATATCTTTACCAAAGCACTTGGTAAGGATAAGTTTGAGTATTTCCGTACTAGATTGGGAGTCCTAGAGATGGACATGTCGAGCTTGAGGGGGAGTGCTTGTTCTTATCACCTCAATGCCAAGAAAGAACCTTAAATCACCAAGGTCTTTCATATCAAACTCTTTGCATAAAGAGGCCTTAACCTCATCAATGCCTTTCCCACAATCACCTGTGATAATCAAATCATCAACATAAATGACTATCATCACGATACCATCATGTGTCTTCTTCTTCACATAAAGTGAAGAGTCTGCATTTCCAACCACAAATCCAATACTGACAAGATATCTGCTGATCTTGTCACTCCAAGCACGAGGTGCTTGCTTCAAACCATAGATTGCTTTCTTTAACCTGCAAACAAAAGTCGGATATTTTGGATGTACATATCCTTCTGGCTGTTCCATGTACACCTCTTCTTGTAGTTCACCATTCAAGAAAGCATTTTTTACATCCATTTGATGTAAAGCCCAACCTTTTTGTGCTGCTAGTGCAATGATAGACCTCACTGTAGCCATCTTAGCCACTGGGCTGAAAGTTTCATCATAATCAAGACCATAAGTTTGTGCATATCCTTTAGCGACCAGCCTTGCCTTATGTCTCTCTAGGCTGCCATCTGTGACTTGCACTTTACCTTATACACCCATTTTCAACCTATTGCATTCTTTCCTTGAGGTAACTCAGCCAATTCCCATGTATCATTTTTGTCCAAAGCATCCATCTCTTCATCCATGGCTTTCTGCCATACATGCTCTCCAATAGCCTCTGTATAGCATGTAGGTTCCACATGCTTTACCATAGATGTCATGTATGCATAGTGCATAGCAAAATCTCTATATGTCAATCTTTCCACTGGATATCTGACTCTCTGGGATCTCCGCAATGCATGCGGGTCACTCTGTACACCTGTAACTCTAGCATGTGGTGGCACATATCTGTCCTGCCTAGCACCAGGTGTGCGTAAAACAGGTATGCCGAGCTCCTCATCCAGACTCTCAGAACTAGATGACTCATAACCTGTGATTCCAATTCCTTCGACTTTCTTCTTGCCTTTATCCATAGCACTACTCCCAATGCTCGCTCAAACGTCCTGACCATGGACGTACACTGCTACTCTCACCTTCTGCTGGCCCAGACATAGTAGTAGAACTAGAACTTGCTTGTGATGGCTCTCTAACCATTCAATTCCCCATCTCTATTGTCCATCTCCTGTGTTCATCCAGAACCTCAGCTTTCTCTCAGTGCTCTCTCATTTCTATATGTAAAAAATCAGACATTTTTTCTCTTTGTCCCTTTCTATTGTGCACCATGCATTCCCAAAAAGGCAACAACACCTAACTACTATTCTCAACTACCACTTCTTTGCTCTTCTCGATTGGTGACACCTTCCCATGCTGCCAAGTGGACTACTACCTATGTATAGACATTGGATGCACATACCTATGCACATGCCCAACCATGAGTCATTCTCAACACCATCATATGTACACTCACTATTATCTCCCATCATTCCTACATCATGGATACGCTATGATTATTTACATCCATCTTCACTTACACTTGAACTCTCAACCAATCAATGTTACTATGTGAACGAATTTCATATCGATCTGTGAGATGCAGATAATCATGTATCATCACCAGTCCTTCCATTTTCACCACACTCTCTATATGCAACTCAGTCCTCTACCATCAAAC
Source organism: Cibotium barometz (assembly GCF_041138505.1). Classification (NCBI taxonomy): domain Eukaryota; kingdom Viridiplantae; phylum Streptophyta; class Polypodiopsida; order Cyatheales; family Cibotiaceae; genus Cibotium; species Cibotium barometz. The sequence continues at coordinate 18,234,246 of NC_141106.1, forward strand.
ATGAGACCACAAAGCTCTGCAGGCTACCTATAGCTACTCTTTCTTATATTTTCACCTACCACGGTGTAAGATTCCTCCCCCAACCCCTTTTTGATGACTAGTATCTTCCCCTGTAATCAACCCTCTTCAGAAATATAAAGACCCTGTTGCTAACTATTTTAGCCTAGAGAGAGAAAAATTATTCTAGAGAGAGAATATTCAGATTTTGAATATTTTTGGATAGAAAAATATCTCTTATAATTCAGATGAGTTCCCCTGAAACAGAAATTCAAAAAGAATTTTCCAATGTGCAATTGGAATTAATTGGAAATAGGTATAAAGAACCTTAGTCTAAGGGTCTAGATTTTCAGAAATCTTTAGACTATGGTCCAATTAAGGTTCCTATGGGCCAATAGCATCAATCCATGTGTAGGAAAAAGATAAATCCAAATTTGTAAAAAGAAGATACCCAAAAATGAGTAAATGCTCACATAAGGTGAAGAGTTGAAAATGTACAAGGTTTATAAGTAAAAAACTATGAGCAATATTAAAATGATGCCATTATGTAAGGAAGGGGAATTCTTTAAAGGAGGTGCATATTTCACATAAGATGAAGAGTTGAAAATGTACAAGGTTTATTAGTAAAAAACTATGAACAATATTAAAATGATGCCATTGAACAAAGAATCAAGCAAGTTGTAAGGTAATTAGTGAATATTGATCTTTCTATAATTTCTCAATGTTTCTCTCTTCTCAACCCCTCTCAAGCTTGAGAAGTTTAATTGGTATGGTTTTTTTTAATGCTATTGAAGTTTGAATAGTAGTGAAGAGTTACATAATGCTATTGAAGTTAATTTTCATTTATGTTTAAATTCTAATGATTTTTATGTAAATTCTCTCTCTCACTCAAGAAATGGTCATACTCATGACCCGTTCTCAATCCAAATCAAGCTTTTCATAAAGCTTTTCCTTAACCCAAGATTAAGCTATGCTTGAGGCCAAATTAATGGCTTTTTTCTATGCTTTTAGTTTATGTATATTAATGATTCAATCCATTATGGATTGATAATCCAATTAGAGATTATTTTAATTATTTTCTTAATGATAAGCATTATCCCTTAGAAAAATTGAGATTTATCAGTCATAGCAGCGGAGCTATGGCAAAATTTTTATAAAAATTATGCATAAAATAATCTCATTCAAAGCATAAAAAGAGGACTTCCTACCATATTCTAGGAATTAACATCCTAGATTAATTGAAAGAATTTCATTACAATCATGGAGAAATTGAATTTTAATATTATGCATAATGGATAAATTTTTATATCAAAAGTGTTATTTTTACCATTTTTATTTCATGCATAGAAGTATGCATAATGGAAAAATTTTTATATCAAAAGTGTTATTTTTATCATTTTTAATTTTCATGCATAGAAGTATGCATAAAGGAAAATTTTTATATCAAAAGTGTTACTTTTATCATTTTTAATTTTCATGCATAGAAGTATGCATAAAAGAAATTTTTTTATATCAAAAGTGTTACTTTTATCATTTTTAATTTTCATGCATAGAAGTATGCATAAAAGTTGATTATTTTATTATAAAAGTGTGACTTCTATCATAATTGAATTTCATGCATAGAGGTATGCATAAAAGTTGATTATTTTATTGTAAGAGTGTTACTTTTATCATATTGGATTTCATGCATATAGGTATGCATAAAAGATATTCTTTTTATACTAAAAGTGGGTTTTATGCTTAACTTAGATGCATAAGAGAAATTCTTTTATTCTAAAAGTGTAATTTCCTACCAAACTGAATTTATGCATAAGAAGATGCATAAAAGATTGATTTTAATTTCGAAAGTGTTAGTCTCCTTAAATGGAATTTATGTATAAATAAATGTGTAGAGAAATCTTATATCAAATATAAGAATTCTCTTTTAAAAAAAAAAAAAAGATATGAAATGTGATAAGATGTGATAAGAGGTGTATGAGATGTGATAAGAATTGATAAGATGCGTATGGAAAGTGATAGGATGTGATAAGAGGTGTATGAGATGTGATAAGAATTGATAAGATGCGTATGGAAAGTGATAGGATGTGATAAGAGGTGTATGAGATGTGATAAGAATTGATAAGATGCGTATGGAAAGTGATAGGATGTGATAAGAGGTGTATGAGATGTGATAAGAAATGATAAGATGCGTATGGAAAGTGATAGGATGTGATAAGAGGTGTATGAGATGCGATAAGAATTGATAAGATGCGTATGAAAAGTGATAGGATGTGATAAGAGGTGTATGAGATGTGATAAGATTTGATAAGATGCGTATGGAAAGTGATAGGATGTGATAAGAGGTGTATGAGATGTAAAAAGATGTGATAAGATGTGTATGAGATGTGATAGAATGTGTTAAGATGAGTTAGGATGTGTTAAAATGTATATGGGATGTGTTAGAAAGAGAATGGATGTAATATGGTTGTATGAATGTGATGTGGATGTATACATGTAGATGTATATGTATGAATGTGAATGTCAATGTGGATGTATGTATGTATGTGGATGTGGATGTATGAATGAGGACGTGATAATGGATGTATGCATGTAGATGTGGATATATGGATGTGAATATGAATGTAGATGTGGATGTGGATGTATGGATGTGGATATGGATGTGTATGTATGAATGTAGATATGGGATGTGGATGTGAAAATGGAGGTATACATGTAGATGTATATGTAGGAATGTGAATGTCAATGTGGATGTATGTATGTATGTGGATGCGGATGTATGAATGAGGACGTGATAATGGATGTATGCATGTAGATGTGGATATATGGATGTGAATATGAATGTAGATGTGGATGTGGATGTATGGATGTGGATATGGATGTGTATGTATGAATGTAGATATGGGATGTGGATGTATAAATGAGGATGTGAAAATGGAGGTATGCATGTAGATGTGGATGTATAGATGTGAATGTGGATGTGGATGTGGATGTATGGATGTGGATATGGATGTGTATGTTGTGGATATGGGATGTGGATGTATAAATGAGGATGTGAAAATGGATGTATGCATGTAAATGTGGATGTATGGATGTGAATGTGAATGTGTATGTGAATTAATGTGTCGTCGATATGAGAAAATGGATGAGAATGAGTACACATTGAATGGAATGTGGAATAAGTAATGTGGACTAAGGAGGGATAATGTGGAAAGACGAGAGTTCAATTTAGAAACTGTATTTTTGTGACTGTTTGTAAATGACTATTTTATGTCAAGAATGCTGGGGAAGCATTTTGACCGTCTTATGGATTAAGGTCATGAAGACCTAACTGTTAAAGTTGCAACTGCTGATGACGGAGAGTCAATGGAGGACGTCTCGCGTAGCAAGGTTGACCGAGGTCTTGACCAGCCTCGGTTCGATTTAAATGGTGAGCTTCCGGTACGGTGGATGAGGGACCAAGGAAGCGGCCTATGAGTGAAGCGCTAGGTCACCTGCGAAGGATCCTAGAGGGTGCTGACCATACGGTGCTCGGGCTCTGGGTCGCCGAAGATACCCACGCGTGCGTCGAGGAAGATATTGGAACAAGGAGTAAGAGTTGTTTTGTGAAACCGGGCATGGATCTAGTTGATTGACCTTGCTGGTCTTCAATGGATGAGTCCATGGCTCTTTATATGGATCTGTTGGTTGATCTTGCTGATCTTCAACGAGAGTCCATCTTGATTTTTATAAGTGATTATATTGCCGAGTATTATGGGCTAGGAACTATTGAAAAGGCCCCTGTGTGGACAGGTGGTGAGCGTTCTAGTTGCCAATGATGCCATAGATACTCTGATGAAGGAATGATGGGAAATTATGAATCAACCAGATAAATTGGAAGATTGTGATCAGTGGTACTATGGTTTCATTAAAGGATTGTTTTAAAGTTAGCTGAAGCTAAGAAAAAGGCAATTTCATATTGGGTGTGCAAGTGGTGTGGCTAGTTTTATGTTTGCATGAACTTCCGGCTAGGGGGCCTTGGAACTCTTTTCCTTGGTACCCGGGACAAAACCTAACCAAATTTCAAATTGGATCCCATCACTACAGTGGTTGGGCAGTTGGCTAACCCATGGGATCGGATGGGGTTAGGCTGGACTGATGGATCCGTAAATCGAGATTTAAATTCTATTATTACGATAGATGAAGTAAATCCCGGATAGTAAATTGTTCTATGGATAGGAATCAACGACTGTGCCTCTTAATGGGGAAAAAAGCGTTGATCCCAATGATCCAAGTGCAAGTTTCTTCCTTGATCTGACCAAGTACCGTTAGAGGTGCAGTCGGATCGGTTTGATCAGTAATGATCTTGACTACGTTAGAGTAAAGAGTTATCCTGGTGGAATCGCCCATGCTTTCCGGGTAAGGGAAGTTTTTTCGGGTTCGGTTTTTGAAAAACCGACGGATTAGTCTCTTGTCCGGATATCCGTGGACGAGGCCCCGAGTGTGGACCCTGTCCCGCGCGAGAAGTGCTACTTCCGCTGCCAGTATCCTGAATCTGTTGCTCGGTGGGAACAGGGACCTCACAGTTGGTATCAGAGCGAATTGGTTAATAAAGATCAACTGAGAAGACAAATATGTCAAAAATTTATGTAGAAACACAAAAAGGTTGTAATTGTGTGATATAATTCATACAATTTGATATTCAAACTAAAATTCGTAATTTGGTAATTGGGTCTTCAGATGGAAGTACCGCAATTATATAGAATCCCTGACTTGCTTGAGGCCTAGACATGATGGTATTTACCTTATAATTCCAAGGGCCATGACTACCCGTATATACCGAGAGTATACTGCAGCTCTTTACTGACAGTATATACGAGTAAATCTAAGACTTGAAATTATAAGCGTTAATGCTATCCAGAGGATGATTTCGAATGTGGTTGATATGATTTTTAATTCTGTTTGAGAATTGATGAATTGATTTGGATTCTGATTGAAAAAATGATGATCCTTGAAATTTGGTTGAAATGTAATAAGCTGAACAAAACCTCAATGAGGATGAATGGGACGAGTCCCTGTGATGATATTCATAACTGGAATGATGATAATGATTTCAGCAAATCACTATGAGATTAGTGGATTGTGCTGTCAGATTGCTACTATTAATACTTGACCGTTAGATCAAGTTAAGGGATGACAAATTGAGAACTTACTTGACTAAAATTCCCGTTGAGGAATGTTCAGAAGGAAATTTTTCGATCTACATGTTAAAGATATGAATGATATGATCTGAATGAATTGTTGATGAGTTCTAAGGGATATTTATCCCAGTATTCTGTTGGGTTGACCAGAATATAAGGAACCCCAGAATAAAATTGGATCTTAAGAAAAAGAGTTATCCTCTACCTTGCGAGATGAGGACATCTCGCACTTTTTTAAGTGGGGTAGAATGTAAGATTCCTCCCCAACCTTCGAGGTATATAGGAGTAAGAATCTCCCTTTTGATCTTATAATTATTCCCTCTCTAAAATAAAAGAAAGATTCTGTAAAAAAAAGAAAAAAAAAGAAAAAAAAAAGAAGATCCTTTTCCTAGAATACTTCTCAGGAGTCCCACCTGTTTTAAGGATTCAGAACAATGAGTTCAGAAGTGAAAATCGGTGTTTTGGATACCACGGTTTTGGTTTTCATTCGAGTACGGCCCAAAAGAAGTTCTTTATCTCTTGGGGAGTATATGAAGTTATCCCCCAGATATTGTGAGCCTTATATCTGAATTCAATGAAAGTAGGTGACTTAGCCTACAAGCTTCTTTTATCTCTTCATCTCAAAATTCTTAATGCCTTCTATAGAAAAATGTGTCAAACTCAAATCATGGAAAGACGGTAAAACTTCAGTGGCAAGTTACCGTTGGCTTCTAAGTTACGCTAGGGCTCCTTCCTTTATATAAGTCGTAACTTTTACTTGTCGCTCACAGTAATCTTACTTCCATCGATCTCCTTTCTTTCTTAATCTCCTTCATGGCTTGGCAACAAGAACTAGTTTTATCCATAATGATTCCTCACCTTCAAGACGCAAGTGAATCTGTGAAGAAGGATTTTATAGAGCAGTATGAGCGCTCACTTTTCCCTCACTTGGGAACTTCTGTAGCGCAAACCAAATGGCGGACCTATCAAAACATAACTAGGGCAACACCCTGGGGTCAGCAGCACTTTCGCAACAATGTCCGCTTGGCCATGGTTATTGAAGCCTTGGGTTTGGGTCCCCGATACTACTGCGTCATGAGATCAAGGCATCCTGGGTTTTCTGAGCGGGTCTTCTTACTGGCGTGTTTTCTTCCTCATGAGAAGATATGCCTTTACCCCGTTTTTGGCTTGCCTCTCAGAGGTCCTTTTGTTAGAACACCTCATACCACTGAGATAGGCGCAGCAATAACCCACAGAATCATTCCCATAGATGAGTTACCTTATACTTGTGCAGCTTGTGAGGACTGCTTTTGTGACCATATGATGGACGGGCTTATGGAAGTGTAAAGAGTTCCTCTATCTTTACTGTATAAGTTCCGAGAATGAATAAAGTTTAAATCTTGTTCGTATTTTGAATCTTGCTCTCTTTAAGACTTATCTTGGTGGTTAATCTTGATTAAATTTTTTTTTTCTAAGTCTCATATTCGTGAATCTTGCGAAATTATCACAAGTTGCGAGATGAGGACATCTCGCGTTTTTTAAGTGGGGTAGAATGTAAGATTCCTCCCCCAACCCCTTTTTGATGACTAGTATCTTCCCCTGTAATCAACCCTCTTCAGAAATATAAAGACCCTGTTGCTAACTATTTTAGCCTAGAGAGAGAAAAATTATTCTAGAGAGAGAATATTCAGATTTTGAATATTTTTGGATAAAAAAATATCTCTTATAATTCAGATGAGTTCCCCTGAAACAGAAATTCAAAAAGAATTTTCCAATGTGCAATTGGAATTAATTGGAAATAGATATAAAGAACCTTAGTCTAAGGGTCTAGATTTTCAGAAATCTTTAGACTATGGTCCAATTAAGGTTCCTATGGGCCAATAGCATCAATCCATGTGTAGGGAAAAGATAAATCCAAATTTGTAAAAAGAAGATACCCAAAAATGAGTAAATGCTCACATAAGGTGAAGAGTTGAAAATGTACAAGGTTTATAAGTCAAAAACTATGAGCAATATTAAAATGATGCCATTATGACACATATGTAAGGAAGGGAAATTCTTTAAAGGAGGTGCATATTTCACATAAGATGAAGAGTTGAAAATGTACAAGGTTTATTAGTAAAAAACTATGAACAATATTAAAATGATGCCATTATGACACATATGTAAGGAAGGGGAATTCTTTAAAGGAGGTGCATATTTCACATAAGATGAAGAGTTGAAAATGTACAAGGTTTATTAGTAAAAAAAAAACTATGAGCAATATTAAAATGATTCCATTATGACACATATGTAAGGAAGGGGAATTCTTTAAAGGAGGTGCATATTTCACATAAGATGAAGAGTTTAAAATGTACAAGTTTATTAGTAAAAAAAAAACTATGAGCAATATTAAAATGATTCCATTATGACACATATGTAAGGAAGGGGAGTTCTTTAAAGGAGGTGCATATTTCACATGCTTGAATGAGTTTTAAACTCATAAAAAGTGAGATATTTCATCTCTCCTCTCTCCTCATTTAAGTCTAGTTCCAAAAAGTTAGCTTAACTGACCTAAAAATGGTCAAATATTGACCAAACTGATTTAGAAAATTCTAGAATCAGTTTGTTTGGTTAGGAGCTCAATTTTTCCTATAAATAGAAGCCATAAATGAGGATGTGGATGTGGATGTATGGATGTGGATATGGATGTGTATGTTGTGGATATGGGATGTGGATGTATAAATGAGGATGTGAAAATGGATGTATGCATGTAAATGTGGATGTATGGATGTGAATGTGAATGTGTATGTGAATTAATGTGTCGTCGATATGAGAAAATGGATGAGAATGAGTACACATTGAATGGAATGTGGAATAAGTAATGTGGACTAAGGAGGGATAATGTGGAAAGACGAGAGTTTAATTTAGAAACTGTATTTTTGTGACTGTTTGTAAATGACTGTTTTATGTCAAGAATGCTGGGGAAGCATTTTGACCGTCTTATGGATTAAGGTCATGAAGACCTAACTGTTAAAGTTGCAACTGCTGACGGAGAGTCAATGGAGGACGTCTCGCGTAGCAAGGTCGACCGAGGTCTTGACCAGCCTCGGTTCGATTTAAATGGTGAGCTTCCGGTACGGTGGATGAGGGACCAAGGAAGCGGCCTATGAGTGAAGCGCTAGGTCACCTGCGAAGGATCCTAGAGGGTGCTGACCATACGGTGCTCGGGCTCTGGGTCGCCGAAGATACCCACGCGTGCGTCGAGGAAGATATTGGAACAAGGAGTAAGAGTTGTTTTGTGAAACCGGGCATGGATCTAGTTGATTGACCTTGCTGGTCTTCAATGGATGAGTCCATGGCTCTTTATATGGATCTGTTGGTTGATCTTGCTGATCTTCAACGAGAGTCCATCTTGATTTTTATAAGTGATTATATTGCCGAGTATTATGGGCTAGGAACTATTGAAAAGGCCCCTGTGTGGACAGGTGGTGAGCGTTCTAGTTGCCAATGATGCCATAGATACTCTGATGAAGGAATGATGGGAAATTATGAATCAACCAGATAAATTGGAAGATTGTGATCAGTGGTACTATGGTTTCATTAAAGGATTGTTTTAAAGTTAGCTGAAGCTAAGAAAAAGGCAATTTCATATTGGGTGTGTAAGTGGTGTGGCTAGTTTTATGTTTGCATGAACTTCCGGCTAGGGGGCCTTGGAACTCTTTTCCTTGGTACCCGGGACAAAACCTAACCAAATTTCAAATTGGATCCCATCACTACAGTGGTTGGGCGGTTGGCTAACCCATGGGATCGGATGGGGTTAGGCTGGACTGATGGATCCGTAAATCGAGATTTAAATTCTATTATTACGATAGATGAAGTAAATCCTGGATAGTAAATTGTTCTATGGATAGGAATCAACGGCTGTGCCTCTTAATGGGGAAAAAAGCGTTGATCCCAATGATCCAAGTGCAAGTTTCTTCCTTGATCTGACCAAGTACCGTTAGAGGTGCAGTCGGATCGGTTTGATCAGTAAAATGATCTTGACTACGTTAGAGTAAAGAGTTATCCTGGTGGAATCGCCCATGCTTTCCGGGTAAGGGAAGTTTTTTCGGGTTCGGTTTTTGAAAAACCGACGGATTAGTCTCTTGTCCGGATATCCGTGGACGAGGCCCCGAGTGTGGACCCTGTCCCGCGCGAGAAGTGCTACTTCCGCTGCCAGTATCCTGAATCTGTTGCTCGGTGGGAACAGGGACCTCACAGTGAAAAATTGAGCTCCTAACCAAACAAACTGATTCTAGAATTTTCTAAATCAGTTTGGTCAATATTTGACCATTTTTAGGTCAGTTAAGCTAACTTTTTGGAACTAGACTTAAATGAGGAGAGAGGAGAGATGAAATATCTCACTTTTTATGAGTTTAAAACTCATTCAAGCATGTGAAATATGCACCTCCTTTAAAGAACTCCCCTTCCTTACATATGTGTCATAATAGAATCATTTTAATATTGCTCATAGTTTTTTTTTTACTAATAAACTTGTACATTTTAAACTCTTCATCTTATGTGAAATATGCACCTCCTTTAAAGAATTCCCCTTCCTTACATATGTGTCATAATGGAATCATTTTAATATTGCTCATAGTTTTTTTTTTACTAATAAACCTTGTACATTTTCAACTCTTCATCTTATGTGAAATATGCACCTCCTTTAAAGAATTCCCCTTCCTTACATATGTGTCATAATGGCATCATTTTAATATTGTTCATAGTTTTTTACTAATAAACCTTGTACATTTTCAACTCTTCATCTTATGTGAAATATGCACCTCCTTTAAAGAATTCCCCTTCCTTACATAATGGCATCATTTTAATATTGCTCATAGTTTTTTACTTATAAACCTTGTACATTTTCAACTCTTCACCTTATGTGAGCATTTACTCATTTTTGGGTATCTTCTTTTTACAAATTTGGATTTATCTTTTCCCTACACATGGATTGATGCTATTGGCCCATAGGAACCTTAATTGGACCATAGTCTAAAGATTTCTGAAAATCTAGACCCTTAGACTAAGGTTCTTTATACCTATTTCCAATTAATTCCAATTGCACATTGGAAAATTCTTTTTGAATTTCTATTTCAGGGGAACTCATCTGAATTATAAGAGATATTTTTCTATCAAAAAATATTCAAAATCTGAATATTCTCTCTCTAGAATAATTTTTCTCTCTCTAGGCTAAAATAGTTAGCAACAGGGTCTTTATATTTCTGAAGAGGGTTGATTACAGGGGAAGATACTAGTCATCAAAAAGGGGTTGGGGGAGGAATCTTACATTCTACCCCACTTAAAAAACGCGAGATGTCCTCATCTCGCAACTTGTGATAATTTCGCAAGATTCACGAATATGAGACTTAGAAAAAAAAATTTTAATCAAGATTAACCACCAAGATAAGTCTTAAAGAGAGCAAGATTCAAAATACGAACAAGATTTAAACTTTATTCATTCTCGGAACTTATACAGTAAAGATAGAGGAACTCTTTACACTTCCATAAGCCCGTCCATCATATGGTCACAAAAGCAGTCCTCACAAGCTGCACAAGTATAAGGTAACTCATCTATGGGAATGATTCTGTGGGTTATTGCTGCACCTATCTCAGTGGTATGAGGTGTTCTAATAAAAGGATCTCTGAGAGGCAAGCCAAAAACGGGGTAAAGGCATATCTTCTCATGAGGAAGAAAACACGCCAGTAAGAAGACCCGCTCAGAAAACCCAGGATGCCTTGATCTCATGACGCAGTAGTATCGGGGACCCAAACCCAAGGCTTCAATAACCATGGCCAAGCGGACATTGTTGCGAAAGTGCTGCTGACCCCAGGGTGTTGCCCTAGTTATGTTTTGATAGGTCCGCCATTTGGTTTGCGCTACAGAAGTTCCCAAGTGAGGGAAAAGTGAGCGCTCATACTGCTCTATAAAATCCTTCTTCACAGATTCACTTGCGTCTTGAAGGTGAGGAATCATTATGGATAAAACTAGTTCTTGTTGCCAAGCCATGAAGGAGATTAAGAAAGAAAGGAGATCGATGGAAGTAAGATTACTGTGAGCGACAAGTAAAAGTTACGACTTATATAAAGGAAGGAGCCCTAGCGTAACTTAGAAGCCAACGGTAACTTGCCACTGAAGTTTTACCGTCTTTCCATGATTTGAGTTTGACACATTTTTCTATAGAAGGCATTAAGAATTTTGAGATGAAGAGATAAAAGAAGCTTGTAGGCTAAGTCACCTACTTTCATTGAATTCAGATATAAGGCTCACAATATCTGGGGGATAACTTCATATACTCCCCAAGAGATAAAGAACTTCTTTTGGGCCGTACTCGAATGAAAACCAAAACCGTGGTATCCAAAACACCGATTTTCACTTCTGAACTCATTGTTCTGAATCCTTAACAGGTGGGACTCCTGAGAAGTATTCTAGGAAAAGGATCTTCTTTTTTTTTTCTTTTTTTTTCTTTTTTTTACAGAATCTTTCTTTTATTTTAGAGAGGGAATAATTATAAGATCAAAAGGGAGATTCTTACTCCTATATACCTCGAAGGTTGGGGAGGAATCTTACATTCTACCCCACTTAAAAAAGTGCGAGATGTCCTCATCTCGCAAGGTAGAGGATAACTCTTTTTCTTAAGATCCAATTTTATTCTGGGGTTCCTTATATTCTGGTCAACCCAACAGAATACTGGGATAAATATCCCTTAGAACTCATCAACAATTCATTCAGATCATATCATTCATATCTTTAACATGTAGATCGAAAAATTTCCTTCTGAACATTCCTCAACGGGAATTTTAGTCAAGTAAGTTCTCAATTTGTCATCCCTTAACTTGATCTAACGGTCAAGTATTAATAGTAGCAATCTGACAGCACAATCCACTAATCTCATAGTGATTTGCTGAAATCATTATCATCATTCCAGTTATGAATATCATCACAGGGACTCGTCCCATTCATCCTCATTGAGGTTTTGTTCAGCTTATTACATTTCAACCAAATTTCAAGGATCATCATTTTTTCAATCAGAATCCAAATCAATTCATCAATTCTCAAACAGAATTAAAAATCATATCAACCACATTCGAAATCATCCTCTGGATAGCATTAACGCTTATAATTTCAAGTCTTAGATTTACTCGTATATACTGTCAGTAAAGAGCTGCAGTATACTCTCGGTATATACGGGTAGTCATGGCCCTTGGAATTATAAGGTAAATACCATCATGTCTAGGCCTCAAGCAAGTCAGGGATTCTATATAATTGCGGTACTTCCATCTGAAGACCCAATTACCAAATTACGAATTTTAGTTTGAATATCAAATTGTATGAATTATATCACACAATTACAACCTTTTTGTGTTTCTACATAAATTTTTGACATATTTGTCTTCTCAGTTGATCTTAAGAAAAAGAGTTATCCTCTACCTTGCGAGATGAGGACATCTCGCACTTTTTTAAGTGGGGTAGAATGTAAGATTCCTCCCCAACCTTCGAGGTATATAGGAGTAAGAATCTCCCTTTTGATCTTATAATTATTCCCTCTCTAAAATAAAAGAAAGATTCTGTAAAAAAAAGAAAAAAAAAAGAAGATCCTTTTCCTAGAATACTTCTCAGGAGTCCCACCTGTTTTAAGGATTCAGAACAATGAGTTCAGAAGTGAAAATCGGTGTTTTGGATACCACGGTTTTGGTTTTCATTCGAGTACGGCCCAAAAGAAGTTCTTTATCTCTTGGGGAGTATATGAAGTTATCCCCCAGATATTGTGAGCCTTATATCTGAATTCAATGAAAGTAGGTGTCTTAGCCTACAAGCTTCTTTTATCTCTTCATCTTATGTGAAATATGCACCTCCTTTAAAGAATTCCCCTTCCTTACATATGTGTCATAATGGCATCATTTTAATATTGCTCATAGTTTTTTACTTATAAACCTTGTACATTTTCAACTCTTCACCTTATGTGAGCATTTACTCATTTTTGGGTATCTTCTTTTTACAAATTTGGATTTATCTTTTCCCTACACATGGATTGATGCTATTGGCCCATAGGAACCTTAATTGGACCATAGTCTAAAGATTTCTGAAAATCTAGACCCTTAGACTAAGGTTCTTTATACCTATTTCCAATTAATTCCAATTGCACATTGGAAAATTCTTTTTGAATTTCTGTTTCAGGGGAACTCATCTGAATTATAAGAGATATTTTTCTATCAAAAAATATTCAAAATCTGAATATTCTCTCTCTAGAATAATTTTTCTCTCTCTAGGCTAAAATAGTTAGCAACAGGGTCTTTATATTTCTGAAGAGGGTTGATTACAGGGGAAGATACTAGTCATCAAAAAGGGGTTGGGGGAGGAATCTTACATTCTACCCCACTTAAAAAACGCGAGATGTCCTCATCTCGCAACTTGTGATAATTTCGCAAGATTCACGAATATGAGACTTAGAAAAAAAAATTTTAATCAAGATTAACCACCAAGATAAGTCTTAAAGAGAGCAAGATTCAAAATACGAACAAGATTTAAACTTTATTCATTCTCGGAACTTATACAGTAAAGATAGAGGAACTCTTTACACTTCCATAAGCCCGTCCATCATATGGTCACAAAAGCAGTCCTCACAAGCTGCACAAGTATAAGGTAACTCATCTATGGGAATGATTCTGTGGGTTATTGCTGCGCCTATCTCAGTGGTATGAGGTGTTCTAACAAAAGGACCTCTGAGAGGCAAGCCAAAAACGGGGTAAAGGCATATCTTCTCATGAGGAAGAAAACACGCCAGTAAGAAGACCCGCTCAGAAAACCCAGGATGCCTTGATCTCATGACGCAGTAGTATCGGGGACCCAAACCCAAGGCTTCAATAACCATGGCCAAGCGGACATTGTTGCGAAAGTGCTGCTGACCCCAGGGTGTTGCCCTAGTTATGTTTTGATAGGTCCGCCATTTGGTTTGCGCTACAGAAGTTCCCAAGTGAGGGAAAAGTGAGCGCTCATACTGCTCTATAAAATCCTTCTTCACAGATTCACTTGCGTCTTGAAGGTGAGGAATCATTATGGATAAAACTAGTTCTTGTTGCCAAGCCATGAAGGAGATTAAGAAAGAAAGGAGATCGATGGAAGTAAGATTACTGTGAGCGACAAGTAAAAGTTACGACTTATATAAAGGAAGGAGCCCTAGCGTAACTTAGAAGCCAACGGTAACTTGCCACTGAAGTTTTACCGTCTTTCCATGATTTGAGTTTGACACATTTTTCTATAGAAGGCATTAAGAATTTTGAGATGAAGAGATAAAAGAAGCTTGTAGGCTAAGTCACCTACTTTCATTGAATTCAGATATAAGGCTCACAATATCTGGGGGATAACTTCATATACTCCCCAAGAGATAAAGAACTTCTTTTGGGCCGTACTCGAATGAAAACCAAAACCGTGGTATCCAAAACACCGATTTTCACTTCTGAACTCATTGTTCTGAATCCTTAAAACAGGTGGGACTCCTGAGAAGTATTCTAGGAAAAGGATCTTCTTTTTTTTTTCTTTTTTTTACAGAATCTTTCTTTTATTTTAGAGAGGGAATAATTATAAGATCAAAAGGGAGATTCTTACTCCTATATACCTCGAAGGTTGGGGAGGAATCTTACACACGGGCTTTCTCCTAGGGTTCTAATCCCTCTTGTTGCAGGCATCACCAAATTTCTCCTCACAATGTCATATACCATTCTAAAACCTTCATGCTTTGTGGTGGTATAATCCCACGCTCACATAACTTTTAATTGGAAAATTTTAATGGAAGGACAATTTATGCTCACCTGGCTGGGCTAGGACGCATCCAATTGTAAAGCTTGAAGCATCAATATACACATGGAAGATAACATCCCAGTTTGGTACTCATAGTATCGCAGCTCAAGCCAAAGCTTGCTTTAATGTGTCATAGGCATGTTGAAATTCTTCTATCCCCACTTGAATATAATGAGAAGCTTTTACAAGGGACATGAAGTCTTGTCATAGAAGAGGATGAATCATTTGTAGCCTAGATGTCCAATAAAAATTATAAATTGTTGGTGTGGGGATAATTCCAAGATAATTTTGATTTTACTCTCATATGTGGAAATTCCATTTTTGGACACTATATGTCCTAAGATGACTCTGTGTTTATTCCAAAATTGGCATTTTAAGGTTGAGATATAGGCGATAAAGTTTGCATCATTTAAATACCTTTTTAATGCAGGATAAATGCTCCTTCCATGACAAATGAATACACAAATCTTCTAAGAAAGATTCAAAAAATGTCCTTAGAAAACATTTAAAGGCCATGTTCATAAGTTGTTGAAATGTGGTTGGTGCATTTGTCAAGCTAAATGACATAACTCGATATGAATAAACTTTGTGTTTTGTAATGAAAGAAGATTAACTTTGAGTCCCCATAGAAATTAAAATTTGGTGATATCTTGAATACCCATCTAAGAATGTGTATGCTTCCTTGATAGCTACTTGTTCAAGTACATGTTTTGAATATAGCAAGGGGTAATGATGCTGTTTTGTTACTACATTTACATTTTTGAGATAAACACATATTCATAAATTTTTATTTTTATTTTTGGCACAACCACAATGGGTGACACCCAATTCAAATGTTCAATCTCATACATGAATCCACATTTGATAAGCTTGTCTATCTCTTATTTAAGAATGATATCATGCTTTGGATTCATTGTATAAGGTCATTGATGGTGGACAGGTTTAGAATTTGGAACCATGGGGATTGTGTACTACATAACGTCAACAAGTACTCGTCATGGTAAATCCTTGTGAAGTAATCATTGTAGTGTAGCTTCACGTTCCACACTACAAAGAATCCTTATACAAATGCTTAAGTTTTTTTTTTTTAAAATTCTTCGCAATCGTGTTCCCTTCCACAATGTCTCTTCATGTGTTAGTTTAAGTGTTTTTCAAACTCTTCTCTCTTTTTTTTTTTGGGGTGTTTCCTAAATGTTTTTTGATTTTTTAGTGTTTTTTTATGTAAATACTTGTGTGAAGTGTGGCTAGTCTAAATACTTGTGTGAAGTGCGGCTAGTCTAAATGATTATTTTTTCTATGCTTATTTTGACTCTTGTGATTTTAACAGAGCGATGTTGGGTCACTTATCTATGTTTTTGAATTTTTACAGGTTTAGGAGAATTGACTCTAAATATACAGGTGTTATAATTACTGCTAATGAGCTTATAACTCAGTCTATGCTATATGGCATTATTTGTGCTATATAGCACAAATATATAGCACAAATATATATATTAATAGCACAGTAACTTAGTCTGTTCTATATGGCATTATCTGTGCTGTATTGCATAACTATATATATTAATAGCGCACTAACTCAGTCTGTGATATATGCCATTATCTGAGCTATATAGAACTATATATATTAATAACACAGCAATAGATAATTATATGTGCTATGAAATACACCTAAAGAATATAGCATGCATATGTATGTGCTATATAGCTATTAATACTTAATAATACCTTATTTGTGCTATATAGCTCTTATCTTTTCTATAAAACTATGTGTGTATATATCTAGTCCACAAATACTTACATGTTCCTCTGCTATATAGCACATGAATAAACAAAATAGCACATTTACATAAACTTATTTGTGCTATGAGCTACACATAAAAAATAAAGCATGTATATGTATTTGCTATGCTATATAGCTATTATTATTTTAATCTTACTCTATCTGTGCTTTATAATTAGTGCACAAATATTTAAAAATATGTCTAACTTACTTAGTATCTCTGTTATATAGCACAATATGTGGTATATAGCTATGTGTGTCTTCTTATGCTTTATATATATGGATAGTTATCTTTCTGCAATTTATACAGGTCTATGAATAAATTTGTGTGGTATTTTAATGATTTTTTTTGTGTCTTTTAAAGCTATGATTATAACTTTTTTACTAGATTCTTGGCTTTTTTAGATAGAGTATTTTTTTAAGTTTAGAGACACCCACCCACATGTGCAAATTGGGAAAAAGTCCTTTGAGAAGCTCAACCATGGTTTGTATGAAATTTGAAAGATCGGAACATGTATTGTTGTGTGTACCACATACAATTGATGTTTTTTTTCTTGGAAAACAAAGCTTCTATTATCTCATGAAATCTTTATTCAAAAACTAGAGTCATTATCTTAATCTCCCAATCTTTGTCTTTGATTAATTAAGCATCCTCTAGCAATTTGTTGTTCAGAATTTCCCATGGCAAACCAACAATTGATGTTTTTAAAAGATGCATTTAATATAATGTGCTCAGATGCTTTTGCATTGCATGGGAATTCATGTACATGTGAGTGTAATGCTTACAAGCCATCTGTGGTTGGGGCCAAATGTCTCATTGTTGAGCACTCTTTCTCAGGGATTATACGGTTGTGGGAATCATGTGTTTGTACAAAGGAGTGGGATTCAACATTTCACCAATACAAGTGTCTTATGGGCCAATGCGATGAATTTTCCATGAAAAATCTTTGCTTTTGTCCATGTGAACAAGAGGAGACAATGAAGACAGTTTGAGTTCAACTCTTTGAGGACATTTAAGTTCAAAACATGCATGGTAAAAGTAAATGGATAGTGTTGTCCCTCAAGAATGTAGCTTTTAGTGAACTGAAAAAGATAATATAGGACCTTACTAAAACCTTCATCACGCACAGTTTCACTTATAAATGGCATAGGCTGATCAATACAGAGAGTGATTAAAGATCTTCCCTTTCGATACCATTGTATCAATAGTAGATTTTACTGAGAACTACTCATTTAAAGAACAAAATGAGATCATATTATGTATCGACATAACAGTAAGGATGACCGTATTGTCAAGGAGATGCATTTCTACATTTTTGATGATAAGAAGCATAATACCCTCTTTGTCTAGCACTGTTTTCTTATTTATAACGAGTGGCTTAAAGAGTAGGGTTTGAATTTTAGGAAGCACTACGTGTGGTTAGATGGTCTGGCTTCACAGTTCAAAGCTGCAAGACCATTCTACTTTGTCGAGTGATTTTACCAACTAATAGGTGTTGAGATGAGATGGATTTTTTTTTGGATCAAGCCATGGCAAGGCGGAGCATGATGGCACGAACGGTGTAGTAAAGAGGGCCCTAACACATGAATAACTTAAGAGCAATGGTGTTCTTCGTAGCTAGGCTATTGATGTTGTTGAGTTTTTCACAAAAACAATGTCTAATGGTGTATCTAGATCCTATGCACGGTCCACTAAGGTGACCCCTCATGTAAAAAAGGAAATTTTGGTTGGTAAACATAGGTGATGTAGATAGGTCTAAGGTATAGGGTTGTGAGACAATACAAGGATCTCAAGCCTTGCACAACATTTCTCGGTTGTTTTGCCATCAAGGCACCATGGGTATTAACCAAGAAGGAGAACAATAAGGTGAAAAGTGTGATTGCCTCTTTTCATACACCAACGAGAGTAATGAAGGGTGCCTTCACAAAGACCAAAAAGAAAGGAAAGGTACAATTATATGGCCTTAAGGAACATGATTGGCACAGGATATTACATGTGTATAAATATTCTCTTATTCATTTTCTCTTTATGGTACATAATTTGTAGGCTCATATACTAACTTCCATCTTTTTCTATGTATAATTTATTCTTCCAATTTCTATAGTTGGTTGTGGGGAGACAAGAAGGTGAGAGAGGCTATTTATAAAATGGGAAGCTTGGTGAGGTATGGATCTTCTCCTCAATTCACTAGCTAAGTTATATTGCATATTTGGTATTCTCATGTGCTCATAAGTTATGTATTGGTAAATAGTACACATGATTGCTATGTATGTAGGTACATATCCTTAAAGGAGATAGAACCTAAATCCATTGAGATGGTAGTGTGTATGATTGAGGATAACTTTCCTAGAACAATTCTCACTAGACAATTGCATCTTGTGGTGCATTTGGTTGATGAAGTGGTGCTTTGTTGTGTTGTTCATGTTCAATGGATGTTTCTCCTTCAAAGGTTCATGAAAACCTCAAAGGAGTTTATGAGGCAAAGAGCAAGGTCAGAAGCAAGCATGGTAGAGGGATGGTTGGTGCAATAGTATCTTGTGTATATCTCAAAAAATCTATCTTGCATAGATCCTTCCATGCCATGATTGTGGAGCAATGAGGAGGATGACCGACTAATCACTAATGTGCCACAAGGAAAAGGAAGGCAACAAATAATGGTGGATGAATCATTACGCCACAAGGTCAATACATTCTACATTCTAAATAGTCCCATCATGGAGAAGTGGATTGGGAGATACAAGGATGCAATCAATAGACAAAAGGATGAGAGAAGAGCTTCTACAAGAGCAAATAGATGCTTGCCATTCCCGCCCGGGTTGGAACCTTTGCCAAATGTGATCAATATAGAATGGATTTGTATGGCAATATCGATGGCATCACAAAATGGAGAGATGATTCACAAGAGAAGAGCATCAGTATGCAAGAGGATGTGACCTTCAAGTAAGTACATTCTTCATCTTTGTCTCATGTATATACCTTGTTTAATGCACTATAGTATATACCTTGTTTAATACACTATACTAAATGTCATGTTTTTTTTAAATGTTGGTACAAACTATATAATGTAATATGGCGAGAGGGAAGGCACTTTTGCACGGAGCATGTGGATTCTAAAAGAAACATATTTGATTGTGGTGTGATGGAATCTTTTGAGCAAGAAAGTCGAGCTAGTAGACATGATACCAATGTCATAGAGGACAATCTTGGGTATTGTGGAACTATTCAAGATATTCTTGATATTGGATTTAGAGCATTTAGTCTATTCATCTTTGATGTGAAATGGTTCAAGGTGATATATGGAGGTGCTTAACCGTGAAGAGACATCCAAATGGATTCTTTCAAATTGATTTCACCAAGTTTTAGAATGATGAGAACGATACTTTCGTACTACCTCAACACTGTCAACAGGTTAGTAACCCAACCAATCCTAAATTAAATCTTGATGTAGTATAATAAAAGTGTAACCCCTTTTCTTTATAATATTAGGTTGTGTTTCACGCCGATCAAAGTGATCCAAAGTGGTGGTATGTTATACAAGTTTTCCCTCATTCAAAACATATCTTTCAAGATCAAGATGTGGAGGCTGAATCTCTAGATGAGGTGCAAGGATTACCTAATTGGCTCATTGGAAGAAGACAATGAAGAAAACATTTTGGGGAGGGCCGATCAAGAGAATGAGAAATATTAATCCAAAGAAGATGATGAGTCACCTATCAATCATGACAATTCTTCATTGGATCATGATAGGGATGTTTATATTGATATGGAACCCCATCTTTTCATTGAGCTTCCATTAGATATAGACATTGATGAGGCAACACATATAGATTTATTACAAGATGGGATAGATTCATGATCTTGACATTGTTTTGCTACTCAAAAGTTTTCAACTATCTTTTTTCTTTTTTTCTCGAAACATGGCTCCGAGGGTTGTGATGGGTGTTTTTTTAAAACTATAATCATTTTCTATGTGTATGTGACATGCATATCTTAAATTCAGCATCCAACAACTCTCTAGAATTTTGTGCAGCAACGTTTCCTGCTATTTTCGTTGCTCCAGCACCAAAATTACAGTATAACAACAAAATTTTACTGCTATACTCGCTGGTCAGTAGTAAAATTTTGTAGCCTCGCAATGAAATTTCACTGTTTATAGGCAAAATGTTTTCTACTGAGAAATGATATTTTGCTAGGGGTAGCAAGTGGAATCCTTAACATCTTGACAAAAGAATTGTTGCTAGTAAACATTGCTATGCCCTCAACGTGTTGTAGTGTATATCAGCCATTTTAGTATCCTCATTGAAAATTTTATCATTCACAGCTCCACATGTGGTAGCCTTAACATTGGCAGTTGCATGAGCATTAGTAGCATCCCCAACATGGCAGTTCCTAGCCATGTTAGCACATCTTCCCCATAATTTGTGCATCATTCAGTTGATTAGGAAAAATATCAGCCATCTTGCTTGTTGTGTCAGCATCTACTGTCTACAACAATAAGTATATCTCGCACATCATCCACTAATGCACGGGATGTTGTATCCACCGCCATCTTGTTTTCCATGTCAGCTAAGGCCCCAAGATGTACATCTTGCACATAATCCACTAGTGTAGGGGATTTTGTATCAGCCATCATGCTTGTTGTGTTAGCATCATTCCCAACGTCAAAAGCTTATGCATCAACTGTAACATCAGCATTTACCCCAATGTTAAAATTTTATGTATCAAATATAGCATCAGTATCTGCACTAGTAACGTCAAAAGCTTGTGCATTAACTGTAGCATTAGCATCTGTCCCAACATCAAAAGCTTGCGCATCAACTATAGCATCAGCATCTGCCCGTCGCTCGACATCATGAGAATCTTGTGCATAAATTGTAGCATCATCATCTTCCCCAGTGTCAAAATCTTGCGCATTAACTGTAGCATCAACATCTACTCTAGAGTCAAAATCTTGCGCATCAATTGTAGCATTAGCATTTTTGCACATATCCTTGCCAACATTTCTTTCAAATCAGCACCAAGTGTTGATATGCACCATCGGCATTGTCAGATCATCTTGGGTAATAAAATTGACCATTGGGCTGACATGTGAGAATTGTTATAAAATAACACGTGGAGACATAACTGATAAACTGAATTCAGTATATTGTAAGTTAACTTTAAGTATAAAATAACATAGTATAGTTACATGTGGCTTGCATGGATATTTGTGATGGCGCTCTTGTAGGCTCTTTGACCACAAACCCAAATGTTCCTTTTTTTTGTACCTGAAAATCACATGTCACATGTTATACCAATGCTCTACTCTTTCTTGATAGCTTTGCGATTTAGCCCCATCATACCCTTTTCTCTCTCTGGGATGACAAGTTTGCAATTAGGAGAGCAACACAACTTTCATATTCTCTACAGGTATGAGAAAAGCATTACCACCATTAGGGGAAACATACTCTCATTTTTGCCCCTTAAGGATTTCCACACCTCCTCTCTATAGAGAAATGGGCTCATGGTGAATTTTTTGCAAATCAAATCAAAAGTTGGCGAAGATTGCACATTTGGAATCTACTCATCGAGACCTTTCCAATGATATATAGTATGATGGAAAATTTTGATTAATTAAGAAGTCCCCAAATTGGTGATGATGTGGTATGTTATCACCACTTTGGGGACTTCTTGAATATTCAAAATTGCTTATCATGCTATATATCATTGGAAAGGTCTTGAAGAGTAGAGTCCAAATGTCCAAAATCCACTCACTTTTGAGTTGATTTGTAAAAATTTCACCATGAGCCCATTTTCTAGAGAGAGGAGGTGTGGAAATCCTTAAGGGGATAAAATGAGAGTCCATATTTTGCCTAATGATATGGTACACATGGTGGCAAGCCAACAAAAATACTTCAAGGAAAGTAGCGTCAAAAGGGAACCCACAACATGTGCAAAGAAAGGAGTCCCCAACTAAGTATCTTGCTGAAGTCTTCACCTCTACAATTGGGGGGAGAGGTAAAAATCTACACTTTCTACTATGGTCAGATTACACCTCCATGCTTTCACAAAACTTGAGATGGTTAGTCTCCTCATGAAACTCCAACTTGAGATGGTTAGTCTCCTCATGAAACTCCAACTTAGTTTTTGGCAAAAATCTTTGAGGAAACAAGAAACAAGTCCAAAATCATGTCAGTATCTATTGAACATTCATGATGGTATCCAATATTTATATCATTTATTATTGATCCTACTATATAGCGCATGTGGAAATCATTTAAGACAAATCTTTGAGCTATAAGACACAATCTGACCTATCTCCTATAGATAGATTCCATACACCAAAAGCACTCAGCTATATAGGACAAAATAAGCTATATAGAATTGGGAAATATACAGACAATCTTAGCTATATAGAAGAATCATTGGCCCTACACTAGGTTCATAACACATACTCTAATAGATTATGTGTAATTATCTTGTATTATTGAAATTGCTATATAGCTCAAGGCATTCAGCTGTACAGCTTAATATTAGCTATATAGCTGAAGGCATTTAGCTATATAGCACAAACCACTGAGGTACAAAGCCCACCAATATTAGATATTTAGCATAAAGCAGTGAGCACCATATCCCAATCTTAGCTATATACCACATTTACTGAGATATATAGCATAAAGAATAACCACTGAGCTATATACCCTAATATAGCATAAAGCACCTTTATCTTCAGCTATATAGCACAAAGAAATCAACTATACAGCCTATTATAAGCTATATAGCCCAATCATAGCTATATAGCTACAACTACATAGCCAAAATTTAGCTATATAGCACATTCACTGAGCTATATACCCTAATATAGCATAAAAGACATGCATTTCCAATATATAGTACAAAGCAATTAGCTATACAGCCTAATATTTTATATATAGCTCAATCTAAGGTATATAGAACAAAACACTGAGCTACATAGCCTAGGCTTAGCTATATAGCATAATCACTAAAATATATAGCATAAAGCACAAACCATAAAGCACTCACCTATATAGTCTAATATAGCATAAGGCACCTACATCTTCATGTATATAGCATAAATAACTTGGCTATATAGCCTAATATTTGATGTATAGCTTATTCTAAGCTATATAGCACTAATAAGTAGTGAGCTATATAGCCCAATGTCAGCTATATAGCACAATTTACACTACATACCTGTTGTATAGCATAGTATATACTACATAGTAATAGTACACACTTCATGATAAATAAGAAATACTATAGACCACATTCCCTCTATGTTATGGTCTTATTGGGACTAGTATATATATTACACAAAAACCATTATACCCTCAAGACCAAGCTATGTAATTTTAAAGGCTAGCTAGTTAAGTGTCATATCTTTGCATTTCCAACCTTTTCCTCTAATTGTGCAATGTCCTCTTGAGCTTTCTTCTAAAAATTCTCCATTAGTTTCAAAATCTACTCTTGATAAGATTCTGAAATCAAGGAGTTAATTTCTCCTTCAAGCTGACCTACAAAACTGCTATGTTGTTGGGCACCCTCAGCCCTATGCAAATCCCTTGGTGTAGCTTCAACCATGTTTGTTGCTTCTTTGAAGTAGCTCTTTGCTAGAATCGGCCTCTCATGGACTCCCAATTTCATGTTACAAATATGGTCCATTTCTGTTGCATCAAACCACATGGTGTGTTGTCCCTAGTCACCCATGCATACATCTTATGTTTTAGTGGACCACCCAAATCCATCTTCTATTTTAGGCATGCATTTGTTCTTCCCATATCTTTCATTTGTTTGGTATATGATTCCTTTCCTAAGATCTCTTCATAGCCTTATCTTATTGCTCCCTTGAACCGACTTCGGGCATGTGAACATTGTAGTCCACTCTTTATCAAGAATCGCGTTCTTGCCATGAGGAGACCAAGGATCTCAACTCCATAAAAGGAAAGACCATGATCGTCATCAAATTCATATGCATAACAACAAAACCGACTTTGCAAGGATGGGGCCACATTCTTTATGATAGATGTGGAATTTTCATTATGCTATCTTGAAGATCCTGATTTGCCATCTTGCACCAAACCAAATGCAACCCAAAAGAGCATAAACATGTAAGTAGATAGCTTGTAGACCCTTGATCAACATTGAAAAATCTTTACATGCTAGAGCATCTATCTTGAAGGAAGTGGATGGCATGAATGCTATAGAGAATCGTAGAATGGAATTTGGCGGGGCTTGAGCACAGTACTTGAAACATACTAAAGAGAGGGGCATGTGGGGCATTATCATGACATAAAGAGGCCGCTACTTTGTAGTTCATTTTATTTGAAACGTATGTTCAAACTATTGGAATATTAGGGCCGATTGCACTAGAGACTAAAAACCTAATTGCCACAAGCACAAAGCTTAATCCTAACCTCAAACATTAATGCTACTCTAATAAACATAATCAAATAAGATTAAGATAAACATAACTAGCACAAAGCTAGAAGTGAAGTAAGAGATTAACACAGTGACAAGTAAAGAGATAAGCTTGGGACAAGTGTTTCCACAAAGGAAGGTCACAAAGAGATTAACAGAGTGACAAGAAAAGAGATAAGCTTGAAATAAGTGTTTCCACAAAGGAAGGTCACAAAGACCTATCAAACTTTCTCATTATTCACAAAGAAATGTACAACTTATATAGGCTCCAAGAGCTCTCCCAATGACCTAAGCAATGATGTCAAGGGCTTGCCACCTAGCCCTTATCTAGATCCATCTAGGCTTTTTTATTCCCTTTAGTAATTGGCCACTTACATAAGAAAATAACCTTAGACTTCATGTCTATTATTCTATCCTTAGGCTTAACTAAGCTATCCCCAATGTTAATGTGCACACATGCACACAACGGATGCTAGATCACCTAGATTCTAACACTCCCTCTTGATCAAGCGAACATACCAAGTAGGGTGTGCTTAGTGCCCACTGGCTTAGCCAAGCTAGATTACATCAACCACAAAGGTTAGATGCGCATTAGTAATTTATGTAATCCCTCACTAATGTCACACATGCATTTCATGCATGCCATGTTGACAACATTTGTTAAGACGAATCACACACATCTACTGTAGACACAGTCAAATAGTGACACAAAGTCAATAAAGGCACTAGGTCATCCATGACACCAAGTTACCATCCCTCCAAGAAACACATGCCTTAGTGCATATGTCATAGATGGTAGTCATACAAGAAGAAGTGACCACCATCAGGCACTTCAAATATCCCGGTTCATTCCCTAAAATTTGAGAATATCTCACCAAATAAAGTGAAGCCATAATTGGCATTGACAAAGCCCGAGCGATGAGGGCTTTCCACCTAGCCCTTATCTAGATTCATCTAGGCTTTACTAGTCCTTTTACAAATTGGCCACTTACATGAGAGAACAACCTTCGAATTCATGTCTATTATTTTATCCTTGGGCTTAACTAACCTGTCCTCAATGTTAATATGCACACATGCACACAACGGATGCTAGATCACCTAGATTCTAACACAGACAAATTTCTAGTAACATTTTTACTATTTCATTTTCTATGCTATATAGCATTAAAACAAAAAAAAATCTATGTTTTAAGCCTTTACCCTTGATATTAAATTTAGCTATATAACTCTTATAGCATTCCACCATTCCATGCTTTCACCCTAAGCCGGGCCTGTCGCCCTCTCAGGCTCCATCACTCAAGTCGGCATGTCGCCCACTCAGGCCTGGGGCCGCATTGGGAGCATCTTCTCTAATCTCGTTGTTGCGTGCTCCTCCCAAGGCAATGTTCTGACGTTTCCAAGATGGGGTCATCTTGGATGTCGTCTTGTAGGGCTCACTGTCGAGGTCGAAACGCTCTAGACAGATCTCAATTTTGAGATCGTTTGCTCATCGTATGAGCAAAAAACCACAGTGCATGAACCCTCTCTAAGGCTAAAACCTCTTGCTAAAAGTCCACACAAATGGGGGGCGGGGGGGATTGTGAGATGTCCTTAACACAAAAACGTTTTGCTGAAGGGGAGAAGGGCTACTGTAAATCTCTTCAAACTGGGGGGCGGGGGGGGGGGGGGGGGGGAGAAGGTGGAGAAGAGTTGAGGACACTGCCTTCTAGCAAGAGAGGGATAGAGGAAAATTGCCTTATCTAAAAAGTGGCAAATGAGGGGGTGTGGAGAGGGGTGGCTATACTACAGCAAGTACACTTCACAAGGACAGACGGCGGTACAGTAGAGCACAGGCTGTGTAGAAATGCATGCTGCCCATGGAGCACCCCGGCGGGGGTTTATATAACTGTGGGTACGGGTATGGGCGCTACGTAAAGCAAGGATGAAAGGACCAGCAAAGGCTATAGATCAGTGGCCTACATGGCTCAGGGGGAAAGGTACGGTGTCGGTTAACAGGGGAAGGAGTGGTACGCATGTACCTTATCTGGTCAGGGACAGCATGGTGGGTGTCCACATTAGCGGTGCATGTGGACCACAAAGTGGGCGACCGTCCTTTGGTTCTTGTGTAGATCATCGGTGGTATAAAGGAAAAGAATAAGAGAGCCGATTTGGCTTGCATAAAATTGATTTATGTATAATTTTTTTTTTATAAATCTTGTCTTTGGCATTATTGTATTGTGGAAAAAGGATGTTTTAACAAACCTTGTGAAAAGGGCCTTAATTAAGGAACATGTCTATTTATGTCAAACAGTGTGGTAGGATTAATTAGAAAAACAAATTGATGCATGAGTAGGGTGGAAAGTGGGAGGATGGAATGCCCCGACAGCACCATCCTATATGGACGGGTGGACCCGATTAGTCGGGTAGCTTTCCAAGAAATTAAGTGAAAGTCCTATGCTAGATAAATAGGTTCTTGGGAAACTCTATTCTAAAAGACTAGGCCAGCTAGCTGTGCCTTGCATGGACGAGGAAAAAAGCGTTACCTATAGAAATCAAGTCAATTTATGATCAATTGCCCTATGGGTGATTTGATTTTTAGAAGATCACGCTCCCCCTGCGAGATAGGACTAGCTCTTACCTATGAATCGTATCCTTAAATCTCTACATGGTCAAGGTGTGGATGAATAGGAAAATTTCTCCAAGTTAAGACTTAGTGGACTATTTTAAGTGTTTCCCCTATTTTGGAAGGGGGGAACCTTACAATTGGTATCAGAGCCGATCTTAGCTCCTAGGACTTGCCATTTAAGGACTGTTTGCAATGTATGTTTTACCTAACATAATGCTAATTAATAAAAACATCCTACTAAAAAAACAAGTTGAATTGATGTTTGAATGATTGTAGGAAAAGGAAGATGCCTCTTCGAAGTTTCTAGTTTTCCAATGCATCTTCGAGACTGCTAGTCACTCCTCAAATTTCGAGTTCCGTGACACCATGGTGCTAGAGATACTAGAGAAGATGTCCCTCTCCCATTTCTCTCGTATTGAAAGAGGATGGGGTAGAGATTTCTGGAGTCGTGGGCCGAGATATTTCTTCATTCGAGCAGATCGAATTGGGAACCTCACCACCAACCTGAAGCGGATTCGTTGGATTGAAAAGTTGAAGATGATCCATTTATTTTGGTTCGTCGCCCACCCAGGGCTGACACCTCTATGACTATAGATGGGATTCACATACCTCAGGATCGCTCGGTGTATGACCAAGTGAGATGCAGGTCTTACTTGCTGTTGCTGCTGACAGAGTAGCTGTGTTGGGACCTACCCTAATCCAGAGTCTACCACTCTTACCATCAGTTTTAAGAGTCTTAGAAACTACAACGGAACCCCCATACTTCACCTATGTGGACTGCTCTACCCTTATGTCATAGTCAAGCTTAGAAATTTTCCTTGATGGCAAATAAGACTAATTATATTAGTCTTAGATCTTTGTAATGAAACTCGTCCTTGTTGTAATGAAACTCGTCCTTGATGGCAAATAAGACTAATTATATTAGTCTCAGATCTTTGTAATGAAACTCGTCCTTGTAAATATTTGGAAATAAAAAATTTCAATGTTTTACTCTCCAAAATAAGTGTTGTGCAAGTATGAATCTTGTAATCTTAAAATTAATTTTACAATGATGGCCAGGACGATCACCCTCCACTTCCCAATGCGCTTTACACTGATATCCCCAGGAGAAGAAGCTCCTGCTCAAGCAAATGCAACCTCCCTCCTTTAAAGGAGAAGGTTCAAAGATTGAGAAGGATGCTGACTGTGGATTGAAGCAATGGACAATTATTTCTCTACCGCCGATACTGGAGTAGCAAATCAGTCTATGCTTGCATGGTTTCGCCTCATCAGAGATACTAAACTCTAGTGGAAACAGTGGTGCCGTGACAAGGGAGTCACCGAGCATTCTCAAACATGGGAAGACATCAAGCAGGCCATGAAGGAAAGATATCTTCCCCCATCCCATGAATCCATAAAGATGAAAGAGTTTTTTAGTCTTAGGTTGTGCAGCTTAACTCTTGAGGACTACTATTGCAAATTTATCACTCTTCGAAAGTATGCCCCAGCTATGACTACTTCCCAGCAAGTGGCTCGTTTATGTGAAGGGTTAAATGAACCCTTAGATTCCCTCCTTGAAGCAATGAGGCCAAGCACATTACAGGATGCTCTCATACGAGCAAAGCCCCTTGTGAAAGAAATGAGGACTGACAAACCTAAGCCTCAAAAGAGATCTTACCCTAAGGTAAATACTAAAGAGCAATCCTACAAGAAACCCCAACAAAATTTTCCCTACTACAACAGAGGGCGACGAAGCAACTCTTTTGTCCCCCGCTCGTATGTTGCTTCTTCCAAAGAAAGCCCTCTGTGTTTTGAGTGCAATGAGTTGGGACACTTTAGGGCCAACTGTCCCAAGATGGCAACATCATTTTCCCAAGGTGGCAGAGGAGGAAATCAAGGCCGTAGAACCCCTATCCACCAAGGTGCAAGAGGGAGTGGACGTGGCAGAGGCCGCAGAGGAGCAGTTGCTATAGGACTGCCTATATTATAAGTGAAGAACCGACCTTGAAAATGGTTGAAGAAGAGTGCGCCACCGTTCATGCGGCAGTAGAACACCAAGGTCCAAACAAACAATTTGGTGTAATCCAAACCCCAGCCACTCATCTCACGGTAAGCCATTCTAGCTTTTGATTGATTGTTGCAGTATCCATTCATTTCTTTCTCCTAGTAGGTGTTTGCAAAAATTAAACTTGGGTCAAAAAATAGCTAGAAGAATGACTGTAGAGTTAGTCAGTGGGAAAGAAGTAGTATCTCGCTACTCTATAGGAAACCTTGATTTTGAGCTGGGTAATGAGCGAACTCATGGGCCACTTTAGAGTCTTGCCATTAGGAATTTATGATGGAATCCTTGGGATAGATTGGTTAATTGCGAATGAAGCTAGCATTCATTGTAACTAGGGGAGTATCACTTTTGAAAATGAGCATGGCCAAGTAATATCCATTCAGGGGATAACAGGAAAACCTAAATCTAGTGTAGTCAAGGAAAAACATCTTCTCAAGGGAACACGTAAGGCCCGTCTCAGCAAGTTTTCTTAGTCAAGCTCAACAAAGCCATTGAACCTAGTAAGGAGACAACACCTTTTTGGCTCTAAGAATTCTTTGACATCTTCCCTGACAAGCTTACAGGGCTACTGCCTCCTGGAGAAGTCGATCATGAAATCGAGGTGATCCCTAGAGCTCAACCCGTCTCAATAACACCCTATAAAATGTCCCTTCCTGAAGCCATTGAACTTAAAGAGCAACTTTCCCAACTCATTGAGCAAGGATTCGTATGCCCTAGTAGCTCTCCTTGGGGGGCATTTGTTCTTTTCCAAAAAAAGGAGGACGGAACTCTCTGCCTCTACATAGATTATCGAGGGCTAAATCAAGTCACTGTCAAGAATAAGTATCCTATCCCTCGCATTGACGAACTTCTTGACAGGCTTCATGGGGCCAAAGTCTTCTCAAAAATAGATTTGAGGTCTGGTTATTATTAGATTAAAGTCAAGGAAGCAGATATACCCAAGACAGCCTTCAATACCCGTTATGGCCACTATGAGTTTAATGTAATGTCATTCGGGTTAACTAATGCTCCTGCAATCTTCAACCGCCTAATGCAAGATATATTCCGTCCTTACTTGGATGAATTTGTGCTTTTTCATGATCCAGATTATCAAAGGACGGTGAAGTTAGTAGAAGAAGGGAGAAATTTTGAGAAAGAGAAGAATCTAATCAAGGGATACTCCACTCATGAAGGAAGCCTCTACTTTAATCACAGGCTATGTATCCCTAAGAAGGTGGATTCAATACCTTCCTCTGGTAGAATTTGCCTACAATATATCTTATCATCAGAGCATAGGAATGTCACCATTCAAAGCACTCTATGGGCAAGAATGCTTGTCTTCTCTAAATTTCTCTGATCCGACCATAAGAGTTGAGGCATCCAGGAACATGCTCGAAGAGATGGAGGAACAAACCAAGGCAATCCAAAAGGATATTAAAGCTACCCAAGATCAACAAAAGCATTATGCTGACACCAAGAGGTCTGAAAGGATCTTCAAGGAAGGAGACAAAGTTCTTCTACGAGTGCGGCCCAAACGAAGTTCTCTATCACTTGGGAAATATAAGAAGCTCAGCCCTAGGTATTGTGGTCCTCCCTGTACGATTATCAGGTGTCTAGGTAAAAGTGCCAATAAACTCCAACTCCTAGCCCATATCAAAGTCCACAATATATTTCATCATGTAAGTTTGTTAAAACCTTATGTACCCAGTCTCGATCACATATTCTTGATGATGAACAAGTTGTAATCCCTACTCAAGAGGAGTCCTTGAATTATAGCCCAGTAGGATCATAGATTCTAGGGAAAGGCAACTCTGAAATAGAACCATTGAACATCTAGTACAGTGGAAAGATTACCCTAAAGAGGATGCAACTTGGGAAGATGAAGCTACACTTTTAAAGGATTATTCCCAATTCATGACGAGATGAGGACATCTCGATTTCTTTAAGGAGGAAAAAATGTAACATACCCATCTTCACTAATAAAGAAATGTTCATATAATAATAGATGAATTTATGAGTTTTTATAGTATAAAAATCAATAATTTTAATAAATGAGCAATTTCTACTTATAATCTTCAAATTCTGAGTCCAAATTTGAAATCTACGCGCAATTTTATCCTAGTTTAGGATTTTACAGCATCCAAAATGGATATCGGATCAAGCTTATACGCAAATTTTGGTTATTTTTAGTTAAAAAGCGACGACCTTTAAACCTTAATAAATGCACGACCGGCCGTCCGATTGACAAATGGTCTGCTCCCCAACGACCAAGAGAACATCTCGGATAAAAAAAATTTCGCCCCCGGACAGTCTTGCACGCAAATCGAGGTCAGCGTCCCAAATTTAGAGACCCTGTCCCAAAATTTAGACTGTACACACTTACCAGGGTGCCCGTACGATGGCTGCACAAGAACCAAAGGACGGCCACCCACTGTGTGGTCCACACGCACCGGTATGTGGACACCCATGCTGCTGACCAGATAAGGTACATGCGTACCACTCCTTCCCATGTTATAAGCGACACCATATCTTTCCCCTGGAGCCAACTAATCTATAGCCTTTGTTGGTACCATCCTTTCGTCCTTGCTTTGCGGAGCACCCATACCCATACCCCAAAGTTATATAAACCCCCTAGGATGCTCCATGGGC
Source organism: Cibotium barometz (assembly GCF_041138505.1). Taxonomy (NCBI): domain Eukaryota; kingdom Viridiplantae; phylum Streptophyta; class Polypodiopsida; order Cyatheales; family Cibotiaceae; genus Cibotium; species Cibotium barometz. Next base: position 18,266,692 of record NC_141106.1, read on the forward strand.
AGCATTCATTTCTACGTAGCCTATGCTTTGCTGTGCTGTCCTTCGTACTGCCGACTGTCCCTGTGAAGTGTACTTGCTCACCCCTTTGCAGCCACCCCTCTCCATACCCCCTAATTTGCCACTTTTCAAATAAGCCAATTTTTCTCTATCCCTCTCTTGCTAGAAGGCAGTGTTCTTAACTCTTCTCCCACCCCCCCACCAGTTTGAAGAGACTTACAGCAGCCCTTCTCCCCTTCAGCAAAACATTTTTGTGTTAAGGACATCTCACAATCTCCCCCCATTTGCGCGGACTTTAGCAAGAGGTTTTCGTCTTAGAGAGGGTTCATGCGCTATAGTCTTTTGCTCATACGGTGAGCAAACGATCTTAGAATTGAGATCTGACTAGAGCGTCTCGACCGCGACAGTGAGCCCTACAAGACGACGTCCAAAATGGCCCCATCTTGGAAACGTCAGAATATTACCTCGGGAGGAGCGCGCAACAAGATTAGAGAAGATGCTCCCAACTCTCCCAATTTACAATCTTTCAAGGAAATGGTGGCTAGGTTAGCTTGGTTATCTTTTAAAGAAGAGTTTTTTTATATATATTAGTGTTAATAAATGTGTATCTTTTCCTTTTAAAATAATGACATAAAATTGAGTGATGCTGTATTCAAGGAATTCTATTGAAATTGTTATCTTTAAAGAGTGCAAGTTTTTCTTGGCTTTGACTCTAACTCCGTTCCGTGCTTGTGTAGCCGGGCGACGTCGTTAGCAAAGCCCGAGAATGGCCCAAGGTATCCCTCATACCATTCAAAGAATAAGGTTTACCGAGGTGAGAGATTATGATGCTGTCTAGTTCTGAGGGCCGAGGCTAGTGTGGTGAATAAGCCCACCCTAGTGTGCAGACATCCCTCTGAGGGGCGGGAGGATCAAGCGATGGAGCCTAAGAGGGCAACAGGCCGGCTTGAGTCCTCGCCAGACGATGAGGTGTATGGTCCCGTAGTGTTTTGCCCAGCATGTAGAGGTTGGAAGGCTGAATTCTAGATCATCGGGAAAAGGAATAAGAGAGCCGGTTTGGCTTGCATGAAATTGATTCATGTATAATTTTTTTAAATAAATCTTGTCTTTGGCATTATTGTATTATGGAAAAAGGCTGTTTTAACAAACCTTGTGAAAAGGGCTTTAATTAAGGATTATGTCTATTTATGTCAAACAATGTGGTAGGATTAATTAGAAAACAAATTGATGCGTGAGTAGGGTGGAAAGTGGGAGGATGGAATGCCCCGATGGCACCATCCTATGGATGGGTGGACCCGATTAGTCAGGTAGCTTTCCAACAAATTAAGTGAAAGCCCTATGCTAGATAAATAGGTTCTTGGGCAACTCTATTCTAGAAGACTAGGTCAGCGGGCGGCTGTGCCTTGCATGGATGAGGAAAAAAACGTTGCCTATAGAAATCAAGTCTAGTAGTTGCCCAATTTATGATCAATTACCCTAGTAGTTGCCCAATTTATGATCAATTACCCTATGGGTGATTTGATTTTTAGAAGATCACCAGGGCTTCATTAACGTCTTCACAATTTTGTGATCACGTTAACAAAACCTGTTATTAACATATTAGAACTTGTGATCACATTGTATATTCACATGACCTGAGCAGCAATGACCTGCCAAAACCTACTAGTCCCGTAACCCCACTGGGTCTTTTTGTTTCCTGGCGAGCCCGCCGGGATATCAATATCCCGGCGAGCCCACCGGGAAAGCAAAGAAACCCGACGGGGTTCTGTCATGTTTATAAACATTGCCCGACACCCGTCATACAACTTTTGGGGAGATAGTCCTTGTTTTGGGGGCATGATATCTCTCCTCAAAGTACTTGTAGAGCTCTCGAGTTGCTAGAAGTGTCCTCTTGGAAAGAATGTCCTTATCTTAGGGGCTGTCGTCTTTCCTTGTAGCACTCCTAAGGCTATTGAGCCACTCGTCCTTAGTTCTTTGAATTGGGGACAGGGTGTGGTTCGTAGCTAATACTTGTAGAGATTTAGGGACAAAGTTGGAGTCATTTAGCTTTGCATTTGAGCTACGTAGGTAATCTACCTCATTCTGCTTTATAAATGGTTTGATGGAGCCAAGAGTCCTGCTTAGGGGCTTGTATTGGTTCTTGATACTTGATATAGTTTAGAGTAGACAAGGGTCTATTATCCTATACTAGAGTATTGGGCAAGCATAGATCTTTGATTTTCTTTGTGAATGTTAGAGAAGGTCTATTGTCCTATAGTTTAGAGTAGACCAAGGGTCTATTATCCTATACTAGAGTATTAGGCAAGCATAGATCTTTGATTTTCTTTGTGAATGTTAGAGAAGGTCTATTGTCCTATACTAGAGTATTGGGCAAGCATAGATCTTTGATTGTGTAAAGTATCCTTAATTGGGTACAAAAGGCATCCTTCATTGGGAGTGCAATGTGCATTGTATGCATGCTATCAATTATATGTATCTTAATCTTAGAACACACATTTATGCATTCGTCTCGTGATACTAAAGGTTTAGCAAGGATTAATGTAAGTATCCAAATAAAATAATTCATGGTCTAAAAACTTTCAGTCATCCTTTGCATTTAGCATGAATCGTCATGGATATCTTTATTTTCTAAAGTTAAAACAATAAACTACATATATGATGATCATCCTTCATTGGGGGTGCAATGTGCATTGTATGCATGCTATCAATTATATGTATCTTAATCTTAGAACACACATTCATGCATTTGTCTTATTGTGATGCTAAAGGTTTAGCAAGGATTAATATTTATGGTTATGTAAGTATCCAAATAAAATAATTCATGGTTTAAAAACTTTCAGTCATCCTTTGCATTTAGGATGAATCGTCATGGATATCTTTATTTTCTAAAGTTAAAACAATAAACTACGTATATGATGATCTTTTGAGTTTGTGAACACGTTAATGAAATCCTTTCTCATTGTAAAAATTGATTGTACAAATTACCCTACATATTAGAACTGTGGATGAAATCCTCCATATACGAATACTCACATTGGAAATAACAACAGCTATGGTAATGTCCGAAATCAGAGTGCATGAAAGATCACGCCCAATGAAGCTGTAGAGACGTCAAATTGGTCTAGACAGTAGAACTGTGGGTGCAATCTTTGAGAAGGTAGACAGAATGAGCATGTCAAATCTTGGTCCTACGGACCTTAATGGTGTTGGCACATTTTCTCCTTTCACCTCCACTGGTATGTTCTCATAAGCATCAAAGTGGATGCCGTGTATATCTACTGCATCTGCTTTGACCGCAATATTTGGCTCACTAGGATTTAGAATTGACACGCTGATTCTGCCCATTGCCTAACTTCGGCCGTGACCTTCATACAAACTCTAATTGTGGACATTACCATAGTTGTTATTTCCAATGTTAGCATTCATATATGGAGAGTTTTGTCCATAGTTATGATTGCAAGCCTCATTGTTTTTGTAGTTAGACCTTGCAAGATAGTTTCGAAGTAGTTTTGTGTTATGTGATGATCTTTTGTGTTTGTCAAGATAGTTTCAAAGTAGTTTGTCTGCTGATGTATGTTTTGTAATACGTGAGTGACTTTGTTGTTTTTTCATTTGTGTATTCATTGTTATATGCTTGCTTGAATAGGTTTGAGATGGAGGACAATGTTGGATCCAGTGATACCTCCAATAGAGTCCAAATTCCAAATAGTAGGAAAAAAAAGGCACCTGGGATAGAGTGGCAATATGCAATTAACGTCGTTGATCGATTCATAGATTGGGAGTGTAAGCTATGCCATGCAGTAAAATTAGGTAGGGTGCCTCGACTAAGAGAATACTTTTTAGGCGGAGTGAAGAAAAAGTCATGTACCTACCCCTCTGCACCTGCAGTGGCCAAACGCATAAGGGAAGAAATTCAAAAGAAAGATGCAAGAAAACATTACACTCCTACCGTTAATGTATCAAGGCAGCAAGAACACTGTTGTTCTAATCATCAAACTCCAGCTACATCGCCTGCTTGTACTCCGAACGTCAATGTGCAACCAGAAAGTAATCTACCCAGTGCATCTTCCTGCAAGTAGAACTTTGACGTAGGAAATATACCCATGCGTCAAACTTCATTGCAAGAAAGCCTATGTCAAGGTCAGCTTGATGATGCACAACTTGCCCTTGCTGAAGCGATTTACTTTTTTGGGAGTGCTATGATGATGGTGGGACAGTGAGCATTGGAAGAGAGCATGGAAGAAAATTGGTGAGTTTGGACCAGGGTTTTCACCGCCTACGTACCATCATGCTATGCAAAATGATCTATTAGAGAAATGTTATGCGCAAGTAAAAGAACGTGTACAAAGAATAATTCTTAGCAATATAGAGCTTTCTGGATGTAGTATAGTAAGTGATGGATGGTCCAATGCACAAAGAAAACCATTAATTAATATAATGGTTATTTCACCTAGAGGTGAGACTTTCATCCGTGCCGTGGATTCTGCTGGTTCAATCAAAACTAGGGCTTACATTGCTCAAGTCATTAGCTCTATGATAGAGGAAGTGGGTGCCAAAAATGTAGTCCAAATCGTCATGGTGGACAATGCAAAGAATTGCAAGAATGCATCCAAAATCTTAAAGCGGCACTATCCACATGTTTTTCCGGTAGGCTGTAATACTCATAGTTTGAATCTTGTATTAAAAGATTGGTATAAAAGTGATGATACCAAATGGTTTGCCTTAATCATCGACACTACTTGCCAGCTTGTGAGATTCATGCTCAAGAGACAGAGAGTGTTAGATATTTTTCGACCTCGCATGCCAGTTATGTTAAAGCTTCCAGCAGAGACTAGGTTTTGCACTCACTTTTGTACTTTTGAGTCTCTTCTTCGAAATAAAGATGCAGTTTGCGGAACATTTACATGCATGACATTTCATGACTGGGAGAGCACTCAACCTAAAAAAGTGAAAGAGAAAATCAAAGTCTTGAAGGCAGCGCTTATGAGAAGAAGTTGGTGGAACAGTGTGATGGATGCATACCATGTAATGATGCCTGTTATGTATGCCGCCATACGAAATCTTGATCAAAGAGCGCCTAATCTCGGGAAAGCATGGATGCAATGGTGGACTGTCCAGCAGAGTTTGGAGTGTCCTGAGAAATTAGAGCATTCAGTGGTGGAAAAGCAATGGCGTGTACCATTCTCCAGTAGACAAAAAAAAAGTCCTATTGAAGTACTTCCATGCTAGATGGATTGGAGCGCATTCACCACTACACAGTGTTGCTTACATGCTAGATCCTCAATACTGGAATATGGATTTGATGTCCAACGTTGAGGTGGTTCAAGATTTTTATAAAGTGGTAAACACTTTTTATAATAATGTTGATGATCGTGTAAAGTGCATAAAGGAGATGACCTCATTTCGATTGAAAGAGGGTTTATTTTCCAACTCCCTTGTTAACAAATGGCTAAAGAGTAGCCTGCATGGAAGTGGTGGGATGATGAATGGTGGTGAGCACTATGCTTTATTGCGCAACCTTGCGATGAAGGTTCTAAGTTAGTGCTCTTCAAACTCAAGCTCAGAAAGAAACTGGAGCATGTACAAATATATTCACAGTACTATTCGCAATCGACTTCTTGTAGATCAAGCAGATAAACTTGTTTACATGTATTGCAATGAAAAGATCTTGCGAGACATTAAAAGCAAAGAGTATGAAAAAGATATGCCCAGATGGATGTACGATTGTGATGGTGTAGTAGACGAGAACTTTGATGTTGGACATACATCGTGCACTAGCCTTGAGATAGAAGACAATTTGGACATTGACTTAGATGAGCTTAATTTAGCAGACGAGAGGGTAAACGGTGAAAGAATTTTGGAGCAAGATACTGACGTAGAGGAAGAAGCCATTTCATTAATTTCATAAAAAATACTTGTACAAATGATTGTATTTGGAGAAACACACACACACCCACAACTGTCATTACCTGTGTATACTGTCAGCAATGAACTCCCAAAGGGCCCCCTGGGCCTGTATATATATAAAAATGTAGCCTGCCAGGCTAAATGACGACCCCGGCGGGCCCATCGGGGTTTTAAAATTCCCGACGGGACCGTCGGGTACTGCAAAAATCTCGACGAGATTTTAGCCGGTTACCAAGGAACCTCCCACCGGCTTTTTTGGAAACATGTTAACATGTTAACATGTTAATAACATGTTAACACATGTTATTAACAAAAAAGAAATTGTGATCACGTGAATATAAAATCATTGAAGATCACGCTCCCCCTGCAGGATAGGACTAGGTCTTACCTATGAATCGTATCCTTGAATCTCTACATGGTCAAGGTGTCACGATGAATAGGAAAATTTCTCCAAGTTAAGACTTAGTGGACTATTTTAAGTGTTTCTCCTATTTTGGAAGGGAGGAACCTTACAATTGGTATCAGAGCCGATCTTAGCTCCTAGGACTTGCCATTTAAGGACTGTTTTGTAATGTATGTTTTACTTAACATAATGCTAATTAATAAAAACATCCTACTAAAAAAACAAGTTGAATTGATGTTTGAATGATTGTAGGAAGAGGAAGACGCCTCTTCGAAGTTGCATCTTTGAGACTATTAGTCACTCAAATTTTGAGTTCCGTGACACCATGGTGCTGCAGATACTAGAGAAGATGTGCCTCCCCCATTTCTCTCGTATATTGAAAGAGGATGGGGTAGAGATTTCTGGAGTCATGGGCCGAGATATTTCTTCATCCGAGAAGATTGAATTGGGAACCTTACCACCGACCTAAAGCGGATTTGTTGGATTAAAAAGTTAAAGATGATCCGTGTATTTTGGTTTGTCCTGGTACCCCCCCAGGGCGCCAACACCTTTGTGACTATAGATGGGATTCGCATACCTCAGGATACTGGGTGTATTGTGACATTAAAAATTGATATCTTTCATTTTCAATTTTGTGCATATTTTGATGGTTTCTCAATGGTAATAAGGTGGAAGATTGTCCAAGAAGATTGCGACGCCCACAATGGAATAACGGCGTGGTGATACGGCGGCTTGGCGGCTACCCTGATAACAGCATTCTATCTTCAAATATAATGGTTTTACTTGATTTAGGGTGCACACATTGTAAATTCCACAAGTATGCTTGATAAATACTTTGGTATGGTAGAAAGGCTAGTGATGTGGAAAATAAAAGTGGGCCTTCATGCGCACATGGATTTTAATTGTATCATTAATATAGTATTCACCATAAGGCTACAAGTTGGCGAGTGTGGAAGGCATGTGGAGGAGTGTGTGTAGGTGCATAATTGGGAAACATTCTTCTAGAATGCCTACATGGAAGAGGAGAATTCTGCCATGTGTAAGTGGGATCTCCACCTACATGCGACTTAGACTTGGCTATTATCTCATCACACTTTCAAAGTCAAAAAGTCATCAATTTAATAATCAATAGAAGACTTAGCCTAAGAGGACAATTGATGGTGACATCTACCCTTATGTCACTGAAGGGTTGAAGATTTTTATGTTGTAATTTGTAACAATGGAAGAGAGGATGATTCTCCACCTATAAAAGGATCCCTCCTCTCCCTTTTAAATCAATGAATGAAGCCTCCTCAATTGAGCATTTTTGTGTCATTGCCATTCTCTTATCTTCAAACCCTTATTCAAACACTCTCTTTACATGTGAATGTCTCATTTAGCATTAGCTCCTCATGCTTAACCCAATTTTTGGACCTCTTTGATGATTCATAATAAGTGGGATAAGGAGTTATTATCTTGGTGGGCCTGTGACTTCTCAAGGTAGCCCTTGCCTTATTTCCGCCCTCCTTTGGAGGTACCAATGGTTTTAGCGGTAAATGAGAATGTGGAAAGACTTTGGGGACCATAAGTAAATCTTTACGATTGTCTGCTAAGCAATGTTAACCCTTACCCTCTAGCTTGAATCATGAAGGAGATGAAAGGCAAGAGGCTATGTGAAAATTGAGGTTTCATGCAAAGAGAGGGAAGTATAGTTTTTGCGGTCTAATACCCAAATTTCAATCGATAATTACTCATCACTCGGGTATTGGTTTCGAAAATTGATCATATGGCTAGGAATCTCTTTATATTCTCTTTCCACTCATGTAACTAATTTCTTAATCCTTTACTTCATTGATGATCAGAATTTCTCCCAAAGTTTCTAACTTCGAATTTTGGCTGTTTTATAGTCTTGTAGTAAAATGCTCATAACTTTTTGCTCGGTTGCCCGTTTTTGAAAGTTTTTATATAGGCACGAAGCTGTCTTCAAGCTTTACGTACCTATGTAATCCTCTTTTGTATAATCTATATGGATTTAAAACTGTAATTCTCTGTGTATCTCTATTTTTATAGACTTTTGGCCATTATTTTCTTAATAATGATTAATTCCTCCTAATCTCTTATATCAAAAGGCAAATCCCATGTGTCTTATCCTCTTGTAAGTGATTGCTATATTCTTTTACTTTAATATGTTCCGTCCAAATCGTCCAATTCGAACGGATGAACCTTACCAACATTCCCCGTATGTTTCTATTCACATAATCCTGAGTCGGAAGATTTTCTTCTAACAAAGAATTACCCTCTTGTTTGGAGCTACCAGACTGGCAGAAATTCTTGCTTCTCTTGAGCCTTTCATCTTTCCTTCCATCATGAATTATGATCTCACCTGTGATGTGTTTATCTTTATCTTAACCTAGGGAGAGAAAGGGAGGTGAGGAGGCTGTGAGGTTTCATACAAGTGTGTTTTGATTCTAAGAAGTGACCAAAGTCAAAACCCCAACTTTGTGTCACATCTTTTGGTGGAGACGGCGGGCAGGTTTTACTTAGAATTATTCTATTTTAACCTCAAAGTCCCACATGATTAAAGGAAAGTTATTTTGAAATAAGTAAATTTCCATTGTTGCTACTACTCATCTTTTGGTGCACGATGTTCAACATTCCGGTGTTCCAAGGATCAGAAAGATAAGACTTGGGGAGTTTTCTCCGAGAGTTTAACCAAGCATTCCGCTTGACGGGTTGGTCTATGAAGCAGAGGGTAGAAATACTTCCAGATTTCTTGGAGGGTGTGGCCTTAACTTGGCATGAGTCTTTGCCAGAGGCATCTAAGAATGATTGGGAAAGGTTGACCAAAGCAATGAAGGAGAGATTTGGGACAGTGGAGTCACCAAATGCTTTACTATTGCAATTGGATCAAATTTTCCAAAAGGAAGGAGAGTCAGTTTCTGCCTTTTCAGTGAGGTATGAAGCCTTGTTCATCAAATATCAACAAGCTGCTTTAGATGTTGTTGCTTCTTCTTCTTCACCTTCTATGGGAGATTCAAAGAGTTCTTTAGCAATGGAGCACCTTAAGATGAGAAAGTTTATCAGGGCTTTGGATCCCCGAATGCATGGAAAAGTTCTTAGCAAAATTTTAAAGAGGCTCTTCGTATTACTTTGAAGAAGGAGGCTACTCTTCATATTGAGTCCACATTCCAATCTTCTCCGAGTGTACCGACCCCACGAGTAGAGATAGCCTCAACATCTCAGGTACAAGCTCCATCCTCCTTGGATCATAACATTGCACAACTTATGGCAAAATTTGCTGATTTGAAGTTACACTTGGTCAACGCAAGGTCACCTAGGGTTCCACGAGTTGAGGATAAACCTAGGGATAGAAGTAGTGTCACATGCTATGAATGTCAAGAGAAGGGGCACTATCGCACTGAGTGTCCAAAATTGAGGAAAAGAGAGGATAAAAGTTTAGCTTTTTTAGAGGAAACATGCTTAGAAGAAGAAGACGAAACATTGATGCCATTAATAGAAAAAAGGGGTCGTAAAACTAGAAGCCAAGAAGAAGAAGAACAAGAAGATAAATCTGAAGAAGAGGAGAAAAATAAGAAGAAGAAGAAGTCGTCTAGGAGAAAAATTGGACAATTTGACTTTCCTCTTGGACAAGGATCTCTTAGTTATGACCTCTTAACAGATCTTAGGGAGAAAACGGCACAAATCACATTTGGGCAGCTTTTGGCACTCTCTCCTAAGCTCAGAAAGGAATGGGGTAAGCTAGCTTTTTTTTTTTGGGAAAAACGATCCTTCTATTAGTTAATGAGAAAACGCCATAAGGCTACAAAGCTCACCTCACAAGGGGGATAATAAACATAGTGAACACCTGAGCTCCACCCCCGTGGGGCTGGCCGCTCTCTGGGGGGGGCTACCTAGTAGTACATGTGGGAGGTGAGAAGAGCCAAATTGGAGGCCTATACTGCCAAGTGACATCCTCGCCCCTCGCGATGAGGAAAGGGCCAGGCTGCCAAGTGCGGAGGAAAGCCTTGTTGCGCGGGCGACCTCTCATGCGATCAGAGTCGCCCTGAGAAGTTTCCCCTAGTGTCCTCTCAAGGTCCCCTAGTGTCCTCTCAAGGTGTGAATGATGTCCACCCCCAGAGGGCCTGTATGACCTCCGTCGATGGAGTCGCGGTCAATGGCCTCCCTGCATATCGGGCTCTCCATATGTGCCAAGCCGTCATGCTACTGATCATCTCCCATATGTGCCTGTCCCCCTCCTTGGAGACTGCCGAAGAGAAGTCTGGCATCGGAACCACCGCCATCACCCTGTCAGAGACCTGGATGGTCACACTGCCAGGGACGTCCTCATATCCAAGGGCCGGGCCCGTGGCCCAAGCCACCGCACCCCACATCACCATCATCTCACCTGGCGAGCCTGCAAAAACCATCCTGAGAGCGCGCTGCCAGACTTGCTGTGCCTGTGGGCAATCCCATAAGCAGTGCCGCTGCGACTCCTGTGCATGGCCGCACCGAGGGCAGGACGCTTGGTGTCTGCAAAAGCTAGCCAGGCCCCCACAGCCAGTCCTCTATGCGCTGTAAGCCAGAGAAAAAGCGTCACCTTTCGGGGCCGGAAGCTAGCCCAAAGGCACTGCCAGAAGTCCCTAAGGAAGGCATGGGAGAGCCCCTGTCGCCGCCAATGCTCGGCCGCCCCGCCGGGGTGCCCGCTATCCTGTGCCTTTGGATTCGTCGCCCCAGCCTCGCTGTGTACTGAAAAAAGGGGATGCCTGGGCTGGTAGGGGCTGAGTAGGGATCTCGCCAAAACCACTCACCTGGATCCCACTGATGAAGGCGAATAAGAGGCCTGCTGTCCCAAGCCCATAATCTCCAAGAAAAGTCCTCCCCTATCGAGGCCGGTGAGGGGTCTACATGCCATTGTCTCTGATGAAAGCTGACCACCCGAACCCTCTGAAAAATACAACCCTGGAGCTCATCCAAATCTAGTCGTGTCCTCTGAAGCTGGCCACCCTCTCCCTCCTCGAAAGTGAGTGGGGCCACTCTCTCTGCTGAGCCGCAGACCGCTAGAAGGATCTCATGCCGAGTAAAGACGCCCATCCACTGTGGAGGTGGAGGGTCCTGTACTGGGGTGGTCTGCCACTCTCGGGGGGGGGATGGCCGCCTCAATGTCCTGCCTCATCAACTCTGCCCCCCATCCCGTTGAGTCTCCTCTCCTGAGCCTCTAGAGGTAGCTGCTGAAAACATATCCAGTCGTCTAGGGATTGGGCTGGTGGGCCGGAGCTCAACGGGCCCCATGACACGTGAGACTGCGATCCAACCATATGACCACTGGGAAGTCGGATCAAGGGGTTCCAGATCAATGGCTGCCTCAGGCGCTCCTCCTCGGTGCCTGGGGGAGTCTGGAAGAGTGACGGCCTCAGATGCGCCCAGGCCCTCAGAAGGCTAGCTGCAAAAACGCTCCTCGAAGCCAAGGCCCACTCCTCTGGATCGCTGCTCTGTAAAGATCCACCTGCTGATGCTGGGGGTCCAGGGGCCGCTAAGAGAAGGAGTGCGGCTGAGAATCCTGGAAACAAGAAACTCCTTCCACGGCTCAGCGCCTGCTAGGAGGCCACGAACCACCAACTTGCCAAGCAAAGCTCGGCTTTGGCAAATAGGATCAACAATGCCCAGGCCGCCTCTCTCCCTCGGCTGGAGTGATCACAGCCCATGCCACCTTGGCCCCCTGGCGGGCCGCCCGTCTCACCACCGGACCAAAGAAAGTTCCTGATGAGCCTCTGCACACCTGGCCAATGCACGCCCGAGAGAAGGCCCAGCAAGAAGTGATGTACCACATGGTAGCAAGCAGAACCTGGTTGGCCACAACCACTCGGCCAGCCAGAGATAAACGAGCGATACTCGAATACAGAAGCTTCTTCCGAATGCTCAGAAGAAGGGGGCTATCTGCTGCTCTCCGGAGATATGTCAATGCCCACATAGCATCCCAAATAGCACATTGTAGTGCCGGGGGCAGCCACTGAAAACCATCACTGGCCTCGGGGGGGCACAGAACTGACCCACAACCCACACGACTTGTGCCAGTTGATCAAAGCGCCCGAAGCTCTACAAAACTTGTCCATGGCTGAGGCGAAGGGTGGAGGTTCTCCTCTCCTCCCTGAAGATAGACAGCAGTGTCATCCGCAAACTCCGAGTCTAGGAGCTCCTCCGAAGAAGTGCGGATGGGGAGTTGGAGGCCCCGCAAACCTGTATCCTGTGCCGTCAAAAAAGTGCTCATGGCCTCCACCACAAAAAGAAAAAGAAAGGGTGCCAAGGGGCACCCCTGCCCCGCACCGAGCGCGATAGCTGGAACCTCTCTCCGCGCACGCCCTGTATCAGCACCACCTGGCTATGAGCCGATGTGTAGAGTGCAGAGACCCCACCACGGATCCACTGAGGGGGGAAGCCCATCCTCTCCATAGTGCCTTCCAAGAAGGCCCAGTCCACCCGATCATATGCCTTCTCGAAGTCGAGAAGGAGCACTGCCAGATCCTCCTGCCGAAATCTAGCCAAAGCCGTAGCCTCCCAGAAAGAGAAGATGTTATCTAGGATTCTCCTATCCTGGATGAAGCCTGTTTGCGTGGAGTGGATGATGTCCGGAAGGTGAGGCTGAAGCCGCCTGCTGATCGCCTTAGCTAGGACCTTGTAGGCCGTGCCTAGCAAGGTGATCGGTCTCCACTGTCTAATCTCCAGTCTGTCTCCTCCCTCTTTGGGGATCAAGTGAATCAACCCCTCTGCCATGCTATCCGGCATGTCTCGTGACTCCATAATCTCCTGGAATGCCAATCTGCAACCCCTATGCAAGAGACCCCAGTACCTCTGGAAGAAAGCCACTGAGAGACCGTCCTCTCCTGGGCATTTGCCCCGAGGAAGTGCCTGAAGAGCCTCCTCCCATATCCGAGAAAAAGGGGGAGAGAAGGGAGTGCTGCAAATGGGCCGGCACAACCGGTCTCGTGAAGCTCTAGACTACCTCCCGAGCCTCTCTCACCCTGTCATCTGTTGGCTCAGCAGAGAGCAGATGCCTGTAAAAATCTGTGGCTATTGCCCGAACCCTAGGGGGATCCACCACTACCTGGCCATTAGCCTGCCGAAGACGCCTGAGACCCTCTCGTCTGAAGCGAGGCCCTGTTGCCTCAAAGAAGCGAAGTCTGTCCTGACCAATGTAGCAGCGATGACCGCCGAGACCTTGGATGTTCCATGAGAGGATCCTCATGGATGAGCTATGGCAAGTGAAGCAGCCGCCACTGGCTCACCCCTCTCAGCCGGCCCGGATGATCTGCCCTCCACTCTGTGAGTCTTGGGCGCCGGCTTGGAGGGAGAATAGTCACTGTCTGTCCGGGTGTGGAGTCTCTCCAAAAAGAGGGTGACCTGTCTCTGTGTCCAGCCCCACTCCGCCTTTGCCCTGTCCAGGGCATAGGCGTGAGACCAATCCTCTGCATATATGTATCTAAAGGTAGGCTGCACCCTCGGGGCGGCATGGAGGAGAATCAGTAGCACCGCCTCAACTGAGGTGTGGACCGGATCCGCCAACCAATCTCCTATACCAAACAAGCTCATGCGGGCTGAGTGTAGTCGGGTTTGCAATAGGTCCGTGAGCCCCAAGTCACTGAAGTGGTGAGAAAACTCCAGTATATCTGATCACGCAAAACTTCCTCTACAGAGTTACAATCCCATGCTGTGTCTTGGGCAACACTGAGAGGAAAGGAGAAGGCCACCATGCTGCTCACCACTGGAAGGAGAACGAGAGGGATGGCACACCACGCAAACTCGCAAGGGCGCGACCAGTGTCTCGAACGGCAGCTGGAGGCACCTGAAAAAACCATAATCCACTGGGAGCCCCATCACTCGCGGGGGCCCCCCAGAGGCTGGGAGAGAACTCTGTGGGGCGGGCGAAGCTAGGATCGCCATCTCCACCGGCCCGGAGTGGCGGTGGAACAGCCGCTGGACTGAACTCTGGCCTACCCAGCTGCGCTGCCCCGGGGCAGTGGGTGGTCTGGCGAAGTATCCTGGAGAGGCCGAGGGAGGGATGGTGGCTCGCGGAGAGGAAGGGGGAGAGCGAGGAGAGGATGGAGAGGCATCTGCTAGAGGATAGGTGTTAGGGGGGGCCGCCGGAGGAGGCGGGAGGAGGGGGGCTGGTGGGGGGGAGAGGGGAGGGTGGAAGGAGTGCTCTCCGAGTGAGGGGAAGAGGAGCCGGGGGTCATAGAGTGCGGCCCGAGATCCTCAGGAATTTGCTCCATGGAGGGGGCAGGGCCCCCCATGGGGGGAGGCGAGGAGCGGGGTCTCCACGTGGGGGGCTCCACCGCCGGCAGCCTCAACGGGCACTGAGTCTGAATCCTCGTCCATCGAGGTGGGACCTACTGGCCGCCTATCCCTGACTGGAGCATAAGTGCGGGTAGGTGCCTGGACGCTAGCCGGAGTCGCCTGTCCGCTAGCCTGTGCTGCATGCTGGCGTCTGCGATGGTCCCTGCGGGCCGGGCGTTTTCACCGGTGAACCTCCTACCATCCGCCAGCCTCTTGGGTCTGCGCGGCATCCTCCATCGGGGCCTGTTCGTCAAATGATGGTGCCTGTTGAGACGAGCCAGGGATGTCTGGTCTCTGAGGTGGATGGCCACCCCTCGGGTCTCTTGCAGGGGGTCCAGAGGTGGCAGAGCGTGAAGGATGAACCCCCTTGTGGGGACATGCACGTGCGAGATGGCCCATCTCCCGACAGGTGTAGCACTGGCCGGGGAGGCCCGAATACTCCACGCGCTGTATCAGATGTCCTCCAGAAAGACAAGGGAGGAGGATCGTCTTCGGGAGGGACTCCGGTGACGGAACCACAACACGAATGGCTGGGAGTCCTGCTGCCCGAGCTATCACTGAAGCCGCTGTCTGGGGTAAGCTAGCTAGCACAAGGGAATCTAAGAAAAAGAAGAAGAGGGATAATGGGACTCCTATGCCTCAAAAGATGGATATTGATGTAGGAGATGATGTGCCTGTGATTGACATCATCATTGAGGGACAAACAATTTCTAATGCATACATTGATGGAGGTGCGTCAATCAATGTCATGAGTGAAAAAACAATGAAAGATGCTGATTTAAAGTTGTCTTCTACCAACTCTCCCTATCGCATCTGCTGATAATACTAGGGTGAAAACCTTAGGAATTGTCAAGAATTTGGGAGTGGATATATGTGGTATTTATGTGCCTACAACTTTCCCGGTCATTCCTACAAAGCCTGATGTGAGGGCTTACCCATTGATATTGGGTAGGCCATGGCTTCGGCAAGTGAAGGCAATTCAAAAGTGGGAGATAGGTGATCTTATTCTACAAGGTGAGAATAAGAAGGTCCACTACAACATTGAGAGTCATCGCAAGAAAGTGGTAAGAGGTGAACCTTCAACTTCCAAAAGTTTAGAGTCAGAGTCATCCGATGAAGAGGAGACAAGTGGTAGCTCTGAGGATTCCATATCAGAAGGGAAGGTGGAGGGAGTTGCATTTGGTCTTTCCCTGGGAAGGGATTGAGGGGATGCTGAAGACAATGGAGCCTTGGAAGGGGAAGCTTCTTCAACCATGTCCAAGAAAGGAGAGGTGGACCTCACTAGTCTTCACCAACAAAATGAGCTTCTTCTTGAGGTGATGATGAGTCCATATAGCAGGTACTGAAAGGAAGAATTACTTAAAAATGTTGGATGGATTTTCCAACCTTTTTGCAAAAAGCTACTCTCAAGTACGCCAAGTTACCCTAGTAGAGCAGAAGATTGATCTCAAGCCCCAAAGTAAGCCAGTGGTACAGTGGCTAAGGTGTTTGGGAGTAGTGCAAGTGGAGGTGCTTAAGAATGAGGTAACTAATTTGCTTAAAGATGGATTTATTTTTCCAGTAGAGAATTCAGAGTGGATTTCCCCATTTGTAGTCACTCCCAAAAAGGGTGGAAAATGGCGTGTATGTGTGGACTTTCGCCCTCTTAATGCAAGCACAAAGAGGGATTATTATCCTCTATCCTTTCAAGATGAGATTTTGGATCAAGTTGCAGGTCATGAGTTGTCAGTGTGTGATGGATACTCTGGATACTTTCAAATCCGGATTTGTGAAGAAGATCAAAGGAAAACCTCATTTATCACCCCTTGGGGAGTGTATGCCTATATCGTGGCTTGACCAATGCACCAGCAACTTTTCAACGCTTCATGAGTCAGGTATTTGCACCTTACTTGGGAAAGTTTATAAGTATCTTTTTTTGGATGATTTTTGGATTTATAAGGGTCTTTTTGGATGATTTTTGCATTTATTCAAGCCGCATGGATCACTTGGAAAAGTTGAGGTTAGCCTTGCAAAGTATTGATGATGCAAAAATTTGTCTTAATCCTGGAAAATGCTGCTTGGCACGAAGGAAGGTGGTTCTCTTGGGACATGTTATCTCAAAAGAAGGCATAGAGATGGATCCTTTGAGAAGGTGCAGGCAATTGTGGCCCTCCCACCACCTACCAATGTAAGGGAGGTAAGGAGGATTTTGGGTAAAACAAAGTATTACCAACGCTGTATCCTATAAATTTGTTGACAAAGAAGAATGTTTCTTTCCATGGGGGCCCGATCAAATTCAATCTTTTTGTTTGCTCAAGGAATGCATGAGTCAAAGTCCAATTGTGTAGCCTCCTAGGTGGGGGAAGGACTTTTATGTGAACCCAAGTGTCTCATCACATTCAGTGGGTGCTATACTCTTGTAAAAGGGAGAGCAAGGGCGTATGTAACCAGTGTATTATGCAAGCCGACAACTCACTCATGCCGAGGAGAGGTATGGTGAAATAGAGAAAGGTGGTTTGTCTCTTGTTTTTGCAGTAAAGAAGTTCAGGTCATACTTATTACCTCGCCCTTTTTTCTTCCTCACATCTCAACCTTCTTTACAATTCTTGGTCCGCAAACCCAATCCTGCAAGAGGGAAGTTTGCAAAGTGAATTTATGAGCTTCAAGAACTCTCGTTCACTTTTATTACAGAAAACGCCACTAGGGCCTCTCTTGCAGATTTGCTTACAAAGGAAGGATGAGGAAGAAGGAACAGGAACAAAGGAAGAAGTATATGAAGATTTGGAGACACCACCAATTGCTTTCACTATGCATTTTAATAGAGCCTTTAGCCCTTCCAGGCAATGTGGGGCTGGGGGGATAGTTTTATTTGATCCAGAAGGAAAAGAGGTATGGGCCAAGGGTAGGGAATTTACAAAGGCTATATCAAATAATGTGCCTGAGTACAATGCATTAATTTGGGGATTAGAAGATTGCATAAAAGATGGAATTAAAGAGGTAAAGGTTAAAGGGGATTCGCAATTGGTCATCTGACAAATGAAAGGAGAATATAAGGCAAGGAGTCCTAATCTCCAAGAATTGTATAAAATGGCAATGGAGTTAAAAGAAGCTTTTGAGTTTTGTAAATTTGTGCATGTTAACAGGAAGGATAATTAAAAGGCCGATGAATTGGCTACTAAAACCTTGGCTTCTTTCAAAGTAGCTAATCTTGCATTAATGGATATAGGTTGGCCTGAGCTCCAAGATGTTCAACACTATTTAGATACAGGATACTTCCCTCCTGGATTGAATCCTCAACAGAAGTAAAGGCTTACTGGGAAAGCTCATCCTTACACAATTCTAGAGGATGTTCTTTACAAGCAAGGTAAGGATAAGATTCTTAGGAGGGTAGTGAGCCTTGAAGAATCTAAAAGGATTATGGAATTATGTCATGAATGTTCAGGACACTTTGCCTCAGCCAGCACAACTCGGAGGATCCTTAACACAGGGTATTATTGGCCTCGACTCAGCAAAGATGTCTATGAGTGGTGCAGAAGCTGTGAAGTATGCCAGGCATATGGGCATAAGCAATTGGTTCCTGGACCCTTAAACCCTATCCCAACATATGGTCCATTTGAAAGGTAGGGATTAGATTTTGTGGGGCCACTTCCTCGTTCCTCACATGGGAAGTATTACATATTGGTGGCCACAGCAGATTATGCAACAAGGTGGGCAGAAGCAAAGGCCATGGTCAATAATAAAGCAGTGGCTGTGGCATCCTTTCTCAGGGAATACATATGTGCCCGATTTGGGTGTCCATTAGAAATTCTTACGGATGGGGGGAGGTGTTTCAGAAATGACTTGATTGAAGCTTTGGTGCAGAAATTAAAAATAAAGCATGCTATGTCAACTCCCGATTATCCCCAATGTAATGGTTAAATAGAAAAAACTAATGGACTACTTTGTGGATCTTTGTCTAAGCTAGTGGATACTATGAAGAGAAAGTGGGATGTGCATTTGCAAGAGGTCCTATGGGCCTATAGGACAACTCACAAACTCTCTCTTGATTTCACACCTTTTCAGTTAGTTTATGGAATGGAGGCTATTTTGCTAATAGAATTGGAAATCACAAGCCTTCGCACATCTTTTACATGCTTGAATAATGAAGAAGAAACACATGCCCAACGCCTAGTACAACTGGAGACCTCGGATGAGAGGCGACTTCAGGCACTTCAAAATTTGGAGGCTGCACAACAACGGTGCAAGGCAAGGCATGACACTCTCACGAAGAAGAAGAAGAAGCCAGAATTTAAGCAAGGAAGCTTAGTCATGAGGTATGATGGCCGTGTGGAGAAACGGCTAGATAAGAAGCTTCTTTGACGTTGGGAAGGCCCCTTAAGGATAAATCAAAAGTTCAAAAATAACACCTATCTTCTAGAGGATGCAAGTGGCTAGGAGGTTCCCGAACGTGCCAATGAGTACCGACTAAATATATTTTATCCTCGAGCACCATGGCCCAGCAGACCCCCAAGACAAGCATGGAGGATCTGCTGGGGGGGGGCGAAAGATGTGACATGAAAAATTGATATCTTTCATTTTCAATTTTGTGCATATTTTGATGGTTTCTCAATGGTAATAAGGTGGAAGATTGTCCAAGAAGATTGTGGTGCCCACAATGGAATAACGACGTGATGATACGACGGCTTGGTGGCTACCCTGATAACAGCATTGAATTAGGGTGCACACATTGTAAATGCCACAAGTATGCTTGATAAATACTTTGGTATGGTAGAAAGGCTAGTGATGTGGAAAATAAAAGTGGGCCTTCATGCTCACATGGATTTTAATTGTATTATTAATACAGTATTCACTCCATAAGGCTACAAGTTGGGGAGTGTGGAAGGCATGTGGAGGAGTGTGTGTAGGTGGATAATTGGGAAAGATTCTTCTAGAATGCCTACATGGAAGAGGAGAATTCTGCCATGTGTAAGTGGGATCTCCACCTACATGCCACTTAGACTTGGCTATTATCTCATCACACTTTCAAAGTCAAAAAGTCTTCAATTTAATAATCAATAGAAGACTTAGCCTAAGAGGATAATTGATGGTGACATCTACTCTTATGTCACTGAAGGGTTGAAGATTTTTATGTTGTAATTTGTAACAATGGAAGAGAGGGTAATTCTCCACCTATAAAAGGAACCCTCCTCTCCCTTTTAAATCAATGAATGAAGCCTCCTCAATTGAGCATTTTTGTGTCATTGCCATTCTCTTATCTTCAAACCCTTATTCAAACACTCTCTTTACATGTGAATGTCTCATTTAGCATTAGCTCCTCATGATTAACCCAATTTTGGACCTCTTTGATGATTCATGATAAGTGGGATAAGGAGTTATTATCTTGGTGGGCCTGTGACTTCTCAAGGTAGCCCTTGCCTTATTGCCGCCCTCCTTTGGAGGTACCAATGGTTTTAGTGATAATGAGCATGTGGAAAGACTTTGGGGACCATAGGTAAATCTTTATGATTGTCCGCTGAGCAATGTTAACCCTTACCCTCTAGCTTGAATCATGAAGGAGATGAAAGGCAAGAGGCTATGTGAAAATTGAGGTTTCATGCAAAGAGAGGGAAGTGCAGTTTTTGTGGTCTAATACCCAAATTTCAACCGGTATCACTCAGGTATTAGTTTCTAAAATTGATCATATGGCTAGGAAGCTCTTTATATGCTCTTTCCACTCATGTAACTAATACCCAAATTTCAACCGGTACTTACTCATCACTCGGGTATTAGTTTTTGTGGTCTAATACCCAAATTTCAACCGGTACTTACTCATCACTCGGGTATTAGTTTCTAAAATTGATCATATGGCTAGGAAGCTCTTTATATGCTCTTTCCACTCATGTAACTAATTTCTTAATCCTTTACTTCATTGGTGATCAGAACTTCTCCCAAAGTTGCTAACTTTTAGGTGAATTTTGGCTGTTTTATAGTCTTGTAGTAAAATGCTCATAACTTTTTGCTTGGTTGCCCGTTTTTGAAAGTTTTTATATAGGCACGAAGCTCTCTTCAATCTCTACATACCTATGTTATCCTCTTTTGTACAATCTATATGAATTTAAAACTGCAATTCTCTGTGTATCTCTATTTTTATAAACTTTTGGCCATTATTTCTTCTTAATAATGATTAATTCCTCCTAATCTCTTATATCAAAAGGCAAATCCCATGTGTCTTATCCTCTTGTAAGTGATTGCTATATTCTTTCACTTTAATATGCTTAATGGATGAACCTTACCAACATTCCCCGTATGTTTCTGTTCACATAATCCTGAGTCGGAAGATTTTCTTGCAAATTGTCCTCTTGTTTGGAGCTACCAGACTGGCAGAAATTCTTGCTTCTCTTGAGCCTTTCATCTTTCCTTCCATGAATTATGATCTCACCTTTGATGTATTTATCTTTATCTTAACCTAGGGAGAGAAAGGGAGGTGAGGAGGTTGTGAGGTTTCATACAAGTGTGTTTTGATTCTAAGAAGTGACCGAAGTCAAAACCCCAACTTTGTGTCACAGTATGACCAAGTATTGCAGGTCTTACCTACTGTCTGACAGAGTAGCTATGTTGGGACCTACCCCAATCCAGAGTCTACCACCCTTACTATCAATTTTTAGAGTCTGAGAAACTACAGTGGAACCCGCATACTTCACCTATGTGGACCGCTCTACCCTTATGTCATAGTCAAGCTTAGAAATTTCCCTTGATTTGGTAAATAAGACTAATTATATTAGTCTTATTTGGCAAATAAGACTAATTATATTAGTCTTAGATCTTTGTAATAAAACTCTTCCTTGTAAATATTTGAAAATAAAAGAATTTCAATGTTTTACTCTCCAAAATAAGTGTTGTGCAAGTATGAATCTTGTAATCTTAAAATTGTTTTTACAATGATGACCAGGATGATCACTCTCCACTTTCCAATGCTCTTTACACTGATATCCAAGAGAAGAAGCTCCTGCTCAAGCAAATGCAACCTCCCTCCTTTAAAGGAGAAGGTTCAAAGATTGAGAAGGATGCTGAAGTCTGGATTGAAGCGATGGATGATTATTTCTCTGTCGTCGCCGGTACTTGAGTAGCAAATCAGTCTATGCTGCTTGCACGGCTTCACCTCATCAGAGATACTAAACTCTGGTGGAAACAGTGGTGCCATGACAAGGGAGTCACTGAGCATTCTCAAACATGGGAAGACATCAAGCAGGCCGTGAAGGAAAGATATCTTTCCCCATCCCATGAATCCATAAAGATGAATGAGTTTTTTAGTCTTAGCAGTGCAGCTTAACTCTTGAGGACTACTATTCCAAATTTATCACTCTTCGAAAGTATGCCCCAGCTACTATGACTTCCCAGCAAGTGACTCGTTTCTACCAAGGGTTAAATGAACCCTTAGATTCCCGCCTTGAAGCAATGAGGCCAAGCACATTACAGGATGCTCTCATACGAGCAATGCCCCTTGTGAAAGAAATGAGGACTGACAAACCTAAGCCTCAAAAGAGATCTTACCTTGAGGCAAATCCTAAAGATCAACCCTACAAGAAACCCCAACAAAATTTCCCCTACTACAATAGAGGGCGACAAAGCAACTCTTTTGTCTGTTGCTTGTATGCTACTTCTTCCAAAGAAAGCCCTCTGTGTTTTGAGTGCAATGAGCTAAGACACTTTAGGGGCAACTGTCCTAAGATGGCAACATCATTTACCCAAGGTGGCAAAGGAAATCAAGGTCGTAGAACCCCTATTCACCAAGATGCAAGAGACAGTGGATGTGGCAGAGGCCGTGGAGGAGCAGTTGCTAGGACCGCTTGTATTATAAGTGAAGAACTGACTTTGGAAATGGCTGAAGAAGAGCACGCCACCGTCCATGCGACAGTAGAACACCAAGGTCCGAACAAAAAATTTGGTGTAATCCAAACCACAACCACTCATTATGGTAAGCCGTTCCAGCTTTTGATTGATTGTGGCAGTACCCATTTATTTCTTTCTCCTAGGTGTTTGCAAAAATTAAACTTGGGTCAAAAAACAGCTAGAAGAATGACTGTAGAGTTAGCCAGTGGGAAAGAAGTAGTATCTCGCCACTCTGTGTAGGAAACCTTGATTTTGAGTTGGGTATTCATGGGGCCACTTTAGAGTCTTGCCATTAGGAATTTATGATGGAATCCTCTTTAGAGTCTTGCCATTAGGAATTTATGATGGAATCCTTTGGGATGGATCAGTTAATTGTGAACAAAGCTAGCATTCATTGCAACCAAGGGAGTATCACTTTTGAAAATGAGCAGTGCCAAGTAATATCTGTTCAGGGGATAACAGGAAAACCTAAATCTAGGGTGGTTAAGGAAAGACATCTTCTCAAGGGAACACGTAAGGGTCAGCAAGTGTCTTAGTTAAGCTCAACAAAGCCATTGAGCCTAGTAAGGAGACAGAACCCTCTTGGCTCCAAGAATTCTGTGACATCTTTCCTGAGACGAGCTTACAGGGCTACCGCCTCCTCGAGAAGTCGATCATGAAATCGAGGTGATCCTTGGAGCTCAACCCGTCTCAAAAACACCCTATAAAATGTCCCTTCCTGAAGCCATTGAACTCAAAGAGAAACTTTCCCAACTCATTGAGCAAGGATTCGTACGCCCTAGTAGCTCTCCTTGTTGGGGGGCACCTGTTCTTTTCCAAAAAAAGAAGGACGAAACTCTCCGCCTCTGCATAGATTATCGAGGGCTAAATCAATTCACTGTCTCGCATCGACGAACTTATTGAGAGGCTTCATGGGGCCAAAGTCTTCTCAAAAATAGATTTGAGGTCTGGTTACTATCAGATCAAAGTCAAGGAAGCAGATATACCCAAGACAGCCTTGAATACCCGTTATGGCCATTCGGGTTAACCAATGCTCCTGCAACCTTCAACCGCCTAATGCAAGATATATTCCATCCTTACTTGGATGAATTTGTGCTTGTTTTTTTAAATGACATCTTAATCTACTCCAAATCAATGGAAGAGCATAAGGAGCATGTGCGTAGAGTTCTGCAATTGTTGCGCAGACACAAACTCTATGCCAAGAAGAGCAAATGTACCTTCTTTAATCATCAAATTGAGTATCTTGGGTTCATCGTCTCCAAAGATGGCATCTCAGTAGACCCCGCCAAGGTCATTTTACCCTAATATAAGATTTTACAGCATCCAAAACGGACACCGGATCAAGCTTATACACAAATTTTGGTTATTTTTAGTTTTCGATGACCTTTAAACCTTAGTAAATGCATGAATGGGCGTCTGATTGAGAACGGTCTATTCCCCAACGACCAGGAGAACATCCCAGACAAAAAAAGTTTTCGCTCCCTGGGGCAGTCCGGCACGCAAATCGAGGTCGACGTCCCAAATTTGGATCGTACACAGTTACCAGGGTGCCCGTATGATGGCCGCACAAGAATAAAAGGACAGCTACCCAGTGTGTGGTCCACACACATCGCTACGTGGACACCCATGCTACCCCTGACCAAATAAGGTACATGCGTACCACTCCTTCCCTTGTTAACCGACACCGTACCTTTCCTCCTGCGCCATGCAGACCACTTATCTACTACAGCCTTTGCTGGTACACCGTCCTTTCATCCTTGCTTTGCGTAGTGCCCATACCCGTACCCCACAGTTATATAAACCCCCTGGGGTGCTCCATGGCACGCATTTCTACGTAGCCTATGCTCTGTTGTGTCGCCGTTCGTACCGCTGTCTGTCCTTGTGCAGTGTACTTGCTATAGTACAGCCACCCCTCTCCACACCCCCTCATTTGCCACTTTTTAGATAAGGAAATTTTCCTCTATCCTTCTCTTGCTAGTAGAAGGTAGTGTCCTGAACTCTTCTCCCCCCCCACCAGTGTGAAGAGACTTACAGCAGCCCTTCTCCCCTTCAACAAAACGTTTTTGGGTTAAGGATATCTCACAATCCCTCCCCCATTTGCATGGGCTTTAGCAAGAGGTTTTAGCCTTAGAGAGAGTTCATGCGCTATGGTCTTTTGCTCATACGGTAAGCAAACAATCTTAGAATTGAGATCTAGACTGGAGCGTTTCGACCGCGATAGTGAGCCCTACAAGACGACATCCAAGGATGGCCCCATCTTGGAAACGTTAGAATATTACCTCAGGAGGAGCGCGTAACAATGAGATTAGAGAAGATGCTCCCAATGCGGCCCAACCCTCCCGTTACAAGCTCCTCAAGGAAATGGTGGCCAGGTTAGCTTGGTTATCTTTTAAAGAAGAGTTTTTTTAAATAGTAGTGTTAATAAATGTGTATCTTTTCCTTTTAAAATAATGACATAAAATTGTATGAAGCTATGAATTGAGTGATGCTGTATTCAATGAATTGTATTGAAATTGTTATCTTTAAAGAGTGCAAGTTTTTCCTAGCTTCGACACTAACTCCGTTTTGTGCTTGTGTAGCTGGGCGGCATCGTTATAGCAAAGCTCGAAAATGGCCCAAGGTATCCCTCATACCATTGGGAGAATAAGGTTTGGTCGATTGAGGCGAAAGATTATGATACTGTGTAGTTCTGAGGGCCCATGCTAGTGCGGTGAATAAGCCCACCCTAGTGTGCAGACATCCCTCTGAGGGGCGGGAGGATCGAGCGATGGAGCCTGAGAGGGCGACAGGCCGGCTTGAGTCCTTGCCCCAATGGCCAACAATGAGGTGTATGGTCCCGTAGGGTTTTGCCCAGCATGTAGAGGCTCGAAGGCCAAATTCTAGATCATCGGTGGTATAAAGGAAAAGAGTAAGGGAGCTGGTTTGGCTTGTATGAAATTAATTCATGTATGATTTTTTTATATAAATCTTGTCTTTGGCATTATTGTATTGTGAAAAAAGGTTGTTTTAACAAACCTTGTGAAAAGGGCCTTAATTAAGGAACATGTCTATTTATGTCAAACAGTGTGGTAGGATTAATTAGAAAACAAATTGACGCATGAGTAGGGTGGAAAGTGGGAGGATGGAATGCCCCGACGGCACCATCCTACGGATGGGTGGACCCGATTAGTCGGGTAGCTTTCCAACAAATTAAGTGAAAGCCCTACGCTAGATAAATAGGTTCTTGGGCAACTCTCTATTCTATAAGACTAGGCCAGCGGCTATGCCTTGCATGGATGAGGAAAAAAAGCTTGCCTATAGAAATCAAGTCTAGTAGTTGCCCAATTACCCTATGGGTGATTTGATTTTTAGAAGATCACGCTCCCCCTGTGAGATAGGACTAGGTCTTACCTATGAATCGTATCCTTGAATCTCTACATGGTCAAGATGTAGGAAATTTTCTCCAAGTTAAGACTTAGTGGACTATTTTAAGTGTTTCCTCTATTTTGGAAGGGGGGAACCTTACAATTGGTATCAGAGCCCATCTTAGCTCCTAGGACTTGCCATTTAAGGACTGTTTTGCAATGTATGTTTTACTTAACATAATGCTAATTAATAAAAACATCCTACTAATAAAAAAACAAGTTGAATTGATGTTTGAATGATTGTAGAAAGAGGAAGATGCCTCTTCAAAGTTTCTAGTTTTCCAATGCATCTTCGAGACTACTAGTCACTCCTCAAATTTCGATTTCTGTGACACCATGGTGCTGCAGATACTAGAGAAGATGTCCCTCCCCCATTTCTCTTGTATTGAAAGAGGATGGGGTAGAGATTTCTGGAGTCGTGGACCGAGATATTTCTTCATTCGAGTAGATTGAATTGGACCACCGATTCATTGGATTGGAAAGTTGAAGATGACCCATTTATTTTGGTTCGTCGTACCCCCAGGGCCGACACGTCTGTGACTATAGATGGGATTCGCATACCTCAAGATCACTGTGGGTGTATGACCAAGTGAT
The DNA here is from genome assembly GCF_041138505.1 of Cibotium barometz. Classification (NCBI taxonomy): domain Eukaryota; kingdom Viridiplantae; phylum Streptophyta; class Polypodiopsida; order Cyatheales; family Cibotiaceae; genus Cibotium; species Cibotium barometz. The sequence continues at coordinate 18,293,152 of NC_141106.1, forward strand.
GCAGGTCTTACCTACTGACAGAGTAGCTATGTTGGGACCTACCCCAAACCAGAGTCTACCACCCTTACCATCAATTTTTAGAGTCTTATAAACTACAACAAAACCCCCATACTTCACCTATGTGGACCGCTCTACCCTTATGTCATAGTCAAGCTTAGAAATTTCCCTTGATGGTGGAAAATAAGACTAATTATATTAGTCTCAGATCTTTGTAATAAAACTCGTCCTTGTAAATATTTGGAAATAAAATAATTTCAATGTTTTACTCTCAAAAATAAGTGTTGTGCAAGTATGAATCTTGTAATCTTAAAATTGTTTTTACAATGATGGCCAGGACGATCACCCTACACTTCCCAATGCACTTTACACTGATATCCATGAGAAGAAGCTCCTGCTCAAGCAAATGCAACTCCCTCCTTTAAAGGAGAAGGTTCAAAGATTGAGAAGGATGCTAAAGTCTGGATTGAAGTGATGGACGATTATTTCTCTCCCGTCGGTATTGGAGTAGCAAATCAGTCTATGCCTGCACGGTTTCGCCTCATCAGAGATACTAAACTCTGGTGGAAACAGTGGTGCCATGACAAGGGAGTCATCGAGCATTCTCAAACATGGGAAGACATCAAGCAGGCCATGAAGGAAAGATATCTTCCCCCATCCCATAAATTCATAAAGATTAATGAGTTTTTTAGTCTTAGGCAGTGCAGCTTAACTCTTGAGGACTACTATTCCAAATTTATCACTCTTCGGAAGTATGGCCCAGCTATGACTACTTCCCAGCAAGTGGCTCGTTTTTGCCAAGGGTTAAATGAACCCTTAGATTCCCGCCTTGAAGCAATGAGGCCAAGCACATTACATGATGCTGTCATACGAACAAAGCCCCTTGTGAAAGAAATGAGGACTGACAAACCTAAGTCTCAAAAGAGATCTTACCCTGAGGCAAATCCTAAAGATCAACCCTACAAGAAACCCCAACAGAATTTCCCCTACTACAATGGAGGGCAACAAAGTAACTCTTTTGTCCCCTGCTCTTATGCTGCTTCTTCCAAAGAAAGCCCTCTGTGTTTTGAGTGCAATGAGCCGGGACACTTTAGGGCCAACTGTCCCAAGATGGCAACATCATTTCCCCAAGGTGGTAGAGGAAATCAAGGCCGTAGAACCCCTATCCACCAAGGTGAAAGAGGTAGTGGTGGACGTGGTAGAGGCCGCAGAGGAGTAGTTGCTAGGACTGCCTGTACTATAAGTGAAGAACCAACCTTGGAAATAGCTAAAGAAGAGCGCGCCACCGTCCATGCGGCAGTAGAACACCAAGGTCCAAACAAACAATTTGGTGTAATCCAGACCCCAGCCACTCATCACAGTAAGCCATTCCAGCTTTTGATTGATTGTGATAGTACCCATTCATTTCTTTCTCCGAGGTGTTTGCAAAAATTAAACTTGGGTCAAAAAACAACTAGAAAAATGACTGTAGAGTTAGCCAGTGGGAAAGAAGTAGTATCTCGCCACTCTGTAGGAAACCTTGATTTTGAGCTGGGTAATGAGCAAACTCATGGCCACTTTAGAGTCTTGCCATTAGGAGTTTATGATGGAATCCTTGGGATGGATTGGTTAGTTGCGAACAAAGCTAGCATTCATTGTAACTAGGGGAGTATCACTTTTGAAAATGAGCATGGCCAAGTAATATCTGTTCAGGGGATAACAGGAAAACCTAAATCTAGGGTAGTCAACAAGGAAAAACATCTTCTCAAGGGAACATGTAAGGGTCAGTGAGTTTTCTTAGTCAAGCTCAACAAAGCCATTGAACCTAGTAAGGAGACAGAACCCTCTTGGCTCCAAGAATTCTTTGACATCTTCTCTGACTAGCTTACAGGGCTACCGCATCCTCGAGAAGTCGATCATGAAATCGAGGTGATCCCTGGAGCTCAATCCGTCTCAAAAACACCCTATAAAATGTCCCTTCCTGAAGCCATTGAACTTAAAGAGCAACTTTCCCAACTCATTGAGCAAGGATTCGTACGCCCTAGTAGCTCTCCTTGTTGGGGGGCACCTATTCTTTTCCAAAAAAAGAAGGACGGAACTCTCCACCTCTGCATAGATTATCGAGGGCTAAATCAAGTCACTGTCAAGAATAAGTATCCTATCCCTCGCATCGACGAACTTCTTGATAGGCTTCATGGGACCAAAGTCTTCTCAAAAATAGATTTGAGGTCTGGTTACTACTATCAGATCAAAGTCAAGGAAGCAGATATACCCAAGATAGCCTTCAACACCCGTTATGGCCACTATGAGTTTACTGTAATGTCATTCAGGTTAACCAATGCTCCTGCAACCTTCAACCGCCTAATGCAAGATATATTTCATCCTTACTTGGATAAATTTGTGCTTGTTTTTTTTATGACATCTTAATCTACTCCAAATCAATGGAAGAGCATGAGGAGCATGTGCATAGAGTTCTGCAATTGTTGCACAGACACAAACGCAGACACAAACTATATGCCAAGAAGAGGAAATGTACCTTCTTTACTCATCAAATTGAGTATCTTGGGTTCATCATCTGCAAAGATGGCATCTCAGTAGACCCCGTGATGAAGGTCAAAGATATTATGGAGTGGCCACCCCCTAAATCAGTTTGTGAAGTTCGTGGGTTTTTGGGAATCACGGGATGGTATAGGATTTTTATCAAAGATTATGCCTTGGTAGTTGCACCTTTGACGGATCTTCTTAAGAAGGATTGCAAAATAGTGTGGCTGCCAATCTATCAAAACAATTTTGATTAGCTCAAGGTCATTATTACTTCAGCCCGAGTCCTGAAACTTCCTGATTTCACCAAGGAATTTGAAGTTGTGAGGTCCCTATCCTCACCGCGCAACGAATTTAGGGGTGCTAGCAGCGGAAGTAGCACTCCTTGCATGGGGCAGGGTCCCACACTTGGGGCCTCGCCCCACGGATATCATGTGACAAGAGATTAATCCATCGATTCTTCCAAAACCGAGCCCGAAAAAACTTCCCTTGCCCGGAAAGCACGGGCGATTCCTCTGGGATAACTTTTCTCTAACGTACTCAAAAGTCTTAACTAACTAAATTAATCTGACCAAACTCGTAAGTCTCCCATAGTCAGATCAGGGAAAAGATTGTACTTAGATCATAGGAGACCAACGCTTTTTTCCTCATTGAGAGGCACAGCCGTTGATTCTTTTCCATAGAATAACTTTTTCCGGGACTTACTTCATTTACTATCAACCAGAACAGAATTGAGTCTCAATTTAGGGATCCATCAGTCCAGCCTAACCCCATCCAGTCCCATGGGTTAGCCAACCGTCCAACCACTGTAGTGATGGGATCCATTTAAGAATTTGGTTAGGTTGTCCCGGGTACTAGGGAAAAGAGTTCCCAGGCCCCCTAGTCGGATATTCATGCAAACTTAAAACTAGTCACACCACTTACACACCCAATATGAAATTGCCTTTTTCACAGATTCAATAATCTTCAAAACAATCATTTAATGAAACCATAGTGTCATTGATCATATTCCTCTAATTATCCAGTTGAATCCTTATTTCCAAACATTCCTTCATTCCTTCATCCGTGTACCTATGGCATCATTGGCAACCAAAACGCTCACCCCCTGTCCACTCAGTTGAATCCTTATTTCCAAACATTCCTTCATCGGTGTACCTATGGCATCATTGGCAACCAAAACGCTCACCCCCTGTCCACTCAGGGGCCTTTTCGATAGTTCCTAGCTCATAGTAACCGGCAAGTATTCACTTTAACAAAAATGGAGTCTTCGTTGTTGAAGATCATCAAGATTAACCAACAGATCCATATAAAAGAGCCATGGACTCATCCGTTTGAGGACCAGCAAGGTCAATCAACCAGATCCATGCTTGAATTCAGAAAACAACTCTTAGTCCTTGTTCCAATATCTTCCCCGATGTATGTGTGGGTATCTTTGGTGACCCAGAGCCCGAGCACCGTATGGTCAGCACCCTCTAGGATCCTTCTCGTTGGTCACCTAGCGCTTCACTCATAGGCCGCTTCGTTGGTCCCTCATCCACTGTACCCGAAGCTCACCATTAGACCTCGACGGACCTTGCTACGCGAGACGTCCTCCGTTGACTCTCCATCAGCAGAGTTGCAACTTTAATAGATAGGTCTCCACGACCTCATTCACAAGACGGTCTGAAAAATGCTTCCCCAGTATTCTTGACATAAAACAGTCATTTAAAAACAGATTTCACATACAAATACAATTCCAACAATATTTCCATCTTTTCTAATCACTCCACATCCTTTCACATTAGTCCCCATCTTTTCTAATCACTCCACATTCTTTCACATTAGTCCCCATCTTTTCTAATCACTCCACATTCTTTCACATTAGTCCCTATCTTTTCTCATCTTCCCATAATTTTTTTCTTCATACATCCCTATCACATCATATCATTCCCACATCAAATCACATCCAATCCCATCATCCACACATCAATCCACATTATCCATACATCATCCACATCATCCACATCAATCCACATCATCCCTCTTTTGAAATTAAAATAAATTTCTTTATGCATCTTTCTATGCATAAAATCAAAATTAATGAGAGTAACTCTTTTGAACTAAAAATAAATTTCTTTATGCATCTTTCTATGAATAAAATCAAAATTAATGAGATTAACTCTTTTGAAATAAAAATAAATTTCTTTATGCATCTTTCTTTGCATAAAATCAAAATTAATTAGAGTAACTCTTTTGAAATAAAAATAAAATTTTTTTATGCATCTTTCTTTGCATAAAATCAAAATTAATGAGAGTAACTCTTTTGAAATAAAAATAATTTTTTTAATGCATCTTTCTATGCATAAAATCAAAATTAATGAGAGCAACTCTTTTGAAATAAAAATAAATTTCTTTATGCATCTTTCTATGCATAAAGTCAAAATTTGATGAAAGTAACGCTTTTATAATAAAAAAAATTCTTTTATGCATCTATTTGTGCATAAATTCAATTTTAATGAAAGTAAAAAAGTGTTTTATGCATCTATTTATGCATAAAAATCAATTTTGATGAAAGTAACACTTTTATAATCAAAATATTCCCAATATGCATCTTTCTATGCATAGAAATTAATTCTAATGAAAATATCACTTTTATAATAAAAATATTTATAATATGCATTTTTCTATGCATAGAATAAAAATAACACTTTTAAAATACACAAGGGGTGGGGATTACTCGTTTTGAATAATAAAAAGATAAAACTTACTTCACCAAATTTAAGAAAATTTTGCTATAACCTCCTTTGTATGGCTGACCATTTTTCAAAATTTTCACTGTAAATTTTACGAAGATGATTTAAATCATTCTAATCTAATCAATTTTCACTTTATTAAGAGTAAACAATATGAAAAGTTTAATTCCATCAAATTGATTACACATCTAGGATAAAGAAAGGCTGAATTCAATAATGAAGAGAAGGGGGAAAGCCTTTCCAGCAAGGCATAACATCCATTTTTATTTTAAAGAAAGTAAAAATCAGAAAACCATAAAATAGAATAAGAAAAAGTAGAATTTCTAACTTACTGGGAGTTTTGTGAGCTTTCCTTTGGCTTGATGGTTTGCGGGATCTACTCTTGTTTGCAACAAGAGTGGCCACCAATTCGTTTGTTGAAAGAGGAAATGGTCAAAAACAAATGAATTATCAATGAATTCGTTGTTTTTGGCTCTGGGGAGAGGAGTAGAGTAACAGTGCATAAAACACTATTAACCATTTACAAAGGGGGAGGCTTCATTTATAGGAAAAAGTGAGCCTCTAACCAAGCAAATTGATTCTAGAATTTTCCAGATCAGTTTGGTCAATTTTTGACCATTTTTAGGTCAGTTTAGCTTACTTTTTGGAGATGAAGAAGAGAGGCGAGATGAAAATATCTCATTATTTATGAGTTTAAAACTCAACCACACATGTGAATTAGGCACCTCCTTCATGAGGGGAATTCCTCACACTGAGGTGTCAAAAATGTATCATTTCTTCTAAACATCTCTTCTTTTTTTAACTAATAACCTTGTCCTTAGTCAATCTTCATCTTATGTGAGCATTTACTCATTTTTAGGGGATTTTCTTTTATTCTTCCATTTATCTTCTCCGTACATTTGGATTAATCAAATTGCTCATAGGAATCTTAATTCAAAAATTTCATAAAATCTGGACCCTTAGGCTAAGGTCCTTTTTACATGATTTCAATTTATTCCAATTGCACATTGGAAATTTATTTTTGAATATCTGTTTCAGGGGAAATCATTTTAGACACTAGGAGGATTTTTATATTCAAAAATATCTCAATTTTGAATTACCTCCCTCTAGACATTTTCTCTCTCTAGGCTAAAACAGGGTAAAATAGGATCTTTCTTTTCTTTTAGAGAGGGGAATAATTATAAGATCAAAAGGGGAGGTTCTTACACCTGCACACCTCAAAAGCCGAAGGGAGGAATCTTATAGAAGTGGTACTGATGCTAGTAGTCTAGCACTTGGTGGTGTCTTAGGCCAAGAAGGAAGACCAGTCGCTTATACTTCCTGCAAGCTGAAGCAATATGAAGCAAATTATGCTACCCATGATTTGGAGCTCTTAGTAGTTGTTTATTGCCTCAAATTATGGAGACATTATCTCTTGGGGGGGCGAATTCCAGCTTGTTAACTGATCGCAAAAGTCTGAAGTAGATTCAACATGCGACAAAGAAGATGGACTGAAATTCTACAAGAATATGACTTTGACATCAAATTCTGCCCTGGGAAAGATAATGTGGTAGCAGATGCACTTAGCCGCAAATCTTTCTTAAGTGCAATTTCAATGCCAAATAATCCCATATACTGGTCAAGGTACTGGTCAAGGTGAAAGAAGTCTCATCTCATGATCCAGATTATCAGAGGATGATGAAGTTAGTAGAAGAAGGGGAAAATTCAGAGAAAGAGAAGAATCTAATCAAGGGATACTCCACTCATAAAGGAAGCCTCTACTTCAATCACAAGCTATGTATCCCTAAGGATCCTGCTTTAAAGAAACTAATCCTCCATGAAGCTCATGGTAGTCCTGCTCTGCAGGACACCCAGGCTATGCAAAAACATTAAATGCCGTAAGAGGAGCTTTCATTGGGGGCAGGCTTGAAAAATGATGTCCTTTGGTACTTGAAGCAATGTCTCTCATGCCAAAGGATCAAAGCTGAAAGGGTCAAGATGCCTAGGAAACTTCAACCCTTGGCAAATGAAGTGGGAGTGCATTAGTATGGATTTTGTTACAAGTCTCCCCACTGTTCAAGGAGGATATGGCTCCATTCTAGTAGTAGTGTACTTACTTACCAAAGTAGCTCACCTTCAAGACCTTCAAAGCTTCTGATGTTGCTCGAATATTCATCAAGGAAGTCCTCAAACTTCATGGTCTCCCAAAAAGGATAGTAAGTGACTGGGATTCTGACTTCACTTCAAAGTTCTGGCATTCCTTATTTCAACCCTAGGAACTCAACTTTGCTTTAGCACATCTTATCATCCGAAGATCGATGGCCACACTGAGAGAGTCAATCAAGTAATTGAAGACATTCTTAGAGCATATTGTGGATAGGAACCAAGAAGGTGGATTCAATATCTTCCTCTGGTAGAATTTGCCTACAATACGTCTTATCTCATCAGAGCATAGGAATGTCACCATTCAAAGCACTCTATGGGCAAGAATTCTTATCTCCTCTAAATTTCTCTGATCCGACCATAAGAGTTGAGGCATCCAGGAAAATGCCTGAAGAGATGGAGGAACAAACCAAGGCAATCCAAAAGGATATTAAAGCTGCCCAAGATCAACAAAAGCATTATGCTGGTCTAAAAGGATCTTCAAGGAAGGAGACAAAGTTCTTCTACGAGTGAGGCCCAAACAAAGTTCTCTATCACTTGGAAAATATAAGAAGCTCAGCCCTAGGTATTGTGGTCCCTATACAGTTATCAGGTGTCTAGGTAAAAGTGTCTATAAACTCCAACTCCCAGCCCATATCAAAGTCCACAATATATTTCATGTAAGTTTGTTTAAACCTTATGTACCCAGTCTCGATCATATTCTTGATGATGAGCAAGTTGTAATCCCTACTCAAGGAGTCCTTGAATTATAGCCCAATAGGATCATAGATTCTAGGGAAAGGCAACTCCGAAATAGAACCCTTGTAGAACATCTAGTACAGTGGAAAGATTACCCTGAAGAGGATGCAACTTGGGAAGATGAAGCTACAATCTTAAAGGATTATCCCCAATTCATGATGAGATGAGGACATCTCGATATCTTTAAGGGGGGAAGGATGTAACATACCCATCTTCACTAATAAAGAAATGTCCATATAATACATGAATTTTTGAGTTTTTATGGTATAAAAATCAATGATTTTATTAAATGATCCATTTCTACTTATAATATTCAAATTCTGAGCCTCGATTTGGAATCTGCGCGTGATTTTATCCTAATATAGAATTTTATAGCATCCAAAACGGACACTGGATCAAGCTTATACGCAAATTTTGCTTATTTTTAGTTAAAAAGCGACGACCTTTAAACCTTATAAATGCATGGCTGGGCGTTCGATTGACGAACGGTTTGCACCCCAATGACCAGGAGAACATCGTGGACAAAAAAAAATTTCGCCCCCCGGGACAGTTCGGCACGCAAATCGAGGCCACCAGTGTCCCAAATTTGGAGACCCCGCCCCAAAATTTAGATCGTACACACTTACCAGGGTGCCCGTACGATGGCCGCACAAGAACCAAAGGACGACTGCCCACTGTGTGGTCCACACGCACCGCTACGTGGACACCCATGCTGCCCCTGACCAGATAAGGTACATGCGTACCACTCCTTCCCCTGTTAACCGACATCGTACTTTCCCCCTGAGCCATGCAGGCCACTGAGCTATAGCCTTTGCTGGTACGTCATCCTTTCGTCCTTGCTTTGCGCAGTGCCCATACCCATACCCCACACTTATATAAACCCCCTGGGGTACTCCATCTGGGGTACTCCATGGGTAGCACACATTTCTGCGTAGCTTATAATCTGCTGTGCCGCCGTCCGTACCGCCGTCTATCCCTATGTAGTGTACTTGTTGTAGTACAGCCACCCCTCTCCACGCCCCCTCATTTGCCACTTTTCAGATAAGGCAATTTTCCTCTATTTCTCTCTTACTAGAAGGCAGTGTCCTTAACTTTTCTCCCCCCCCCCCCATTTGCCACTTTTCAGATAAGGCAATTTTCCTCTATTTCTCTCTTACTAGAAGGCAGTGTCCTTAACTTTTCTCCCCCCCATTTGTGTGGTCTTTTGCTCATACGGTGAGCAAACAATCTCAGAATTGAGATCTGACTCGAGTGTTTCGACCGCAACAGTGAGCCCTACAAGACGATATCCAAGGATGGCCCCATCCTAAAAATGTCAGAATATTGCCTCAGGAGGAGCGCATAATAAGGAGATTAGAGCAGATGCTCCCAACCCTCCCGTTTACAAGCTCCTCAAGGAAATGGTGGCCAGGTTAGCTTGGTTATCTTTTAAAGAAAAGTTTTTTTATATTAGTGTTAATAAATGTGTATCTTTTCCTTTTAAAATAATGACATAAAATTGTATGAAGTTATGAATTGAGTGGTGCTGTATTCAATGAATTATTGAAATTGTTATATTTAAAGAGTGCAAGTTTTTCATGACTTCGACGCTAACTCCGTTCCGTGCTTGTGTAGCCGAGCGGCATCGTTAGCAAAGCCCGAGAATGGCCCAAGGTATCCCTCATACCATTGGGAGAATAAGGTTCGTCGATTGAGGCGAGAGATTATGATGCTGTCTAGTTCTAAGGGCCCAGGCTAGTGCGGTGAATAAGCCCACCCTAGTGTGCAGACATCCCTCTAAGGGGCGGGAGGATCAAGCGATGGAGCCTGAGAGGAGCGACTGTTCGACTTGAGTCCTCGCCAGCAGTCGGACGATGAGGTGTATGGTCCCGTAGGGTTTTGCCCAACATGTAGAGACTGGAAGGCCGAATTCTAGATCATCGGCGGAATAAAGGAAAAGAATAAGAGAGCCGGTTTGGCTTGTATGAAATTGATTCATTTATAAATCTTGTCTTTGGCATTATTGTATTGTGGAAAAAGGCTGTTTCAACAAACCATGTGAAAAGGGCCTTAATTAAGGAACATGTCTATTTATGTCACAGTGTGGTATGATTAATTAGAAAACAAATTGATGCGTGAGTAGGGTGGAAAGTGGAAGGATGGAATGCCCCGACGGCACCATCTTATGGATGCGTGGACCCGATTAGTCGGGTAGCTTTCAAACAAATTAAGTAAAAGCCCTATGCTAGATAAATAGGTTCTTGGGCAACTCTATTCTAGAAGACTAGACTAGCGGCTATGCCTTGCATGGATGAGGAAAAAAGCGTTGCCTCTAGAAATCAAGTCTAGTAGTTGCCCAATTTATGATCAATTACCCTATGGGTGATTTGATTTTTAGAAGATCACGCTTCTCCTGCGGGATAGGACTAGGTCTTACCTATGAATTGTATCCTTTGAATCTCTACAAGGTCAAGGTATCGATAAATAGGAAATTTTTATGAATTGTATCCTTTGAATCTCTACAAGGTCAAGGTATCGATGAATAGGAAATTTTTTCCAAGTTAAGACTTACTGGACTGTTTTAAGTGTTTCCCCTATTTTGGAAGGGGGGAACCTTACAATTTCTGGCACAACCACAATGGGTGACACCCAATCCAAATGTTCAATCTCATACATGAATCCACATTTGATAAGCTTATCTATCTCTTATTTAAGAATGATATCATGCTTTGGATTCATTGTATAAGGTCGTTGATGGACAAGTTTAGCATTTGGCACGCACCTGTTGAAATATACAAGTGAATACGGTGTGTGCGGGAACAAGCCCTTGGTTAGAGGCTGTAAAAGAGGATGAGTAAATGTGAAAGAACCTGTGAAAAGGTGAGAAGAATCTACTAGGAGAGAATAAAGGGTAGCATGAGAAGATTTAGGAAGTGTGGAGATATTCTGGGAACTGTGGAGATATTCTGGGAAAAGTGAAGAGGTGGAGAGAATCAGGGAAAAGAGGTGGAGTGAATCATGGAGAAAGAAGTGGGATTTGATGCTTGATGTAAACTCTATAAATTGAGGCATTTCCCTAATGAGAATTTGCTGGTTTTTGAGTATCCATGCCTACATTAATCTATTTGTTAATTACCCTAATCTTAATTATTTACTAATCACTTTGTTAATGATGTTGATTCTAGTGTTTGATCCACCATAGCTCATCACAATGCCCTAATTTCAACATGGTATCAGAGCCATGCCTAGAATCCATCATTTTGTGAGCTCATTATCTTGCTAATTATTTTGCTAATTAGGATTAGTAGAAAATTATAAATTTTCCTCTTTTTTCAACTCACCTCTGTACCCCCAGCTAGTGGAGGAGCTCCCTCTCCTTGCACACATAAAATTAGGCCAAACCCTTCTAGCACATGATAGCTATCTCAGTGCTCTTCAAGCTCATCAAGGAAGAAGTGCAAACCGTCAATGGAGTTGGGAGAAATCGCTGTTTTAGCAGGCGTCGTTTTTCAGCAAAAGATCTCAGATCTTGTCTTCACCAAATCAAAGTTCTCTAATTCCTCTTAGCCCAAGGTGTTTTCAAGCAGGCTCTACAAGCTGGTGAGATCCAAGCTCTTCATCAAATTTGCAGGTGACTTTGGTAAAACAGAGATTAAGCTTTCAATATTTGGTCAAATCTTGTGTTTCTTGGCAAAATCCTCTACTAGACTCATTACTATTGATGGCTTTGAAAGCATTTGAGCTCATTTGAAGTCTAAGGCACCAGATCTGGACTCCTCGCATACTCTGTTTTTTGCACACAAAATAGTTTATTAATTTGCTAATCAATGATTAATCAATGCTAATCATGATATTTTGATGCAATTGAGGGTTCAAATTAACTATTAGGTATCTGATACAGATCGCTATAACTTCAAATTGCAATTCAGAGTTGGTTTGATACTCCAACCATTCCATACAAATTGGTTACCCTTGATTTAATGTAATTTCTGAAAAAATTATGCTAATAAATTTGTGATAATCATCATTTTGCATTTAACCCTTGGTTAATGCCTATAAATCTCACTCAAATTCAAGATTATTCACAGCCAGAGTTGCATTTGAAATGTGCATAAGAATGAATGCTATACGCATTATGTATTGGGCACATTGCATCAGTGTAAATATGGGATTAGACATTGCCCTTATCCAGAATAAGGCAAGAGGTAAGACCTCCCGCATAAATTTGGGTTTGCATTGCATAATGATACAAGATAAACATCAAAAACCCAAAGGAACTGTGAGCAAATCATTTGAACATGTTGCTCACATGGAGCAAAAAGACTTGACGGACAAGCTCGTGGCCCCAGCCATGAAAGAAGAAGAATATCTCTTTCCAAGAGGAAGATCCACACCAAGAAGATCTAAAGGAAGACATGGACACGAGAAGAGAAGCTGCCCCAAGAAGACTGAAAGAAGAGACGGACGCGTGGAGAGAAGCTACCACGACAAGAAGACTGTAGACAAGAGAGGATGTGAGGCTCCAAAGAGTGAGGAGCCATGTGAAAATCTCTGATAGAGAGAGAGAGAGAGACCCCACAACCCAATGTAACCTGCCCCAACAAAGTAAAACCACCTCTGAGCCACTGATGATGTAGGCCACGTGGTAGAGAGATGTATGTGTGAGCACTTTAGTCAAGGTCGCGGGCAACTACAGTAAGCCTTGGACACATAGAGAGAGAGAGTGTCAAGGACTATGAGTTTAGGGACTCGAGGCACTGGTCGCGCAGGCTATCAAGTAAGAGAGAAACTTCATATAGGGTCCAGGTGTGCTAAGATAACTTGAGGGGAAGTGTGCTAGGCACTAGTCACACGGACTATCAAGTAAGGGGAGGCAAACTTGGTATATAGGGTCTAGGTGTACTAGGAGTATTCACTTGAGGGGAGGTGTTGAAATATACAAGTGAATAGGGTGTGTGCGGGAACAAGCCCTTGGTTAGAGGCTGTAAAAGAGGATGAGTAAATGTGAAAGAACCTGTGAAAAGGTGAGAAGAATCTACTGGGAGAGAATAAAGGGTAGCATGAGAAGATCTAGGAAGTGTGGAGATATTCTGGGAAGTGTGGAGATATTCTGGGAGATATTCTGGGAAAAGTGAAGAGGTGGAGAGAATCAGGGAAAAGAGGTGGAGAGAATCAGGGAAAAGAGGTGGAGAGAATCAGGGAAAAGAGGTGGAGTGAATCATGGAGAAATCAGTGGGATTTGATGCTTGATGTAAACTCTATAAATTGAGGCATTGCCCTAATGAGAATTTGCTGGTTTTTGAGTATCCATGCCTACATTAATTTATTTGTTAATTACCCACTAATTATGTCTTAATTATCAACTAATCACTTTGTTAATGATGTTGATTCTAGTGTTTGATCCACCATAGCTCATCACAATGCCCTAATTTCAATAGCACCATGGGGATTGTGTGCTACTACATAACCTCAATAGGCACTCCCTTCATATGATGGTGGTAAATCCTTGTGAAGTAATCATTGTAGTGTAGCTTCACATTCCACTACAAAGAATCCTTATACAAATGCTTAAGTTTTTTTTAATAAATCCTTCGCAATCGTGTTCCCTTCATATGATGGTAAATCCTTGTGAAGTAATCATTGTAGTGTAGCTTCACATTCCACTACAAAGAATCCTTATACAAATGCTTAAGTTTTTTTTTATAAATCCTTTGCAATCGTGTTCCCTTCCACAATGTCTCTTTATGTGTTAGTTTTTGTGTTTTTTAAACTCTTCTTTGTTTTTTTTGGGGTGTTTTCTAAACGTTTTTTTTGTATTTTTTTTATGTAAATACTTGTGTGAAGTGTGGCTAGTCTAAATACTTGTGCGAAGTGCAACTAGTCTATTGATGCTTATTTTGAGTCTTGTGATTTTTAACAGAGCGATGTTGGGTCACTTATCTGTGTTTTTGCATTTTTGCAGGTTTAGGAGAATTGACTCTAAATATACAGGTATTATAATTATTGCCAACAATGAGCTTACAACTCAGTCTGTGCTATATGGAATTATTTGTGATATAGCACAACTATATATATTAATAGCACAATAACTCAGTCTGTGCTATATGGCATTATCTGTGCTATATTGCACAACTATATATATTAATAGCACAATAACTCAGTCTGTGCTATATGCCATTATCTGAGCTATATAGAACAACTATATATATTAATAACACAGCAATAGGTAGTTATATGTGCTATGAAATACACCTAAAACATATAGCATGCATATGTTTGTGCTATACATCTATTAATACTTAATAATACCTTATCTGTGCTATATAGCTCTATCTTTTCTATAAAACTATGTGTATGCTATATATCTAGCGCAAAAATACTTACATGTCCCTCTGCTATATAGCACCTGAATAAACAAAATAGCACATTTACATAAACGTATTTGTGCTATGAGCTACACATAAAAAATATAGCATGTATATGTATTTGCTATGCTATATAGCTATTATTATTTTAATCTTACTCTGTCTGTGCTATATAATTAGTGCACAAATATTTAAAACTATCTCTAACTTACTCTATCTCTGCTATATAGCACAATATGTGGTATATAGCTATGTGTGTCTTCTTATGCTTTATATATATAGATAGTTATCTTTCTGCAATTTATATAGGTTTAAGAATAAATTTGTGTGGCATTTTAATGATTTTGTTTGTGTCTTTTAAAGCTATGATTGTAACTTTTTTACTAGATTCTTGGCTTTTTTAGACATAGTATTTTTTTTTAAGTTTAGAGACACCCACCCACATGTGCAAATTGGGAAAAAGTCCTTTGAGAAGCTCAACCATGGTTTGTAAGAAATTTGAAAGATCAGAACATGTATTTTTGTGTGTACCACATACAATTGATGTTTTTTTTTCTTGGAAAACAAAGCTTCTATTATCTCATGAAATCTTTATACAAAAACTAGAGTCATTTTCTTAATCTCCCAATCTTTATCTTTGATTAATTGAGCATCCTCTAGTAGTTTGTTGTTCAGAATTTCCTATGGCAAACCAACAATTGATGTTTTTAAAAGATGCATTTAATATAATGCGCTCAGATGCTTTTGCATTTCATGGGAATTCATGTACATGTGAGTGTAATGCGCTCAGATGCTTTTGCATTTCATGGGAATTCATGTACATGTGAGTGTAATGCTTACAAACTGTCTATGGTTGGGGCCAAATGTCTCATTGTTGAGCACACGTTCTGCGGGATTACACAGTTGTGGGAATCATGTGTATGTACAAAGGAGCGGGTTTTAACATTTTACCAATCACGTGGGAATCATGTGTATGTACAAAGGAGCGGGTTTTAACATTTTACCAATACAAGTGTCTTATGGGCCAATGCGATGAATTTTCCATGAAAAATCTTTGCTTTTGTCCATGTGAACAAGAGGAGACAACAAAAATAGTTCCAACTCAACTCTTTGAGGACATTAAAGTTCAAAACACACATGGTAAAAGTAAATGGATAGTGTTGTCCCTCAAGAATGTGGCTTTTAGTGAACCGAAAAAGATAATATAGGACCTTACTAAAACCTTCATCACGCACAATTTCACTTATATATAAATGGCATAGGCTGATCAATACACAGAGAGTGATTAAAGATCTTTCCTTTCGATACCATTGTATCAATAGTAGATTTTATCGAGAACATGGCAGCCTTAACATTGGCAGTTGCATGAGCATTACTAGCATCCCCAACATGGCAGTTCCTAGCCCTGTTTTAGTGCATCTTCCCCATAATTTTGTGCATCATTCACTTGATTAGGGAAAATATAAATAAGAAATACTACAGACCACATTCCCTCTATGTTATGGTCTTATTGGGACTGCTATATATAAAACACAAAAACCAATATACCCTCAAGACCAAGCTATGTAATTCTAAAGGCTAGCTAGTTAAGTGTGATACCTTTTCATTTCCAACCTTTTCCTCTAATTGTGAGATGTCCTCTTGAGCTTTCTTCTAAAAATTCTCCATTAGTTTTAAAACCTACTCTTGACCAGATTCTAAAATCAAGGAGTTAATTTCTCCTTCAAGCTGACCTACAGAATTGCTATGTTGTTGGGCACCCTCAGCCGCCCTATGCAAATCCCTCACAGCTTCAACCATGTTTGTTGCTTCTTTGAAGGAGCTCTTTGCTAGAATCGGCCTCTCATGGAATCCCAATTTCATGTTGCAAATATGGTCCATTTCTGTCGCATCATCAAACCACATGGTGTGTTGTCCCTGGTCACCCATGCATACATCTTTTGTTTTAGTGGACCACCCAAATCGATCTTCTATTTTAGGCATGCATTTGTTCTTCCCATATCTTTCATTTGTTTGCTATATGATTCCTTTCCTATGATCTCTTCATAGCCTTATCTGCAAAGTGAGTCCAAGAAATAGTGTAACCTTGTAACATACCCATCTTCATTAATAAAGAAATGTCCATGTAATTATGAGTTTTTATCAATGATTTTATTATTTGAGTCATTTCTACTTCGAATCTTCAAATTCTGAGCCCAAATTTGGAATCTGCGCGTGATTTTATCCTAATATAGGATTTTACAGCATCCAAAACGGACACCGGATCAAGCCTATACGCTAATTTCAATCATTTTAGTTAAAAAACGGCGACCTTTAAACCTTAATAAATGCACGACCGCACGTCCGATTGACGAACGGTCTGAACCCCTGCGATCAGGAGAACCTCCCGGACAAAAAAAAATTTCGCCCCTCGGGGCGGTCCGGCATGCAAATCGAGGCGGGCGCCCCAAATTTGGGTACCCCGCCCCAAAATTGGGTCCGTACACACTTACTAGGGTGCCCGTACAATGGCCGCCCAAGAACAAAGGACGGCCGCCCACTATATGGTCCACGCGTACCCGTAGGTGGACACCAGACCAGATAAGGTACATGCGTACCACTCCTTTCCCAGACAACCGACACCGTACCTTTCCCCTAGACCCATGCAGACCACTGATCCATAGCCTTTGAAGGTACATCGTCCTTTCGTCCTTGCTTTGCGCAGCGCCCGTACCCTCACTCCTCAGCTATATAAACCCCCGGGATGCTCCTCAGTCGGCACGCATTTCTGTGTAGCGTACACCCTGTTGTACCGCCGTCCGTCCCTGTGTAGCGTACTTGCTGCAAGTACAGCCGCCCTTGCAGTCACCCCTCTCACACCCCCTCATTTGGCTCTTTTCAGATAAGCCAATTAACTCTTCTTCCCCCCCCCCCCCCCCCGCGGTGTGGATAGACTTACAGAGAGGCTGGCAGCCACCCCTCCCAGCCCTCTCCACGTTTTTGCCTTTGCCCTTCAGGACATCTCACAATTCCTCCCCCCCCATTTGCGTAGACTTTAGTAAGGGATTTTTGACTCAAGCGAGGGTTCGTGCGCCATATTCTTTTGCTCATACAGTGAGCAAACGAGCTCGGAATTCAGATCCGACTGAAGCGTTTCGATCGCAGCAGCGAGCTCTACAAGGCGACGCCTAAGATGGCCTCATCTCAAAGACGACAAAATAATGTCTCAAGAGGGAAACGTAACAACGAGATGGGAGGAGATGCACCCAATGAGGCTCCAGTCCTCCCTTTTCAAGCCCCTCAAGGAAACGGTGGCCAGGTTAGCTTGATTAATTTTCAAAAGAAGAGATTTTTCCTTAAATTAGTATTAATGAATGGTGTCTTTCCCTTTTAAAATGACGACATAAAAATTATATGAAGTTACGACTTATGTGATGTTGTATTCGATAAATTGCGTTGAAATTGTTATCTTCATGAATTGTGAATGTTATATTTAGAAAATTGCATTGAAGTTGTTATCTTTAGAATTCAAGATTTTTTTTGGCTTCAACGTTAACTCCGTTCCGTGCTTGTGTAGCCGGGCGGCATCGTTAGCAAAGCCCGGGAATGGCCCAAGGTATCCCTCATACCTTTGGGAGGATAAGGATCGCCGATTGAGGCGAGAGATTATGAGGCTGCCTAGTTCTGAGGGCCCAAGCTAGTGCGGTAAATAAGCCCACCCTAGTGTGCAGACATCCCTCTGAGGGGCGGGAGGATCAAGCGATGGAGCCTGAGAGGGCGACAGGCCGGCTTGAGTCCTCGCCAGCGACCGACGATGAGGTGTATGGTCCCGTAGGGTTTTGCCCAGCATGTAGAGGCTGGAAGGCCGAATTCTAGATCATCGGCAGAATAAGAATAAGAGAGCCAGTTTGGCTTGTATGGAAATTGGTTCATGTATAAACTTTTTTTACATAATTACATCTTGTCTTTGGTATGATTGTATTGTGTAAGAAGGCTATTTTAACGAACCTTGTGAAAAAGGGTCTTAATTAAGGAATATGTTTATTTATGTCAAACAGTGTGGTAGTATTAATTAGAAAACAAATTGATGCGTGAGTAGGGTGGAAAGTGGGAGGATGGAATGCCCTGACGGCACTATCCTACGGACGGGTGGACCCGATTAGTCGGGTAGCTTTCCAACAGATTAAGTGAAAGCCCTACATAAGATAGTTAGGTTCTTGGGCAACTCTATTCTAGAACACTAGTAGGCCAGCGGCTGTGCCTTGCATAAGATGAGGAAAAAAGCGTTGTCTCTAGAAATCAAGTTTAGTAGTTGCCTAATCTTTGATCAATTGCCCTATGGGTGATTTGATGTTTAGAAAATCACGCTCCCCCTGCGGGATAGAGCTAGGTCATACCTATGAATCGTATCCTTGAATCTCTACAAGATCAAGGTGTCGATGAATAGGAAATTTTTCCCAAGATAAGACTTAGCGGACTATCTTAAGTGTTTCTCCCATTTTTAAAGGGAGGAACCTTACAATTGGTATCAGAGCAAGGTTTGGCTCCTAAGAATTGCAGTTTAAATGTTTTACCTAACGTAATGCTAATTAGTAAAGATATCCTACTAAAACAAATAAGTTAAATTGATGTTTGAATGATTGTAGGAAGAGGAAGATGCCTACTCCAAATTTCTAGTTTTCCAATGCATCTTCGAGACTGCTAGTCACTCCTCGAATTTCGAGTTCCGTGACACCATGGTGTAGATATTAGAGAAGATATCCCTCCCTCATTTCTCTCGTATTCAAAGAGGATGGGGTAGAGATTTTTGGAGTCGTGGGCCGAGATACTTCTTCATCCGAGCAGATCAGATTGGAAACCTCACCACCGACCTTAAGCGGATTCGTTGGATTGAGAAGCTGAAGATGATCCGCTTATTTTGGTTCGTTGGTACCCCCAGAGCCGACACCTCGGTGACTATAGATGGGGTTCGCATACCTCAGGATCGCTGGGTATATGACAAAGTGATGCGGGTCTTACCTGCTGATAGAGTAGCGGTGTTGGGATCTACCCCAATCCAGAGTTTACCACCCTTACCATCAGTTTTTAGAGTCTTAGAAACTACAGTGGAACCCCCATATTTCACCTATGTGGACCGCTCTACCCTTATGTCATAGTCAAGCCTAGGAATTTCCCTTCATAGCAAGTAAGACTGAATATAGTCTCAGAACTTTGTAATAAAACTTGTCCTTGTAAATATTTAGAAATAAAATAATTTCAATGTTTTACTCTCCAAAAATTAAGCGTTGTGCCAATAAGAATCTTGTAATCTTAAAAATTGTTTTACAATGATGGCCAGGACGACCACCCTCCACTTCCCAATGCGCTTTACACCGATACCCAGGAGAAGAAGCTCCTGCTCAAGCAAATGCAACCTCCCTCCTTTAAAGGAGAAGGTTCAAAGGTTGAGAAGGATGCTGAAGTCTGGATTGAGGCGATGGACGATTATTTCTCTGCTGCCGGTACTGGAGTAGCAAATCAGTCTATGCTCGCACGGTTTCGCCTCATTGGAGATACTAAACTCTGGTGGAAACAGTGGTGCCGTGACAAGGAAGTCACCGAGCATTCTCAAACGTGGGGAGACATCAAGCAGGCAGTGAAGGAAAGATATCTTCCTCCATCCCATGAATCCATAAAGATGAATGAGTTTTTTAGTCTTAGACAGTGTAGCTTAACTCTGGAAGACTACTATTCCAAATTTATTACCCTTCGGAAGTATGCCCCAGCTATGACTACTTCCCAGCAAGTGGCTCGTTTCTATGCCAAGGGCTAAATGAACCCCTAGATTCCCGCCTTGAAGCAATGAGGCCAAGCACATTACAGGATGCTCTGATACGAGCAAAGCCCCTTGTAAAAGAAATGAAGGCTAACAAACCGAAGAATCAAAAGAGATCTTACCCTGAGGCAAACCTTAGAGATCAACCCTACAAGAAGCCTCAACAGAATTTCCCCTACTACAACAGAGGGCGACAAGGCAACTCTTTTGCCCCCCGCTCGTATGCTGCTTCTTCCAGACAAGGCCCTCTGTGTTTTGAGTGCAATGAGCCGGGACACTTTAGAGCCAACTGTCCCAAGTTGGCAACATCATTTCCCCAAGGTAACAGAGGAAATCAAGGCCGTGGAAACCCTACCCACCAAGGTGCAAGAGGCAGTGGCCGTGACAGAGGCCGTGGAGGAACAGTCGCTAGAACTGCCTGTGTTATAAGTGAAGAACCGACCTTGGAAGCGGCTAAAGAAGAGCGCGCCACCGTCCATGCGGCAGTAGAACACCAAGGTCCGAATAAACAATTTTGTGTAATCCAAACCCCCGCCACTCACGGTAAGCCATTTCAGCTTGTGATTGATTGTGGCAGTACCCATTCATTCCTTTCTCCTAGGTGCTTGCAAAAATTAAACTTGAGTCAAAAAACAGCTAGAAAAATGATTGTAGAGTTAGCCAGTGGGAAAGAAGCAGTATCTCGCCACTCTATAGGAAACCTTGATTTTGAGCTGGGTAATGAGCAAACTCATGGTCACTTTAGAGTCTTGCCACTAGGAATTTATGATGGAATCCTTGGGATGGATTGGTTAATTGCAAACAAAGCTAGCATTCATTGTAACCAGGGGAGTATCACTTTTGAAAATGAGCATGGCCAAGTAATATCTGTTCAGGGAATCATAGGGAAACCTAAGTCTAGGGTAGTCAAGGCAAAACATCTTCTCAAGGGAACACGTAAGGGTCAGCAAGTTTTCTTAGTCAAACTCAACAAAGTCATTGAACTTAGTATGGAGACAGAACCCTCTTGGCTCCAAGAATTCTCTGACATCTTCCCTGACGAGCTTACAGGGTTACCGCCTCCTCGAGAAGTCGACCATGAAATCGAGGTGATCCCTGGAGCTCAACCTGTCTCAAAAACTCCCTATAAAATGTCCCTTCCTGAAGCCATTGAACTTAAGGAGCAACTTTCCCAACTCATTGAACAAGGATTTGTACGCCCTAGTAGCTCTCCTTGGGGAGCGCCTGTTCTTTTCCAAAAGAAGAAGGACGGGACTCTCCGCCTCTGCATAGATTATCGAGGGCTCAATCAAGTCACTGTCAAGAATAAGTATCCTATCCCTCGCATCGATGAACTCCTTGACAGGCTTCATGGGGCCAAAGTCTTCTCAAAAATAGATTTGAGGTCTGGTTACTATCAGATCAAAGTCAAGGAAGCAGATATACCCAAAATAGCCTTCAATACCCGTTATGGCCACTATGAGTTTACTATAATGTCATTCGGGTTAACCAATGCTCCTACGACCTTCAACCGCCTAATGCAAGATATATTCCGTCCTTACTTGGATGAATTTGTGCTTGTTTTCTTTGATGACATCTTAATCTACTCCAAATCAATGGAAGAGCATGAGGAGCATGTGCGTAGAGTTCTGCAATTGCTGCGCAGACACAAACTCTATGCCAAGAAGAGCAAATGTACCTTCTTTACTCATCAAATTGAGTATCTTGGATTCATCGTCTCCAAAGATGGCATCTCAGTAGACCCTGCCAAGGTTAAGGATATTCTAGAATGGCCACCTCCTAAATCAGTTCGTGAAGTTCGTGGATTTTTGGGAATCACGGGTTGGTATAGGATTTTTATCAAAGACTATGCCTTGGTAGCTGCACCCTTGACAGATCTTCTTAAGAAGGATTGCAAAATAGTGTGGCTGCCAATCCATCAAAACAGCTTTGATCAGCTGAAAGTCATTATTACTTCTGCCCCAGTCTTAAAGCTTCCTGATTTCTCCAAGGAGTTTGAAGTGGTTACCGATGCTAGTAGTCTAGCACTTGGTGGTGTCTTAGGCCAAGAAGGAAGACCAATCGCTTATACTTCCCGCAAGCTGAAGCAATATGAAGCAAACTATGCCACCCATGATTTGGAGCTCTTAGCAGTTGTTCATTGCCTCAAATTATGGAGACATTATCTCTTGGGAGGCAAATTCCAGCTTGTAACTGACCACAAAAGTCTAAAGTGGATCTTCACCCAACCTAACCTCAACATGCGGCAAAGGAGGTGGATTGAAATTCTACAAGAATATGATTTCGACATCAAATTCCGCCCTGGGAAAGATAATGTGGTAGCAGATGCACTTAGCCGCAAATCTTTCTTGAATGCAGTTTCAATGCCAAATAATCCCATACTGGTCAAGGTGGAAGAAGTCTCACCCCATGACCTAGATTATCAGAGGATGATAAAGTTAGTAGAAGAAGGGGGACATTCAGAGAAAGAGAAGAATCTAATCAAGGGATACTCCACTCATGAAGGAAGCCTCTACTTCAATCACAGGCTATGTATCCCTAAGGATCCTGCTTTAAAGAAACTAATCCTCCATGAAGCTCATGATAGCCCTGCTGCTCTGCAGGACACCCAGGTTATGCAAAAACATTAAATGTTGTAAGAAGGAGCTTTCATTGGTGGGCAGGCTTGAAAAATGATGTACTTCGGTACTTGAAGCAATGTCTCTCATGCCAAAGGATCAAAGCTGAAAGGGTCAAGATGCCTGGAAAACTTCAACCCTTAGATATTCCCCAAATGAAGTGGGAGTGCATTAGTATGGATTTTGTCACAAGTCTCCCCACTGTTCAAGGAGGATATGACTCCATTCTAGTAGTAGTGGACTTACCAAAGTAGCTCACCTTACACCAGCAAAGAAGACCTTCAAAGCTTCTGATGTTGCTCGAATATTCATCAAGGAAGTCCTCAAACTTCATGGTCTCCCAAAAAGGATAGTAAGTGATCGGGATTCTGACTTCACTTCAAAATTCTGGCAATCTTTATTTCAAGCCCTGGGAACTCAACTTTGCTTTAGCACAGCTTACCATCCAGAGACCGATGGCCAGACTGAGAGAGTCAATCAAGTAATTGAAGACATTCTCAGAGCATATTGTGGACGGGAACCAAGAAGGTGGATTCAATACCTTCCTCTGGTAGAATTTGCCTACAATGCGTCTTATCATCAAAGCATAGGAATGTCACCATTCAAAGCACTCTATGGGCAAGAATGCTTGTCTCCTCTAAATTTCTCTGATCCGACCATAAGAGTTGAGGCATCCAGGAAAATGCTCGAAGAAATGGAGGAACAAACCAAGGCTATCCAAAAGGATATTAAAGCTGCCCAAGATCGACAAAAGCATTATGCTGACAACAAGAGGTCTGAAAGGATCTTCAAGGAAGGAGACAGAGTTCTTCTACGAGTCCGACCCAAACGAAGTTCTCTATCACTTGGGAAATATAAGAAGCTCAGCCCTAGGTATTGTGGTCCTTATACAGTTATCAAGTGTCTAGGTAAAAGTGCCTATAAACTCCAACTCCCAGCCCATATCAAAGTCCATAATGTATTCCATGTAAGTTAAAACCATATGTCCCCAGTCTTGATCATATTCTTGATGATGAACAAGTTGTAATCCCTACTCAAGGAGTCCTTGAATTACAGCCCAGTAGCATCATAGATTCTAGGGAAAGGAAACTCCGAAATAGAACTCTTGTAGAATATCTAGTTCAGTGGAAAGATTACCCTGAAGAGGATGCAACTTGGGAAGATGAAGCTACACTCTTAAAGGATTATCCCCAATTCATGACGAGATGAGGACATCTCGATTTCTTTAAGGGGGGAAGGATGTAACATACCCATCTTCATTAATAAAGAAATGTCCATGTAATTATGAGTTTTTATCAATGATTTTATTATTTGAGTCATTTCTACTTAGAATCTTCAAATTCTGAGCCCAAATTTGGAATCTGCGCGCGATTTTACCCTAATATAGGATTTTACAGCATCCAAAACGCACACCGGATCAAGCCTATACGCTAATTTCAATCATTTTAGTTAAAAAATGGCGACCTTTAAACCTTAATAAATGCACGACCGCACGTCCGATTGAACGGTCTGAACCCCTGCGCGACCAGGAGAACCTCCTGGACAAAAAAAAATTTCGCCCCCCGGGGCGGTCCGGCACGCAAATCGAGGTGGGCGTCCCAAATTTGGGTACTCCGCCCCAAAATTTGGTCCTTACACACTTACTAGGGTGCCCGTACAATGGCCGCCCAAGAACAAAGGACGGCCGCCCACTATATGGTCCACGCGTACCCGTAGGTGGACACCCAGACCAGATAAGGTACATGCGTACCACTCCTTTCCCAGACAATCGACACCGTACCTTTCCCCTAGACCCATGCAGACCACTGATCCATAGCCTTTGAAGGTACACCGTCCTTTTGTCCTTGCTTTGCGCAGCGCCCGTACCCTCACCCCTCAGCTATATAAACCCCCGGGGTGCTCCTCAGTCGGCACACATTTCTGTGTAGCGTACACCCTGTTGTACCGCCGTCCGTCCCTGTGTAGCGTACTTGCTGCAAGTACAGCCGCCCTTGCAGTCACCCCTCTCACACCCCCTCATTTGGCTCTTTTCAGATAAGCCAATTAACTCTTCTCTCCCCCCCCATGTGGATAGACTTACAGAGACACTGGCAGCCACCCCTCCCAGCCCTCTCCACGTTTTTGCCTTTGCCCTTTAGGACATCTCACAATTCCCCCCCCCTCCCCCCATTTGCGTAGACTTTAGTAAGGGATTTTTGACTCAAGCGAGGGTTCGTGCGCCATATTCTTTTGCTCATACAGTGAGCAAACGAGCTCGAAATTCAGATCCGACTGAAGCGTTTCGATCGTAGCAGCGAGCTCTACAAGGCGACGCCTAAGATGGCCTCATCTCGGAGACGACAAAATAATGTCTCAAGAGGGACACGTAACAACGAGATGGGAGGAGATGCGCCCAATGAGGCTCCAGTCCTCCCTTTTCAAGCCCCTCAAGGAAACGGTGGCCAGGTTAGCTTGATTAATTTTCAAAAGAAGAGATTTTTCCTTAAATTAGTATTAATGAATGGTGTCTTTCCCTTTTAAAATGACGACATAAAAATTATATGAAGTTACGACTTATGTGATGTTGTATTCGATAAATTGCGTTGAAATTGTTATCGTCATGAATTGTGAATGTTATATTTAGAAAATTGCATTGAAATTGTTATCTTTAGAATTCAAGATTTTTTTTTGGCTTCAACGCTAACTCCGTTCCGTGCTTGTGTAGCCGGGCGGCGTCGTTAGCAAAGCCCGGGAATGGCCCAAGGTATCCCTCATACCTTTGGGAGGATAAGGATCGCCGATTGAGGCGAGAGATTATGAGGCTGCCTAGTTCTGAGGGCCCAGGCTAGTGCGGTAAATAAGCCCACCCTAGTGTGCAGACATCCCTCTGAGGGGCGGGAGGATCAAGCGATGGAGCCTGAGAGGGCGACAGGCCGGCTTGAGTCCTCGCCAGCGACCGACGATGAGGTGTATGGTCCCGTAGGGTTTTACCCAGCATGTAGAGGCTGGAAGGCCGAATTCTAGATCATCGGCAGAATAATAATAAGAGAGCCAGTTTGGCTTGTATGGAAATTGGTTCATGTATAAACTTTTTTTACATAATTACATCTTGTCTTTGGTATGATTGTATTGTGTAAGAAGGCTATTTTAACGAACCTTGTGAAAAAGGGTCTTAATTAAGGAATATGTTTATTTATGTCAAACAGTGTGGTAGTATTAATTAGAAAACAAATTGATGCGTGAGTAGGGTGGAAAGTGGGAGGATGGAATTCCCTGACGGCACTATCCTACGGACGGGTGGACCCGATTAGTCGGGTAGCTTTCCAACAGATTAAGTGAAAGCCCTACATTAGATAGTTAGGTTCTTGGGCAACTCTATTCTAGAACACTAGGCCAGCGGCTGTGCCTTGCATAAGATGAGGAAAAAAGCGTTGTCTCTAGAAATCAAGTTTAGTAGTTGCCTAATCTTTGATCAATTGCCTTATGGGTGATTTGATGTTTAGAAAATCACGCTCCCCCTGTGGGATAGAGCTAGGTCATACCTATGAATCGTATCCTTGAATCTCTACAAGGTCAAGGTGTCGATGAATAGGAAATTTTTCCCAAGATAAGACTTAGCGGACTATCTTAAGTGTTTCTCCCATTTTTAAAGGGAGGAACCTTACAAACCTACTTTAGTTGCAGCTATTTGTTTTTGCAAAAACACACTTCTCCATGGCAAAATCTTTTGCAAATTTGTGACCAACTTTGTACATGAATGGACCCTCCTCGTACACATCCCAATGAAGATAAACTAATGCCTCTACAAACTATGCCCTCACATGATAGGCTTTCACCTTCTTATTGCTCCCTTGAACCGACTTTAGGCATGTGAACATTGTAGTCCACTCTTTATCATTAATCTCGTTCTTGCCACCATGAGGAGACCGAGGATTAACTCCATAAAAGGAAAGACCATGATCGTCATCAAATTC
This sequence comes from Cibotium barometz, assembly GCF_041138505.1. Classification (NCBI taxonomy): domain Eukaryota; kingdom Viridiplantae; phylum Streptophyta; class Polypodiopsida; order Cyatheales; family Cibotiaceae; genus Cibotium; species Cibotium barometz. The sequence continues at coordinate 18,319,990 of NC_141106.1, forward strand.
ATGTGCATAACAACAAAACCGACTTTGCAAGGATGGGGCCACATTCTTTATGATAGATGTGGAATTTTCATTACGCTATCTTGAAGATCCTGATTTGCCATCTTGCACCAAACCAAATGCAACCCAAAAGAGCATAAACATGTAAGTAGATAACTTGTAGACCCTTGATTAACATTGAAAAATCTACACATGCTAGAGCATCTATCTTGACCCAATTTCTACACACATGCTCAATTTCTTAACTCTTTTCTCTCAATTTTCTACACATGCTAGCATCTATATGGACTCAATTTCAATAGATACGCTCAATTTCTAAACTCTTTTCTTTCAAATTTCCTCTCCAAATATCATCAGTACAATATGCAAATAATTAAACGCAAACAAAGTACCAAAATGCAACCTCTCAACATATAAAAAAAAGCAACAAACAAAGCTAGAATTTGAAGGTTGCAGTACCCTTCCTAGGGAGTCAAAACCTTCATAAGAAGGCTGAAACACCCTTTAAATTAAGGGAAGGGTTTTGGAAAATTTAGTTATATTCCCTTCCAATCTCTTCATAAAGATAATCGAGGTCGCCTAGGCAAAGCCCTTCCAAAAAATTCAGTGCATGAAATCACATTACTCAACCTCTTATAGTAGCTTGTGATGATTAGCACTGATGTAGAAGGAAGTCGATGGCATGAATGCTATAGAGAATCGTAGAATGGAATTTGGCGGGGCTTGAGCACAGTACTTGAAACATACTAAAGAGAGGGGCATGTGGGGCGTTATCATGACATAAAGAGGCATGCTTTGTAGTTCATTTTATTTGAAACGTATGTTCAAACTATTGGAATATTAGGGCCGATTGCACTAGAGACTGAAAACCTAATTGCCACAAGCACAAAGCTTAATCCTAACCTCAAACATTAATACTACTTTAATAAACATAATCAAATAAGATTAAGATAACTAGCACAAAGCTAGAAGTGAAGTAAAAGATTAACATAGTGACAAGCAAAGAGATAAGCTTGGGACAAGTGTTTCCACAAAGGAAGGTCACAAAGACCTATCAAACTTTCTCATTATTCACAAAGAAATGTACAACTTATATAAGCTCAAAGAGCTCTCCCAAAATGACCTAAGCAATGATGTCAAGAGCTTGCCACACCTAGCCCTTATCTAGATCCATCTAGGCTTTACTATTGCCTTTAGCAATTGGCCACTTACATAAGAGAATAACCTTAGACTTCATGTCTATTATTATATCCTTAGGCTTAACTAAGATGTCCCCAATGTTAATGTGCACACATGCACACAATGGATGCTAGATCACCTAGATTCTAACACTCCCTCTCCTTGATCAAGCATACATACCAAGCAGGGTGTGCTTATAAAGTACTCACACATCACACTCAGTGATAGTTAGTACCCACTAGCTTAGCCAAGTTAGATTACATCAACCACAAAGGTTAGATGCGCATTAGTAATTTATGTAATCCCTCACTAATGTCACACATGCATTTCATGCATGCCATGTTGACAACATTTGTTAAGACCAATCACACACATCTACTGGAGACACAATCAAATAGTGACACAAAGTCGATAAAGGCACTAGGTCATCCATGACACAATTACCATCCCTCTAAGAAACACATGCCTTAGTGCATGTCATAGATGACATAGTCATACAAGAAGAAGTGACCACCATCAGGCACTTCAAATATCCCGGGCCATTTCCTAAAATTTAAGAATATCTCACCAAATAAATTGAAGCCACAATTGTGTTGGAATTAGGGTTGCAGGAATGCACACACAACTTCAAGAAGATAAGGAAGCTTGAGCACAACACAGTAGTGTATTATGAGTGCCAAAAATGAAAGATTCCCAGCCCTAGAAGATAATGGGCGTATATACAATGCACGGGGGAAAAAACCTCCTAGTGAGGGAAAAAGTGCCCCGGCGGTCCTAAGTGTGTTCACACACATCACTACTATAATATGGTAACAAATCCCCCCTGGAGTGATGCGGTGAACAAGAGCTAGCACTCATGTATAGGGAAGTGTCTAGCTATGTGGACGAATCCACAAAAGGGAGTAAGCCCAAAGCTTTGCGAAAAGCTTCGAACTTCTCACGAGGCAGAGCCTTTGTGAAAAGGTCTGCAAGGTTATCCTGTGTTGGCACATAAACCAAACTGATCTCTCCTGCAGAGAGTCTCTCCCTGACATAATGGTAGTGCACCTCAATGTGCTTCGTACGAGCATGGAACACTGGGTTCCACGCAACTGCCAATGCGCTCTGACTGTCAGTGAAGATGGTGGTGGCAGATGGCTGCCCACCACCCAAATCAGCCATAAGGCGTCTGAGCCACACACACTCAACCGTAGCTGTGAAAGCTGCCCCGTACTCAGCTTCACAACTAGAAGTGGCCACAGTAGGCTGCTTCTTGCTCAACCATGATATGCATGAGCTTCCAAGCATGAAGCAAAAACCACTCGTGGACACGCGTGTGTCATAACAACCAGCCCAGTCAGAATCTGAAAAAGCATGTAAATCTGGCGGCAATGATCCCCCCTTGGGATAAAACAACCCAAGATGCCGAGTACCACTCAAATAGCGAAAGATACGCTTCACTGCCTGCCAATGCTTAATGCCTGGGCTATGCATAAATCTGCTCACCTGTGAGACTGCAAACTGAATGTCTGGCCTCGTAATGCATACATAAATGAGGCAACCAACAGCTGTCTGATAGAGTGTGACATCAAAGTGATCTCCAGCATCATGAAGACTCAACTTCAAACCTGTCTCCATTGGAGTAGCAATAGGCTTGCAGTCTTCAAGGCCAAATCTCCGCAACAATGTTTCAATATACTTTGTCTGACACAAAGCTATACCTCCATCACACTGCTTAAATTGTATCCCCAAATAATGATGCAAATGCCCCAAATCTGACATCTCAAAAGAGGCATTCAAATCAGCCTTAAAATCAGCAATATGACTCTCATTTGGTCCTGTGAGCAGCATGTCATCGACATAGAGAGCAATGATTAGATGTACACCATCCACACGTTTAACATACAAAGTGCTTTCTGTTGGACTATTCTGAAACCCATGTGCAGTCAAATATGCATGTATTTTTTCATACCAAGCTCGTGGAGCTTGCTTTAAACCATATAAAGCCTTTTTTAACCTGCACACTTTGTTTTCCTGCCCTCTTTGAACAAAACCACGAGGCTGCGATACATACACCTCCTCATGCAAATCTCCATTTAAGAACGCAGTCTTTATGTCCAGCTGATGTACATTCCAACCATTATGAGCTGCTAATGCACAGATGCTACGAACAGTGGTCATACGACATGTGGGAGCAAAAGTCTCATCAAAATCAATGCCCTTCTCTTGAGCATAACCTTTTGCAACAAGCCTAGCCTTATGGCGATCCACTGTGCCATCAGGCTTACGCTTCAATTTGTATACCCACTTAGTGCCAATAGCCTTCTTGCCAGGGGGCAAGTCACATAAAGACCATGTACTATTCTTCATAATAGCATCGTATTCTGCTTGCATAGCAGCCATCCAATTTTCTGAACTTTGTGCCTCATCAAATGAAACAGGCTCACTTTCATCGCACATACTAGAAACAGCCAATGCATAACAATCTGACGCATAAGAGGCACCATGAGAGCCAGAACGAGTGCGACTAGACAAAGGGACATCCAACTTGCTGTCACGCAAAGTCTGCACCAGCCATCTAGGCATATTCCTAGAGCCCTCAATCTCTTGTCTCTCATCCTCAAGTGCATCATGCACATCTGCATCAGATATAGGCTGATCTGTGCCATCATTTAAAACCTGCATAGGCTGAAAAACTGCCTCATGAGGTATTGCACTTGACTGTGCACCACTGAAAAGAGGCAACAATGTATCATAGACATCACGTGAGCTGATATCTGTCTCCTTAGTACATGAAACCAAGGGCTGAACTGCATCTTCCACAAATACAACATCACGGCTAACCAAAATGCGCTTTGTCTGTGGATGATACAAACGATAGCCTTTGCTCTCAGCACTATATCCAACAAAAATACATTTGACAGCTTTGTCATCCAATTTTCTGCGATGTTGCACAGGCACTAATGCATATGCCAGGCAACCAAAAACACGTAAATGGCCAACAGATGGCTTGCGGCTATGCCAAGCCTCATATGGAGTGACAACCTGTAATGCTTTGGTGGGACACCTGTTTAGTACATAAGTGGCACACATGACAGCCTCAAGCCAAAAACCATGTGGTAGACTTTGACTCTTAACCATACATCTTGCCATTTCCATGAGAGACCTGTTTTTTCTCTCAGCCACACCATTTTGCTGTGGTGTATACGGCACTGTACATTGGTGTTTTATCCCACGCTCAGCCAGAAATGCATTAAATTCTGAAGACATATACTCCCCCCCTCGATCTGAACGGAGGGTGCCCATCTTACTTTCTGACACATTTTCAGCCATAACCAAAAACTGTTTGAAGCACAAAAACACTTCGGACTTTGCCTTCAAAGGATATACCCATGCATGCCTGGTAAAATCATCAATGAAAGTCACGAAGTAAAGGTAGTTTCCAAATGATGGAGTTTGCATGGGACCACAAACATCACTGTGAACAAGCTGCAATCTGCGTTCAGCTCTCACTGATCCATCTTTGGGAAAGGAAGCACGCTGCATTTTACCCAATATGCAGCCCTCACAAACATGCTTGACAGGTGCCTCAAGCTTAGGCAAAGAAGACACCATTTCAGATTTCTGCAGGCGCAGCAAACTTGCAAAATTCAGATGACCAAAACGTGCATGCCACAGTTTTGCATTTGAAATAGCCTGCGTATCCATAATAGCACATGCTGAATCCTCTACACATTTGCCATCCATATTGAGCTTATACAGCCCTCGACATAGTGAACCAGATGCTACAATGATGTCACCACAAGAGAGATCATGAACAGTACATCTGTCATCCACAAATTTTACAACCAAACCTGTTTTGGCAAATGCGGAGACTGACAGCAGATTCTTTTTGATCCCTGGCACATACAATGCATCAAAAAGTGTAAAGGTGTTGCAATTTGCAACATTCAGCACAATCTGTCCAACTCCTTTAACGGGATAAGAGGAGTTATTGGCACAAGTGACAGTATTCCCTGTGGGAGCAGACTCAAGGAAAGTGAATAAACTGCGCTGCGAGGTGATATGCTTAGTGGCACCACTGTCAAAGTACCATACATCTGAATCTACTGCAGACATACATGTGTCATGCAAAGATGGGTCATAACTGCACTGCGCATTGAATGCCCATTCTGTATCTTGAACAACATTAGCAGATTCATTGTTAGAAGGAGAGGCATCTGCAACAACAGCCATACTAGCCTCTTTCTTCTTAGCCTCTTTCGCAGCCAGCTTAGGACACGCTTTGATGACATGATCATTTCCCTTACAGTACTTGCAAAATGTCTTCTGTTTGTCACCCTTCTTCTCATCTTTGTCTTCCTTCTTTGGTTGCGCAGCATTTGCAGATTTCTGCTTACTAGAAGAAAAGCCAGCTTTACCTTTCCCGCTTCTCTGACTAGCAACGAAAGCTTGATCTGCGACACGCATAATATTCCTGTTTTGCCTTGACTGGTCTTCTTGCAGCAAAACAGAAACTAACTCCTCAAATGATAAGGCATTGGGATTGCCTTTCATCATCAAGCGAAGAGTGGAAGCAAAACCCTGATAAGAATCTGGTAGACCATTCAAAACAGTCTGCACAAGTGAACTGTCTGACAGGATTTCATCTGCAGAAATGAGCTGCTCTTTGAAATCCCTGATCTTTGTCAAAAAGCTATCCATAGAATCACCTTCGTTCATATGCTCACTCTCCAACTGTTTTCGGAGGTAAGCAACACGAGCCTCATTTCTTGCCTGATACAATGTGGCAAGTACATCCCAAGCATCCTTAGAAGTCCTGCAGGAGCGAATATGTGGGATAATGGTACGTTTGACAGACAGCGCAATCAAGGCATGAGCCTGCGCATCTCTACCATCCCAACGAATCTGCTCTGCTGAAAGTGGTGGTTCTCGAACAGCTGCTACAGCACTTGTGCCTGCACCATCATCTACAGTACCTGTTTCTGATGTGTTTGCAGCATTCCCAGCCACAATAGGACGTGCATCAATACCCTGCACAATGTTCCATAACCCCTTTGCTACCAATACATGTCGCATCATATATGCCCACAATGGATAGTTGGTGCCATCCAACTTATCCTCAGCAGCCAACATGCGGAATACATCATTGTTGTCAGCCATGGCCAATGACTGTACTACTAGATGTAAATGCTGTCTGTAAGAGGTAAACCTGTATAAAATCGACCTGTGCTATGTAGCACAGCCCAAAACAGACGAATGGGCACCTGTCCTGCAGATTTTAATCTTGACAGAAAATCTGCACAGTAGGACGATTTTGCCTGCGCAGTACTTGGAATGCAAAAACGGAGGGCGAAATGACTTCAGATCAAAATTCTGAAACGAACCAGCCCTACGGGTACTCCCACGGCATATACTAACCTGCAGACGCTCGTGAAACCTCGTCGCAATCGGAGGAGATGAAGCGGCAGGTGCCGGTGATGCTGCCCGGGAGGAGGAAGCCTGCTCTGATACCAATTGTTGGAATTAGGGTTGCAGGAATGCACACACAACTTCAAGAAGATAAGGAAGCTTGAGCACAACACAGTAGTGTATTATGAGTGCCAAAAATGAAAGATTCCCAGCCCTAGAAGATAATGGGCGTATATACAATGCACGGGGGAAAAAACCTCCTAGTGAGGGAAAAAGTGCCCCGGCGGTCCTAAGTGTGTTCACACACATCACTACTATAATATGGTAACAAATTGGCATTGACAAAGCCCGAGCGATGAGGGCTTGCCACCTAGCCCTTTTCTAGATTCATCTAGGCTTTACTAGTCCTTTTAGAAATTGGCCACTTACATGAGAGAATAACCTTCGAATTCATGTCTATTATTTTATCCTTGGGCTCAACTAACCTGTCTCCAATGTTAATATGCACACATGCACACAAAACGGATGCTAAATCACCTAGATTCTAACATAGACAAATTTCTAGTGAACATTTTTACTATTTCATTTTCTATGTTATATAGCATTAAAACAAAAATATATATATATATATATATGTTTTAAGCCTTTACCCTTGATATTAAATTTAGCTATATAACTCTTATAGAATTCCACCATTCCATGCTTTCACCCATTAGCAAACTAACACTAATTATTAACTATGAAAGTTAATCCTTACTATTAATACTACTTCCTAACACTAACACTAACTAAAAAAACTTAAAACACTAATTATTTTTGAAAGATAATACTAACAAAATTGCCTTACTTTATTGTGTCTTATATCTTAAGCTGCAAATCCAACACAAATCATTCTAATCCCACAAAAAACATCTCAAACAAAACAAATCACTAGATTTATCAATTTCCAATTCCACACATGGGTCTTTCACCATGTGCCAAGAAGATGAATAAGACTTACGCAAGAGTTTTTTAAAAACTAAGGCAAACAATTGTGGTCCTCGGTAATGGTGCAAATGGAAAGCCCAAATTCACCATACTCACTAGCACAAAGCTAACTAAATGAGGAGCTTACATGCCATCTCATACAAGAGGAAACCACACGAATGTAGGCTAGCACTTGAGACGACCTGCCTCCCATTCTCACCCCCACAAGAGTTGTTTATGTAGATCTTGGGACTCCCCGTTGTTGCAAGACCATGCTCCACCACTCAAGATAGTAGTTCACTCTCACTCTCTCACAGCTAACAAGAAATGGCAAGAAGAAGAGGGAAAGAAGGCAAGAGGGGAGACTCCCGCCACACACACTCACTTTATCACACGCACTACCATGAGAGCAAGACATGGCAAGAGTAAGAGGGAAAGTGGGCAAGAGGGGAGACTTGCACACACACTCACTCTCTCACAAGAACTACCAAGAGGGAAAGATGATAGGATAGAGAGCTATAACACAAGGAGAAAGAGCATACTCTTAATCAACACTCAAGGTAGTGATGTCCCCTTCTCATTAGTTAAAGTCATTTATTGGCCATGGGCATCACGGAAGCTGGACACCCAACACTTAAAAAAGTGAAGTAATAAGAAGTAACTAGATATCTTTCAAGAAATGAATAAGATGATGACCTTTGGCATGGCATTCCCATTGAGTACAACTTAAAGCGAAAAATACAAGATTAGGGCGTGCTACATGCATCTAAGGTCACTTTGGGTGGACATTTCATGGTTTGGGTGACTAATTGATAGTTCTTGATGTCCATGACCACCCCTTCTTGACTGCAAATGTACAATCCCTTCTGTTAGCTCTTCCAAAAGCTGGCTGTGTCTTCTTAGCTTGTTGTTGATGATGACTTCTCCATTATCCATTGAGTACAAGGTCTTGACAAGATTTTCTGGTGGTGCCTGTTAACCTTAGATTAACAAGACCATATACTAAACGAAAAGGTGTCATGCCAGTAGCTATTTTGTATGATAAGCCCAAAGAGTATTAAGAAGTTTAAGTTCCTATTCTGAATGTGATGCCTGTACAGTCTTGATCAAAGATCGAACAAAGGACTTTATTGGATTTCAACTTTCCCATTTTCTTGTGGATAATAAGGTGATGATTTCCTATGGATCATGATGAATTTTTCTGGCAAGAAAGTCACTATCTCATTCAAGAAATGGGTTCCTTTATCACTTATAATTTCCAGGGGACAACCAAATTATGTGATAACATTTTTGTACAAAAACTTGTAAGTCAACCTAGCATCAGCCCACATTGTAGTCCTAGCTTCTGCCCATTTGGTATAATAGCAAATGGTTACAATGATGTAGCGAGATTGCGTATAGCAAGCTGTTGGACTTATGGGTCGTCCTACAAAATAAATGACCCATTTGGAAAATGGCTACAAGGACATCATAAAAGTTAAGGGCATGCAATCCTTTCCCAGAGTCACCAAAAATCTCTAACATACATCACATATTTTGACAAATTCAATTGCGTTACTGAAAAGGGTAGGCCACCACGTCATGGATTTCAAAATTTTGCATGAGATAATTGTTGTAGCAAAGCAGCCTCCACAAATGCCTGCATGGTCTTCTTCAATAATTTCAATATAATGGTCCTCATGAATTTATAGTCTTAAGATATCATTACCTCACTGATACAAGTTACTGACTATAAATGTGTATAGAGATTCTTCCTTGATCAACTTACAAGCTTCATGCGGAGTGATGTCTTCATTTATTGGTAAGCAAATGGATAATAAATGAGCTAGTTCATGATTCCAATCTAGTATCATGCTTAAGTGAATTAGGCATGCACCAAGAAAATCATCCTTCACTTCTGTGGGAAATTACTCCATTTGGAACTCTGGATAATTGATAAGCTAGAACATGCTGGGAGCCTTTTCTAACTATCATTGTAAAATAAAATTCCATACGAATTAGCAACCATTGAGTGATCCACCCAGTAGAACAAGGCTTGTTCACCAAATATAGAAGTGCTTGATGGTCAACAAAATACACAATCTTATTGGCCAAAAGGTAATGTTGTCTAAACTTCTTCACTACATATATCATGGCTAATCCTTCTAATTTGGTGGTTGTGTAGTTTTTCTCTATGTTAATTAGTTAATTTCTTACGTAGCACAAAGGAAAACCCATATGGTTTTCCCCTAGTTGCACTAAGATATAGCTAATGGTAAAAGCAGATGCATCAATGTGCACATGAAAATCCACTTCCCATCTTGGAGGTCTAAGTATTGGAGCTAAAGATAATTCCATCTTCAGCTTCTAGAATGCTTCCTCACATTCTTCACTCCATTCAAAGATAATGCGCAATCTGTATAGTGGTCATGCAAGGTCTGTATGCATGAAGATAAATCTCTGGTAATATCCACAATTACCCATGAACCTTTGGACACACCATGTATCTTCATGTAAACATGTTGAAGATAGAGATAGTTACACCATATACTCTCCCAAAAGACTAGTTCATATTGATTATGAGTTTATATATATAGGTGAGATCTAGGTCAAGTTAGGGTGTGATGCATATAGCTACAACATGAAGAGCTCCATAAATAGACCATCCCACCTAGGATATTTCTCCTTCCCAAGTTTTTGTCGAGAAATCTAACATTCTTCCAATCATTACGCTCCCATCCAGGTGAGAAGAGAGTGTCGAGCCCTTTTTGTATGTCACCGAGCTATTCAAATTGCGGGCTGAGAGCCAGCCATGAGGAGGACCTAATTAACAAATTGGGCCATTGGAGAGTAAGGCCAATGCGTTCAAGATTACAAACACATCAGACAAAGATAGAAAAAAGCAAATGCACTTTGTGGTGGAGATGATCAATCTCACCCACAAGCCATATTGCATATGGAGGAAGGCCTTCGAGATTGTGAGCCTGCGGGAACAAAGGTGGCTTGGGAAGAGGTGTTGTATCACAATATGAAGGACTAGATAGGGAAGATCAACCACCCAAACACGAAAACAAAAATTAGCCCTTGTTTGGCATCCTTGTTCAATGCACAAGTAGGAGCTAGAAAGGAGAAGGAGAAGGCCACAAAGAAGATGTGGGGCAAAAGGAGGATGCAAGGCATAGGGAGGACGCATGCCGCAAAGAAGACGGAGTTGAGAAGCCCTAGGAACAAGAGAGTTTTGGACAAGGAAAAGACTAGGCGGGGAAGAAAAGGGTTTTTGAATTCGGCGAGAAGAAGACAAGCAAGAAGGGGAGGACTGCCAAGGAAGGGGACACTGTGGGGCAAAAAAAAGCAAAGAGCAAAAAATAGCTTATGGAGGACTTGTCTGAAATTGGCAAGTCTATCCTGTCGCACTAGCTAGAGCAGCAAAGCATGAGGTTGCAACCACCACAAGCTTGCAGCTTGTACAAGAATAGTTTGATCTCTCTACAACCAGTGTGATGTAAATTTTTCGGACTCCACTAACACACAGACTAGGTGCATGGAGCTCTTGATTACCTCCAACGATGCATGACAGAGGGATTAAAGAAATGACCAAGATGTAGGTGGTAATCCGAGAAAAGAACATGGTCATCCAAATGATAAGGAGCCAACAAGAACCCCTGTAAGAAGAGTTGTGCATGAGGAGTATGGAAGTGAACCACGTGGAAGAAATGCAGAGCCAAATCCGAGATCTCTAGAAGGCCAATGGAGAGATTAGAGTGGAAATGGAGAAGATGAAGGAAGCAATGAACTAAAAAGAACAAGAGAATGTGTACTCGCAAATAGACATGGACAGGGCCAGGGAAAGCCATGCTATAATATAGGGCCATGTTGCCTTGATCAAAGAGAAGCACCTCAGGGTCATAAAGGAAGTGCATGCTAGGGGCGATAGGGACAAGATAGAGTTGGCCAAGGTAGAAGCTAGGTTAATGGTCCTGGATGCATAAGATTTTCCAGAGGTCTACGAGCTCGAGGTGGAGAAGATGGAGCAATGGGAAGGGCACGCAATCGAAGACCTAAAGGAGATGTGGGGAGAATACCTAAACAAATTGACAGCCATCATGCAAGCCCCCACACCTTCCTGTAGAGGCAGATGGTGCCCTATCATTCACATGATGAAAATACAAAGGGAGGATCTGAAAATCTGAATCCAACCAAGCTAAAAGGCCCGAAACCAACAAAGGTTGTGGAAGCAGCTGCACCCAACCAAGTGGACACAGAGGCGGGCACCAGTGGATGAGGCACCAGCAAGGAAAAAGAGCTACAAATGGAAAACGAGTAGCTGAAGAATGAATTGGAAGTCTAGAAAAGGAGTTTCACCCTCTTGAAGTGAGATGAAAAGAATCTAGTCGGTGTCATATGAGAAGGGGAAGGAACTTGTTATATATAAAGTAATTAATGGTCCTAATCTTTGACGAGAGGAGCTGAAGGAGAATGCATGGGTAGCTACAAAGAAATTGGACGAGAAGGAAAGTGACAAGGCTGTGATAAGAGCCCAAATTGAAGAGTTTAATTCTCTAGTTGAAGAGTTCAAAGAGCAGCAAAAAGAGGATAGGCAGACAATAAAGGCCCTCGAAAAGCATGTAGAGGCTCTACGCCTGGAAGAGTGACAAGAGGAAGAGGAGGAAAAATGACAATGAATGATTTGAGACGTTCCAACTAGAAAGAAATTACAAAATTCATGAACCAGTTTGAAGTATCAAAGACAGAGACAGGGCCAAAGCAGCTCTCAAGTAGGAGCATTAGGACAAGGAAGAAGCCCCTGCCCCGAATCTAGGGCAGTGCGTGGAAGGTGTGGGCTCTTATGACTCACGGATTTAGGTGAGGAGGCAAAAGCCCATTCAAAGATGGACTTTTCTAATGCCTGGAGCCACCAAAGCAGAAAGGGGAAGGGGGTTGCTGAAGGCATAACCTACAGGAATACCGCCCTATGGGTGAAAATTGAGTCGGGTTGGGAAAACAAGGCCAAAGGAACTTGAGCAGATGGTCTTTGAACTCTTTGAAGAAGGTGCCATCGCCCTAGAGCAAATAGAGCTCCATGCCTGCACAAAGTAGGCATGAATGTGGAAACAATGAAGAGGGCAAGGGCAAGGCATCCAAAGGTGTGGCCCATTGATGTCTAATTCCAAAGGGCCGACAAGAGGATAGGCATAGGGCATGCCTAGGTAAGCAACAAGAAGAGGGCTTATGAGCCAAGGTATGCCCAGGATCGCCCCATCAACAACAAGTTCGTCTCGGGGGGCATAGCAAGACAGAGGAGGTACCAGATGAAGGTGGCTAGAACAGGCCATATGGAGTCTCGAGAGGATCCAGACCAAAGGCAATCCGGAAACATGATTTTTTTGAAAGTAACTCTGGGATTCACTACGGCCTGTGATCGCCCCAAGTGTTGGAGCTTAATAAGCCCATTTGGCCGCCACCTAGATCACCGCTCGATCTGGCTGTCGTGAAACAAACTGGCCTTCTTGTTTTAACAAACTTGTAACTGCTTCTTGATGAATGGGTAGTACCCCTTCCTTTACAACTATGGGTAGTACCTCTAGTTGTAAAGGAAAAAGGGGAATTAATTGAATAAGGGGATGGATGGTTAGAGTAGACTTGGTTTACCTGGCTGAGATTGTGGGGAAGAGAGCATTACTATCTGGATAGTGTTAGATCAAAGAATTTTATTTTTTAGTAAAATTTGAGTTTTTCTTCACGTAGATTATTGGGATTAGAGTTCCCTTGGGAATTTCTTAATGATGGACTATCACACTTTTCATAGATTTCATGATTTCATATAATTTGATCAAACCTACGTTAAGGGGAGATTTATGTGAGTCAGTGTGAGTGAGAATGAGAAAGCTCGAGGATACTAGTCAGGAGATTCAAGATATACTATGGAATGCATTTTTGATCATTCTATACTTCTCTTATAATCAAATATTCGTGGGGTGATTCTCTGCAATATGGTGTAACTCTACTATTTTGAGTTGTTTTTTACAAGACTCTATTTTTTCTAATTTTATGTAAACTTCAGTTGTGTGATGATGATGAGGAGACTAGTGAAGAGGAGAACCTATTGGATGTGATAATTCTATGTTACAATTTCTCCAATTTTTTTGTATTTGTGATTGGTGACGAAAGGGTGCCTTACAGGTTGACATGCATTCATGGCACCCTGATAATAACTATATCTTTGCCAATGCCAATCCTTCCTTCCATTTTGTCCATCGAAAAGAGGACAAACCCGAACCAAATGGAGGTAAACAACTTGGTTCGTGCTAGTTTTTAAACTTGGTTCATGTGGATGTTGGCAGTGAGAGAGATACACAGGCTCGGTTCTTCCTCAAATGATGTGACACGTGGAGCAAAACATACTCTTAAAAGTGAGGTTGATAAGCATTATGCATTATCCTTGATGTGTCATGCATGAGTTGTATTGTTCATCCTTTCTTTTTTTATTTTTGTATTAAGAGGCCACTACACTACACTACACTTTTTTTATTGGAAAAAAAAAGTAATAACACCGCACCTTTAAACTTTCATGGACCCATGCATAAAGTGTAAGTCCGTAATGATTTGTCCGTAACGATTTTTTCTACGTTGACAATAGGTCCGTAACGATTTTTTCTACGTTTTGCAACCGGAGAGGGATCAATCGCTGCTTGGCTTGACCTAGAAACAACGAACTGGCAATGAAGTTTCTCAAGCTTCGAGGTCTGGGGAGTAGTATAACAAAGCGTGACTCTGAGGCTCGTTGAGCAACCAAGCTGCAAATCAATCTGCTCTAGGTACCTTAGCTGTCCTCGTCTACCCCTCCCCCCTATGCTACCTCATTCTACCCCTACTCTTAGCTAGCTTAATTGTCTACCCCTACCTTACTGGTCTCCTACCCTTACTAGCTGATTTCTGTACCTCTGCTCTTCCCTATCTTATTTGTCTACCCCAACCTCCTTTACTCGCTATCTTAATTGTTACTGCGCTTCCTGAATCCATAATTGTGGAGTATGAAGAAGAGAGAGAAGAGGAAACTTGAGACTCAATCGTCTGTAGGCTTGGGGCTGGCCCAATTTCGAGTCGCTCTGCGCTTCATCTTCCCCAGTTTCCCACCTTTTTAAACCTGCAGCGTAGGCTTTCCTTAATTGTTACTGCACTTCCTGAATCCATAATTGTGGAGTATGAAGAAGAGAGAGAAGAGGAAACTTGAGACTCAATCGTATGTAGGCTTGGGGCTGGCCCAATTTCGAGTCGCTCTCTGTGTTTCATCTTCCCCAGTTTCTCGTCTTTTTAAACCTGCAGCATAGGCTTTCCTTCTCCGCGGGCGGATGCCCTGCCAAGTGCATGGGCACTGAGCGGAGGAGCCCGTCCCTTATTAGACCCCAGACTTCTTCAGCATCACCTGCAAAAGTAAACCAAATGCTCATTAGTCACTTCCCTTTAGCTTCACCCTCAACCTCTCATCAAGTCCCTCACTCAAACCCCTGGAATCCCATTCCAGAAAAATCTTGGAGTGGAGAAGCCATCATAGACGCTGTAATGGATGAAAACACCAGGCTGGTTCAGGAACTAAAAGAAGCCAAAGAACAACTTCTAAATATGAAGAACAAGGAACAACTCAAAGAGCCCTCCCTCTTGTCAGCAAAAGAACCGACAGCAGCAGCAAGCAGCCCATCAGAAAGAGGCAGCCAATAACACCCCCGAGGTAATAACTCTACCAACACTGTTCACGTAAGTCTACCAATAGAACAGGTCAGAAGAAGCAAAGTAGAAGACTATTCAGAAAGATGCCTGGTTGGACTTCTCTTTGGTCCGAGACCATCTAAGGAAGCAATGAGAGCTTGGATAAGGGAAAGCTGGACACCTCTTGGAATAGAGGTTACCCTAACTCAAGCCCTGGCCAAAGGCTATTACCTTTTTTTATTCAAAGATCCAAGCATGGCAATGAAGGTTATTAGCTCAGGACAATGGATGTATAGACATCTCCCCTTCTGTTTCATGAGATGGACAAAGGACTTCAATCCTGATGGCCCCAAATCCTCAGCATACCCTGTGTGGGTTGAACTCCCTAATCTCCCCATTCACCTGAACCCATGGATCAAATCTATTTTAGCTCCCCTAGGTCAAGTCCTAGGTACCAAAGCTTTTTCGGACTACAACCCTGCTTGGCACCCTCAAGTCCTAGTAGAACTTGATCTGTCCCTCCCTCTCCCAGATGAGATAGCAATAGGGTGTGGTGAGTTCTCTCACACTCAGACAATCCTCTACAAACACCTGCCAAACTCCTGCTTCCACTGTGGGAAGCAAGGGCACCTCATCAGAAACTGCCCCATCAAAAACTCGCAGTTCATCCTCCCCCAAGCAGCTGAAAAAAAACCCCCCCTAACCCGAGTCAAGCCCTCCCGAACCCTTGCCCTCCTCCTCCTAATGGAAGCCCAAAAGAACCAGAATTCGTACGAGTCAGCAGAAGGAAACCCTTTTCCAGCCCCAAACCCCCTCACCCCCTTTTCAAGCCCAACAGATATTCAGTTTTAGCCGATGTTCTAGACCCAGGTGATACGGAAGAAGAAAATGATTGTGTAGAAAGTACCCCTATAAACAAACTGAGGTTAGTGAAGGAAGTCGACAACTTGGATGCAGCCGATATGGATACCACCAGCATTCTAGCTCCTGAAAAAAGCTCCAAACCACAAACAGACAACTCCAATGACATGGAGATAAGCAAAGAGCTCAAGAGAGGCAGAGCACACCTGGGAACCACCCCCCAGTCAGTCACAAGGAGGCCTTAACAAACCCCCAAACAAAAGATAATGAAAGTTGCAAGCTTCAATGTCAAAGGACTTTCAGATCCAAAGAAAGCCCAACTAGTAAGACAATGGTTCAAAGCCAAAGGTCAACTGGATATCATCACTCTAGTGGAGATAAAGACTTCAGGAGAGGAACTGAACAGAAGGCTATACTCCATCTCCCCCGAGCACTTTTGGATATTCTTACTTCATTCTCATGGAAGTGGGGGCCTAGCAGTGGGCATCCATTATGATTGCATCCAAGATCTAAAGGACTTCCACATTGACATCAACAATCAATGGACAGTTGTACTCATGAACAGCTTCACCTTTGTAGGAGTGTATGCCCACGGCCCACAGAAACAGAGGACCAGAACCTAGAACTCCCTTCTAAGGCTACAAGCACCTCTACTGATAATGGGGGACTTTAACATGGTTGAATCCCTCAAGGACAGATACAAATCCAAAGGACAACCCCTTTTTGGCTCGGAGAAACAAGCTTGGGAAAAAGTAAAACACAAGTTTAATCTACAAGATTTGGGTCAAGAAGGAATCTTCTCATGGCAAAACTACTCTACTGGAGAACTCTCCAGAAAAGCCAGACTAGATAGAGCTTATGCAAGTGGTGAAATCTACTCTAAATACAACAGGTGTGAATGTTCTGTAGACAATACTACATGCATTTCAGATCACTACCCCATCATCATTACAATGGATAACCAAGACATCAGACACAAATCTAGCTGGTTCCACACAGATCCAGCTCTATTTAAACTGCCCCTAGTTTAAGAAGAAATCAAACACATCTGGAAATCCTTCTTCAAGCAACAATCTATCCCCGGCCAAAGCTTGGAGTCTGTCAGTCAAGTCTACCCAAAATTTGCTCAGGCAGGTCAGAAAGGAAGTTTCGGCTCACAGAACCAGCAGACTTAAAAACCTCCAAGTGCAGATTCATGAACAAGAGTCCTCCACCACCACTGACCCTTCTAATATCAATCAGATCAGAGCCAAAATCAAAAGAGAAGAAGAAATTGCTCTCCAACATACCAAGCTCTATACCAGGGAATGGTGGGCAGGAAAAACTGACAGGCCATGTCTGGAAATGTTTAAAATGCTCAAGGTCAAGCAAAGGCAAGAGCACATCCCCTTGCTTAAAAACAAGAACGGAATCTAGGCTATTAGCCAAGATGAGAACAAAAAACTACTCACTCACTGACTACTACCACATCATTTTCCAGGAAGATGGACCCCCCTCCCCAACCAAGGCAGCCGCAATGGAGGCAATCAAAGTAGCCAGACCCAGAACTGTCCCTGCCAATTTAGCCGTTACTCTAGATCAGGACATCTCTCATGAAGAAATCAAAGAGATCATCTTCTCTCTCAAAGCCAATAAGAGTCCAGGCGAGGATGGTCTGCCTGCTGGCTGAATTTTTCCAAACTTTTTGCGATGTGCTAATAGGACCCATATTCCAAGTGTGGCAAGAATCCTTGAAATATGGAGCATTGCCATCACAAATCAATGAAGGCCTTATCAAGCTGATCCACAAAAAAGGCCCCAAGGAGATCATGGGTAACTGGAGATCACTCACAATGCTCAACAGTGTTTACAAAATCATTGCCAAAGCTCTAGCCCTTAGGCTGACTAAACACATGAAACTATGGATAACAAAGGAACAAAAAGGGTTTATCAAAGGCAAGTACATCTTGGACTCCATTATTGCCTTATGGGAAGGGTTTGATTATGCAGAAAAAACCAGCAAGGACTTCCTGTTCATTAAGATTGACTTTGAGAAAGCCTATGATAGAATTCAGTGGGACTATATCCTCCAATCCCTCAGAGACATGGGTCTGGCCCCCCAATTCACCCACATGGTAAAAACCCTATTTGGAAATGCCAAAGCTAAAATTATCATCAATGGAGAACTTTCAGACCCCTTCCCTCTTGAAAAGAGTATCAGACAAGGCTTCCCTCTAGCTCCCCTGCTTTATGCTATAGCAGCAGATGGTCTAAATTGGCTAATAAAGGACAAGATCAGCAAAGGAGATCTGGTTGGAATCAAATTACCCAATGGAGAACAAATGTGCACTCAGATGTTTGCTGATGACACTAACAGTCTTATAGCAAACAAAGAAGAGAACATCAAGGCACTCTGGAGTTATCTACCAACCTACTGTGAAGCCTCAGGCTCCAAAATTAACCACAGCAAAACAAGAATCAAAACCCTCATTGAACCCCCTCCCTCTTGGCTCCTTGATACAGGCTGTAACATCATTCAGGATGGTGAGATCTTCAGGCTCCTTGGTATACCCATGGGTTTCTGTGACAAAAATGGCAGTGGGTAATGGAGAAAATAGAAAGCAAGCTACTTAGATGGAAAAGGAAGCAACTGTCAATAGCAGGGAGAATTATGGTGCTTAACCATTTCATCATCCCTTCTACTATCTATTTCCTTAGCTGCTGCTGCTGGAGGCCCCCTGACGCTGACCTCAATGATTTCACCAAGCTATGCAGAAACTACCTATGGGGAGGTGACCCATGGAAATGGAGCAGACCTAAAGTAAAATGGGACACCTGTACTGTCCCCAAAACCAAGGGAGGGCTGGGGATTAAAGATATACGCATGTATGCTGACAGAATGGCCTCAAAATGGATCATCAGAGCTATAGAGAACCCCACAGAAGACTGGGCACAGCTGCTAGTCAAGGATACCCCTAGGTTCACTATCACAGGCCACAATAAATGGTTCAATTTAGCCATCATCACCATAGTAGCTTCCAAACACCCCATAACTCCTAAAGGGAGCCAACTAGTTACTTCCATTTAGAAAGCCTGGTTCAGAATTAAAAGTTTTCTTTCCATCATACCCAAGGACAACAAATCAGAAGGTATCTTAGCCAACGATTCTTGCTGGTGGTCTATTCTCCCACAATCCCCCCTTGAGCCAGAGGAAGGGAAAATAGCTCTAAATCTCCACAAAAAAGGTCTAGCAACCTGGGTAGATATTTTCAACCCCCACCATGGTACGTGGCTCACAAGAGCAGAACTTGTAGCCAAATTCAACTGTAGAACCCCAGAGTTAGATCTAATCCAAAGTAGAGCAGTTCAATGGAACCAACATGAAATCTGGAAAATCAGCAGACCCCCTATCTTCAATATTTTAGCCTTTCAATGGTTAGAGAACAAACCCCTTCTCCCCATCCCTAATTTCGAAAAATCCCCCCCAATTCACGTCACTCTCAACCGCAGATGGAATATCAACTGGGATAGAAAAAAATGGTATAACAGTCTCAAGGAGCTGTGGAGCCCACACATTGAACCCAAAAACCATATGACTTGCAGTGTCTAAGTTCAATGTTGCAAGATGCGGCTTACAGAGTTACATCTTCTTCCACTGCAAGCACATTTCCAACACTTTCAAAGAGCTACATGCATCTATTCTTAAGTGGGGTAAAGATGTAAACTGGAAGAATACAATGTTAGGAGAAAACATAGGATGTTCATCAGCACTATGGAATGTAATCAGATGTGAGTATCTCTGGCATGCCTGGTTACAGAGGGTTGCAGTTACTTTTGACAACCCCGAAATCAAGGGTCCTCCTCTCTCTCTGTGTGTTTAATTACAACATGCATTAGGTATTGGACCAAACAAACACAAGTCCTCTTCAGTTTGGAGAAGAGGTTAATGATCAAGCTCCAAAAGAGAGCCTTAGACTACACCATGGAAAAACTAGAAAAAACCAGAGATAAGATTATCCTCATCCTATCTAAGGACAGATCACTAATAGAAGCAATCTGCAGGCAACAGTAAGCAAATCCCTCTCAATGCCCAATAGGTGTAGAAGTGGATCTACATGTAGACAGGTTCCAGGAATCCAGGAACCAATTTAGTGAAGCTGAAAATGAAGCTAAGGCAAAGTGACCTGGCTGGCAGTGGAGTGGCACCAAAGTTTCAGCCTGTCTCCTATCACCGGACCGCCCGCTGATGGCTCGTGGGAGCTTCCTGCAAGGACGACAGTACAGTTTAGTACTGCTTGATTTTCCCACTAACCTTTATACTTTTATGGAATTTCTTTCCCATTAACTCCACCATGCATAAAGAAAAGTCCATTACGGTTCCGTAATGATTTTTTCTACGTTTTGCACAGATAGAGACACCCAGCTTTTAAAATTTCCCTGTGGCAGTGCCGAAGACCGGATCAATCGCTGCTTGGCTTGACCTAGAAACAACGAACTGGCAATGAAGTTTCTCAAGCTTCGAGGTCTGGGGAGTACTAGTATAAGAAAGCGTGACTCTGCGCAACCAAGCTGCAAATCAATCTGCTCTAGGTACCTTAGCTGTCTACCCCTCCCCCCTCTGCTTACTCATTTCTCTATACTACCCCTACTCTTAGCTAGCTTAATTGTCTACCCCTACTCCCCTACCTTACTGGTACCGCTGCTCTTCCCTATCTTATTTGTCTACCCCAACCTCCTTTACTCGCTATCTTAATTGTTACTGCGCTTCCTGAATCCTTACTTGTCTGCTCCGCCACCGCTTTAGTTGTCCTGCAAATAATATGACAAGCGGTTGTATGGCCTGCTTGTGGCCACGAAAGAAGGGGAATCAATTATCCCTTGAGGACCCTCACATGCTCACTCCTGATAGAAGAAACCCCATGGAGAACGGCACCACGGAAATATTCTTGAAGCGGTTGGAGTCCACAAAGGGACCTCAACGCTTCACCTACGATGACCTGCGCTGTGCCACCAATAACTTCAGCACCATGCTTGGAGAAGGCGGCTTCGGCCCCGTCTATAAAGGCGTCCTTCCTTCTTTCAGCAACGAGGAGCCGCCGGTCCCCGTCGCAGTCAAAAGCATCTCCGCCATGTCCTTCCAAGGCCGTAAAGAGTTTGAGTCGGAGGTGACCATCATCAGCAATATGATTCGCCACAGGAACTTGGTGAAACTGCGAGGCTGGTGCTACGAGAGTGCACCAGAGGGCAGCCGATACCTACTGGTCTACGACTTCATGCCCAACGGCAGCCTGGAGAAGCTGCTCTACGACGATAAGGAATGCGTGGCCAAGCTATACTGGAAGCGGAGGTTCCAGATTTTGCAAGGGGTCGCAGCAGCGTTGCTCTATCTGCACGAAGACTGCGACAATGTGATCCTCCACAGGGACATCAAGTGCAGCAATGTCATGCTGGACGATAACTTCAACGCCAAGTTGGGTGACTTCGGGCTGTCAAGGAAGGTGGAGGAGGGCATGTCCTTCTACATGACGGAAAGGATGCCCATGGGCACGCGGGGCTACATGGCGCCCGAGTACTGGCACACAAACAGGGCGACCAAGGAGTCGGATGCGTTTAGCTTTGGGACTGTGATGCTGGAGGTCGCTTGCGGCAGAAAACCCCTGGACGCCATCGACCGTCACTCTCAGCCGAATACTCCCCGCATCAACCCGCTAGTGGACTGGGTGTGGGATCTTCACTTGCAGGAAAGAATTGTTGAGGCTGCGGACAGAAGGCTCCACCACATATTCAACCCGGATGAGATGAAGCGGGTGTTGGTCTCAGGGCTGGCGTGCTGTTATCCCGATCCCAAGGCCCGCCTCACCATGCGGGAAGCCAGTAACGTTCTGAGCGGACACATGCAGTTGCCTGTTCTCCCTGCTACCATGCCCGGCTATGCCAGCGTCCACAGCCCTGGAAGTCGTACTCCAGGAAGACACAACCCAAAGGAACAGCAAACTGACCCAGATTCCCCTACCGGTTCGTACAATACACCCCGGCTCAACACATGGACGGTCTGAGAGACTCTCTCTCTGACTTGTGATGAAAGATTTCTTCTGTTTCTCTTTGTGTAGCATGAAGCCCGTAATTTATAGTATGGGATCTCATAAAAAAAATTCAGAAGCTTGTTTTACTAATTATATTTTCAAATGATCACTCTCCCTTACCTTTCTTTCCAATCAATCTTAACTTGATCTCTTGCACAATTTTCTTCCAACAGCTGTATCAAAGTAACTTATCTCCTTTAAGTTAAAATAAGCCATTTATCTCCCACTTTGTCATAAAATTTATTTGTCTTTATCACGGTTTCCATCGTCAAACAATATCCCACCATGGCGGTGACTCTTTCTTTTCCTCCAACAAAAGAAAACAAATTGTGAAAGTATTCTGCTGCCTCACTAAAACATGCTTTTGTGTTGAGCTAGCTATTAATATGGCAGTAATACCTCTCCACCAAGGTTATCATAAACCATTTGTAGAAATATTTGATCTTTGGATGCATCAAACAAACCTTCTTGCATGGTTGGAGAATTTTCAACGACCTGAGCTCGTCGCAAGCGTCTAAAAACATTTTGCAAGCAATGATCGAAGTTGTAAATTTTTCTTTCATGTTTTTTATACATAGAAGCTCCCCAAATTCTATTTTTTATGTATGAGTAGACAATATTCTCTGAGACTCCATTTTAAAATGAAAACTATCACCAAATGGATATCAATTGAAAACATTGTATTAACCTAGATCATTAACTCTTGCATACAAAAATGATAACAATATTAGGATAGGTCCATTGAGCCATGATCAAAATATTTGTAGTGTAGTGGCCTCTTAATACAAAAATAAAAAAAGAAAGGATGAACAATACAACTCATGCATGACACATCAAGGATAATGCATAATGCTTATCAACCTCACTTTTAGGAGTATGTTTTGCTCCACCTGTCACATCATTTGAGGAAGAACCGAGCCTGTGTATCTCTCTCACTACCAACATCCACATGAACCAAGTTTAAAAACTAGCACGAACCAAGTTGTTTACCTCCCTTTTGTTCGGCTTTGTCCTCTTTTCGATGGACAAAATGGAAGGAAGGATTGGCATTGGCAAAGATATAGTTATTATCAGGGTGCCATGAATGCATGTCAACTTGTAAGGCACCCTTTCGTCACCAATCACAAATACAAAAAAATTGGAGAAATTGTAACATAGAATTATCACATCCAATAGGGCCTCCTCACTAGTCTCCCCATCATCATCACACAACTGAAGTTTACATAAAATTAGAAAACATAGAGTCTTGTAAAAAACAACTCAAAATAGTAGAGTCACACCATATTGCAGAGAATCACCCCACGAATATTTGATTATGAGAGAAGTATAGAATGATAAAAAATGCATTCCATAGTATATCTTGAATCTCCTGACTAGTATCCTTGAGCTTTCTCACTCTCACTCACACTGACTCACATAAATCTCCCCTCAACGTAGGTTTGATCAAATTATATGAAATCATGAAATCTATGAAAAGTGTGATAGTCCATCATTAAGAAATTCCCAAGGGAACTCAAATCCCATTAATCTACGTGAAAAAAAACTCAAATTTTACTTAAAAAAAATTTCTTTGATCGTTTAGCATGTGTGCAAGCAATAATAGCCAAGCGCACATGTAAGAGTGTCCACCATGTCAGAGTTTGATCTAGATCCGACACTTATGTGTCGAGACCACCTAGTTGGCTCCGGAGGAGCAGCGACTAATGCAATAATCCAAAGCTAGAACGTTGCGCTACATGTCTATCTAAGCATGGGGAGATTGATTTTGAATGCAAAGCAAGTTAGTTCCTAAGTTTGTCCTAAATCCGAACAATGATCTGCATTTGGACAAGACTACACTAAACACAAGATTGAATACTGAATAGAGAGAGATATGTAGAATGAACAAAAGTAAGACAAATACCAATAAGACCAGGACCAACCCATGTCCTATTCTTGAATAATAACAATATAGTACAATGCCTTAGCAAGAGCTCTACTCGTGAACTGTTCACTGAACTCTCTTGTCTTTCTATTTAGTAATGTTCCTCTCCTTTGGGCCCAAGTAAACTCGACATGATTCTAGCACTATCCAGATAGTAATGCTCTCTTTCCCACAATCTCAGCCAGGTAAACCAAGTCTACTCTAACCCTCCATCCCCTTATTCAATTAATTCCCCTTTTTCCTTTATAACTACGGGTACTACCCATAGTTGTAAAGGAAGGGGTACTACCCATTCATCAAGAAGCAGTTACAAGTTTGTTACAAAAAAAGAAGGCTCGGTTTGTTTCATGACAGTCAGATCGAGCGGCGATCTAGGTGGCGGCCAAGTGGGCTGATTAGGCTCCAACACTTGGGGCGATCACGGCGGGTGGACATTGTGCCAATATACCGAATCCCAAAGTTGCTTTCAAAAAAATCATGTTTCTGGATTGCCTCTCATCCGGATCCTCTCCTCCTCGAGACTCCATATGGCTTGTTCCAGCCACCTTCATCTCGTACCTCCTCTCCCTTGCTATGCCCCCCCGAAGATGAACTTGATGGGGCGATCCTAGGCATACCTTGGCTCATAAGCCCTCTTCATGTTGCTTACCTAGGCATGCCCTATGCCTATCCTCTTGTCGGCCCTTTGGAACTAGACATCAATGGGCCACACCTTTGGATGGCTTGCCCTTGCCCTCTTCATTATTTCCATATCCATGCTTGCTCTATGCAGGCATGGGGCTCTTTTTGCTCTAGGGTTATGACACCTTCTTCAAAGACCATCTTCAAAGACCATCTGCTCAAGTTCCTTTGGCCTTGTTTTCCCAACCCGACTCCATTTTCACCCATAGAGCGGTATTCCTATAGGTTATGCCTTCAGCAACCCCCTTGCCCTTTCTACTTGGTGGCGCCATTGTTGGCGAGGGGCATTAGAAAATTTGGTCTTTGAATGAGCTATTGCCTCCCCACTTATATCCGCGAGTCATAAGAGTCCACACCTTCCACGCACTGACCTAGATTCGTGGGGGGGGGGGGGGGGGGGGGGGCTTCTTCATTGTCCTAATGCTCCTACTTGAGAGCTACTTTGGCCCTATCTCTATGTCTTTGACACTTCCAACAGGTTCATGAATTTTGCAATTTTGGAACGTCTCAAATCATTCATTGTCATTTTTCCTCCTCTTCCTCTTGTCACTCTTCCAGGCATAGTAGCCTCTACATCCTTTTCGAGGGCCTTTATTGTCTGTCCATCCTCTTTTTGCTGCTCTTTGAACTCTTCAAGTACTAGAGAATTAAACTCTTCAATTTGGGCTCTTATCACAGCCTTGTCGCTTTCCTTCTCGTCCAATTTCTTTGTAGCTACCCATGCATCATCTTAATCATTTCTTGAAAGATATCTAGTTACTTCTTATTACTTCACTTTTTTAAGTGTTGGGTGTCCAACTTCAGTGAGTAAACACCCATGGCCAATAAATGACTTTAACTAATGAGAAGGGGACATCATTACCTTGAGTGTTGATTCAGAGTGTGCTCTTTCTCCTTATGTTATATCCTCGGGGGCGTCACTATATGTAAATCCTCTATATCACGTGCGTTCAAGGCCTATTTAAAAAGTCCCTTATCTGTGAATTTTTTAGTGAATATAATGTATCCTTTCCTATTCAAATCTGTAAATTTTTTTAAAAATATAATAAAGAAATCCCCTCTGTAAATATATTTTTGTAAGTCTGAAATATTTAAAATGTCCTTCTGTTGAACCCACGTGATACTTACATATTTATACGAGTGACCCCCCCGAGGTTATATCTCTCTATCATATCATCTTTCCCTCTTGGTAGTGCTTGTGAGAGAGTGAGTGTGTGTACAAGTCTCCCCTCTTGCCCACTTTCCCTCTGGTCTTGCCACTTTGTGCTAGTGGGTATGGTGAATTTGGGCTTTCCATTTGCACCACTATTGAGGACCACGATTGTTTGCCTTAGTTTTTAAAAAACTCTTGCGTAAGGCTTATTCGTCTTCTTGGCACATGGTGAAAGACCCATGTGTGGAGTTGGAAATTGATAAATCTAGTGATTTATTTTGTTTGAGATGTTTTTTTGTGGGATTAGAATGATTTGTGTTGGATTTGCAGCTTAAGATAAGACACAACAAGGTAAGGGGATTTTGTTAGAATTTTCTTCAATAATAATTACTGTTTAAAGTTTTTTTAGTTAGTGTTAGTGTTAGGGAGTATTATTAATAGTAAGGATTAACTTTCATAGTTAATAATTAGTGTTAGTTTGCTAATGGGTGAAAGCATGGAATGGTGGAATGCTATAAGAGTTATATAGCTAAATTTAATATCAAGGGTAAACACTTAAAACATAGATTTTTTTTTTTGTTTTAATGCTATATAGCATAGAAAATGAAATAGTAAAAATGTTCACTAGAAATTTGTCTGTGTTAAAATCTAGGTGATCTAGCATCCGTTGTGTGCATGTGTGCATATTAACATTGGGGATAGGTTAGTTGAGCCCAAGGAAAAAATAATAGACATGAATTCAAAGGTTATTCTCTCATGTAAGTGGCCAATTTCTAAAAGGACTAGTAAAGACTAGATGAATCTAGATAAGGGCTAGGTGTCAAGCCCTCATCGCTTGGGCTTTGTCAATGCCAATTGTGGCTTCACTTTATTTGGTGGAATATTCTAAAATTTTAGGGAATGGCCTGGGATATTTGAAGTGCCTGATGGTGGTCACTTCTTTTTGTATGACTATGTCATCTATGACATGCACTAAGGCATGTGTTTCTTGGAGGGATGGTAACTTGGTGTCATGGATGAACTAGTGCCTTTATCGACTTTGTGTCTCTAATAGAAGTGTGTGATTGGTCTTTGTTGGAATTAGGGTTGCAGGAAAGCACACAAAGCTTGGAGAAGAAGAAGCAAGAATGCACACAATACAAAGTGTTAGATTGTGTCAATGTAAAAAAGATAAGCTAGCCCTAGTCGGATGGGCGTATATACAAGCCGGGGGAAAAAACCTCCTAAAGAGGGAAAAAGTGCCCCGGCGGTCCTAAGTGTGTTCACACACATCACTGCCTATATATATGGCAACAAATCCCCCCTGGGAGTGATGGTGTGAACGAGAGCTGGCACTCATGTATAGGGGAGTGCCATGCCCGAAGTAGATCAATCCACAAAGGGGAGCAAGCCCAAAGCTTTGCGGAAAGCTTCGAACTTCTCACGAGAAAGCGCCTTTGTGAAAAGATCGGCGAGGTTGTCCTGTGTTGGCACATAGGCCAAGCTGATCTCTCCTGCTGAGAGTCTTTCTCTGACATAGTGATAATGCACCTCAATGTGCTTTGTGCGAGCATGAAAAACTGGGTTTCTCGCAACTGCTAATGCACTCTGACTGTCAATGAAGATAGAGGTGGCAGACTCCTGTCCAACACCCAAGTCAGCCATAAGCCGTCTGAGCCACACACACTCAACCGTAGCTGTGAAAGCTGCCCTGTACTCAGCTTCACAACTAGAAGTGGCCACAGTAGGTTGCTTCTTGCTCAACCAAGATATGCATGAGCTATCGAGCATGAAACAAAAACCACTTGTGGACACTCTTGTGTCATAGCAACCAGCCCAATCTGAGTCCGAAAAAGCATGTAAATCTGGCGGCAACGATCCCCCTTGGGATAAAATAACCCAAGATGTATGGTGCCACTCAAGTAGCGAAAGATGCGTTTAACTGCCTTCCAATGCTAAGACCCTAGGCTATGCATAAACCTGCTCACCTGTGAGACTGGAAACTGAATGTCCGGCCTCGTAATGTATACATAAATGAGGCAACCAACAGCTGTCTGATAGAGTGTGACATCAAAGTGATCTCCAGCATCATGAAGACTCAACTTCAAACCTGTCTCCATTGGAGTAGCAATAGGCTTGCAGTCTTCAAGGCCAAATCTCCGCAACAATGTCTCAATATACTTTGTCTGACACAAAGCAATACCTCCATCACACTGCTTAAATTGTATCCCCAAATAATGATGCAAATGTCCCAAATCTGACATCTCAAAAGAGGCATTCAAATCAGTCTTAAAATCAGCAATATGCCTGAGCAGCATGTCAAATGACCAATAGAAGGCTTCCTGCCATGCCAAGCTTCGTATGGAGAGTAATAGACTGCAAGGCCTTAGTGGGACACCTGTTGAGTACATATGCAGCACACATGACAGCCTCAAGCCAAAACGCATGTGGCAAAGCTTGGCTCTTGACCATACATCGTGCCATCTCCATAAGTGACCTGTTCTTCCTCTCAGCAATACCATTTTGCTGAGGGGTATACGGCACTGTACATTGGTGTTTTATCCCACGACTAGCCAGAAATGCATCAAACTCTTTAGACATGTACTCCCCCCCTCGATCAGTACGGAGGGTGCCCACAGTACAATTGGATACATTTTCAACCATAAGAAAAAACTGTTTGAAGCACAAAAACACTTCGGACTTTGCCTTTAGTGGATATACCCATGCATGCCTTGAGTAATCATCAATGAAAGTCACGAAGTACAAGTGTTTACCAAATGACGGAGTTTGCATAGGCCCACATACATCACTATTAATGTACAAGCTGCAATTTGCGAGTGGCCCACATAGAACCATCCTTTGGAAACGTAGAACGCTGCATTTTGCCCAAAATACAGCCTTCACAAACATGTTTCAATGGTGCCTCAAGAGGGGGCAATGAAGCAACCATATCAAATTTCTGCAAACGCAGCAAACTAGCAAAGTTCAGATGACCAAAACGAGCATGTCATAGTTTTGCATCTGAAACTGCCTTTTCATCAGAAACTGCATTTGCTGAATCTTCCACACACTTGTCATAAGAATTGAGCCTATACAGCCCACGAAACAAGGTGCCAGATACAATAATCGTATCACCAGAAGTCAAATCATGAACAGTACATCTGTCATCCACAAATTTGACTACAAGTCCAAGTCTAGCAAGCGCAGAGACAGACAATAGATTCTTCTTTATCCCTGGCACATACAAAGCATCTGAAAGTGTGAAAGCGCTGCCATTTGCAGCAGTAAGCACAATTTTACCAATGCCCTTCACTCGGTAAGAAGCATTATTGGCACATGTGACAGTATTCCCATTAGGGACAGCCTCAAGAGAAGTGAACATATCACGATGCGAGGTAATGTGCTTTGTAGCACCACTGTCAAAATACCATACATGAGAGTCAACAGAAACTGCCAAACATGCATCATGTACAGATGGGTCATACTGGCAATACACGCTAAACGCCCATTCTGTATCCTGCACAACATTTGCAGAATCTGCATTTGTAGAAGCATCCGCTTATGTGGCTGCATTTGACTCTTTCTTCTTTGCCTCTTTAGCTTTTAGCTTAGGGCAATTCTTAATGACATGATCATTTGCCTTACAATAGTTGCACCTGGTCTTTTTCTTGCCTTTATCAAGAGCCTTCTCAGACTTATTGTTGCTACCTGTGGAAGGAGAAGAAGTTGCAGACCTACTAATAGGAGAAGAAACAGTGGAAGGGGCTGCCTTACCACTTCTTCTCTACTGCTGGGGAGCAATAAATGCTTGATCAACTGCACGCTGCCTAGCCCTGT
This sequence comes from Cibotium barometz, assembly GCF_041138505.1. Classification (NCBI taxonomy): domain Eukaryota; kingdom Viridiplantae; phylum Streptophyta; class Polypodiopsida; order Cyatheales; family Cibotiaceae; genus Cibotium; species Cibotium barometz. The sequence goes on from NC_141106.1 coordinate 18,349,703, forward strand.
TTTGCCTGGACTGTGCTTCTTGCAAGAGCTTGTTGACTAAAGTATCATACTTGACAGCATCACGTCTGTCCTCATTAAGAAGTCTCCACGTGGAAGCAATTGTCTGATATGTCTCAGGTAAAGCATCAAGAACAGTCTGCACAAGAGAATGATCAGGAATAATCTCACCTGCAGAATACAACTGTTCTTTGAGATCTTTAATCTCAGCAAGAAAAACATTCATGTCATCATCTTCTTGCATAATCTTCAATTCTAGCTCTTTACGCAGGTAAGCAATTTTTGCCTCGTTACAACCTGCATACAAACCAGCTAGAATATCCCAAGCCTGTTTTGCTGTTTTAGCTGAACGAATATGTGGGGTGATGTTACGTTTGACAGAAAGTGCAATCAAGGCATGAGCCTGCGCATCTTTACCATCCCAACGAGCTTGTTCAGCAGTGGGTAAAACAGCAGCAACAGTAGAGCTGCTAGAACCTGCAACATCCTCAACAGATCCTACATCCACAGAACCTGGATGTACATCCGTACCCTGCACAATGTTCCACACTCCTTTTGCAACCAAAACATGTTGCATCATGTATGCCCAAAGTGGGTAGTTGCTGTCTCCATCCAGTTTGTCTTCAGCAGACAACATGCGAAATACATCATTGCTGTTATCAGCCATGGCCACTGACTGAAACTGATGCAAAAGCTGCCTGTAATGAAGCAAAGACTGAACAAAAAACAACTCGTGCTATGTAGCACGGTCCACAATAGAATACGTATGCCTGTTTTTGCAGAAAACTGCACTGTCGAAATTTCTGCATAAAATGACGAAAACACCTGTGCAGAACTTGAAATGCAAAAACGGAGCCCGAAACGACCTCAGATGCGAATTCTGAGAACGCTAAGCCCTTTGAGCTTATTTGCAGAGTATAGAGACCTGGAAGCTGTCATGAAAACTCACCTCAATCGGAGAACGTGAGTCGGAGGGTGCTGGCGGCGTAGCCCTGGGAGCCGATGCCTGCTCTGATACCAATTGTTGGAATTAGGGTTGCAAGAAAGCACACAAAGCTTGGAGAAGAAGAAGCAAGAATGCACACAACACAAAGTGTTAGATTGTGTCAATGTACAAAAGATAAGCTAGCCCTAGTAGGATGGGCGTATATATACAAGCCGGGGGAAAAAACCTCCTAAAGAGGGAAAAAGTGCCCCGGCGGTCCTAAGTGTGTTCACACACATCACTGCCTATATATATGGCAACAGTCTTAACAAATGTTGTCAACATGGCATGCATGAAATGCATGTGTGACATTAGTGAGGGATTACATAAATTACTAATGTGCATCTAACCTTTGTGGTTGATGTAATCTAACTTGGCTAAGCCAGTGTGATGTGTCAGTACTTGATAAGCACACCCTTCTTGCTATGTATGCTTGATCAAGAGGGAGTGTTAGAATCTAGGTGATCTAGCATCCATTGTGTGCATGTGTGCACATTAACATTGGGGACAACTTAGTGAAGCCTAAAGATATAATAATAGACATGACGTCTAAGGTTATTCTCTTATGTCAGTGGCCAATTACTAAAGGGAATAGTAAAGCCTAGATGGATCTAGATAAGGCTAGGTGGCAAGCCCTTGACATCATTGCTTAGGCCATTGGGAGAGCTCTTGGAGCCTATATAAGTTGTACATTTCTTTGTGAATAATGAGAAAGTTTGATAGGTCTTTGTGACCTTCCTTTGTGGAAACACTTATTTCAAGCTTATCTCTTTGCTTGTCACTCTGTTAATCTCTTACTTTACTTGTCACTCTGTTAATCTCTTTCTTTACTTCTAGCTTTGTGCTAGTTATGTTTATCTTAATCTTATTTGATTATGTTTATTAGAGTAGCATTAATGTTTGAGGTTAGGATTAAGCTTTGTGCTTGTGGCAATTAGGTTTTCAGTCTCTAGTGCAATCGGCACTAATATTCCAATAGTTTTAACATACGTTTCAAATAAAATGATCTACAAAGTAGCGGCCTCTTTATGTCATGATAACGCGCCAAATGCCCCTCTCTTTAGTATGTTTCAAGTACTGTGCTCAAGCCCCACCAAATTCCATTTTATGATTCTCTATAGCATTCATGCCATCGACTTCCTTCTACATCAGTGCTAATCACAAGCTACTATAAGAAGTGAGTAATGTGATTTCATCCACAGAATTTTTTGGAAGGGCTTTGCCTAGGAGACCTTGATTATCTTTATGAAGAGATTGGAAGGGAATATAACTAAATTTCCCAAAACCCTTCCCTTAATTTGAAGGGTATTTCAGTCTTCTTAATTATGAAGGTTTTGATTCCCTAGGAAGGGTACTGCAACCTTCAAATTCTAGCTTTGTTTGTTGCTTTTTTTATATGTTGAGAGGTTGCATTTTGGTACTTTGTTTGCGTTTAATTATTTGCACTAGTTGTCTGCATATTGTACTAATGATATTCGGAGAGGAAATTTGAGAGAAAAGAGTTAAGAAATTGAGCGTATCTATAGAAATTGAGTCCATATAGATGCTCTAGCATGTGTAGAAAATTGAGAGAAAAGAGTTAAGAAATTGAGCATATGTGTAGGAATTGGGTCAAGATAGATGCTCTAGCATGTGTAGATTTTTCAATGTTAATCAAGGGTCTACAAGTTATATACTTACATGATTATGCTCTTTTGGGTTGCATTTGGTTTGGTGCAAGATGCCAAATCAGGATCTTCAAGATAGCATAATGAAAATTCCACATCTATCATAAAGAATGTGGCTCGATCCTTACAAAGTCGGTTTTGTTGTTATGCACATGAATTTGATGACGATCATGGTATTTCCTTTTATGGAGTTGATCCTCGGTCTCCTCATGGCAAGAACGAGATTCTTGATAAAGAGTGGACTACAATGTTCACATGCCCGAAGTCGGTTCAAGGGAGCAGTAAGAAGGTGAAAGTGTTGGAGCTCTATATATGGCTCACTCTACCTAACTTGGTCTCACCTATATATATGTATCTTGTCCTCAATATGAATCAGTCTTTGGGAGCGTACATGATGTGTCTCGTCTCTTTCTCTCTACATTTCAACATGGTATCAGAGCATCTATGGGGGTGTTGGAGCTCTATATATGGCTCACTCTATATATGGCTCACTCTACCTAACTTGGCCTCACCTATATATATGTATCTTGTCCTCAATATGAATCAGTCTTTGGGAGCGTACATGATGTGTCTCGTCTCTTTCTCTCTACATTTCAACAGAAAGCCTATCATGTGAGGGCATAGTTTGTAGAGGCATTAGTTTATCGTCATTGGGATGTGTACCAGGAGGTTCCATTCATGTACAAAGTTGGTCAGCAATTTGGAAAAGATTTTACCATGGAGAAGTGTGTTTTTGCAAAAAAAAAAGTTGCAACTAAAGTAGATTACACTATTTCTTGGACTCACTTTGCAGATAAGGCTATGAAGAGATCATAGTAAATGAATCATATAGCAAACAAATGAAAGATATGGGAAGAACAAATGCATGCTTAAAATAGAAGATAAATTTGGGTGGTCCACTAAAACTGAAGATGTATGCATGGGTGACCAGGGACAACACACCATGTGGTTTGATGTGACAGAAATGGACCATATTTGCAACATGAAATTGAGAGTCCATGAGAGGCCGATTCTAGCAAAGAGCTCCTTCAAAGAAGTAACAAACATGGTTGAAGCTTCATTGAGGGATTTGCATAGGGCTGAGGGTGCCCAACAACATAGCAGTTCTTTAGGTTAGCTTGAAGGAGAAATTAACTCCTTGATTTCAGAATCTGATCAAGAGTAGATTTTGAAACTAATAGAGAATTTTTAGAAGAAAGCTCAAGAGGACATCTCACAATTAGAGGAAAAGGTTGGAAATGCAAAGGTATTACACTTAACTAGCTAGCCTTTAAAATTACATAGCTTGGTCTTGAGGGTATATTGGTTTTTGTGTATTAGATATAGTAGTTCCAATAAGACGATAACATAGAGGGAATGTGGTCTGTAGTATTTCTTATTTATCATGAAGTGTGTACTATTACTATGTAGTGTATACTATGCTATATAGGTATGTAGTGTAAACTGTGCTATATAGCTGACATTGGGCTGTATAGCTCACTACTACTAATTAGTGCTATATAGCTTAGATTGAGCTATACATCAAATATTAGGCTATATAGCCAAGTTATTTATGCTATATACATGAAGATGTACATTGTAGGTGCTAATACATGAAGATGTAGGTGCCTTATGCTATATTAGACTATATAGGTGAGTGCTTTATGGTTTGTGCTTTATGCTATATAGCTAAGCCTAGGTTGTATAGCTTAGTGTTTTGTTATATATACCTTAGATTGAGCTATATAGAAAATATTAGGCTGTATAGCTAATTGCTTTGTACTATATAGCTGAAATGCATTTCTTTTATGCTATATTAGGGTATATAGCTCAGTGAATGTGCTATATAGCTAAGATTTGTCTATGTAGATGAGTACTTTCAGCTATATAGCTATGATTGGGCTATATAGATTATAATAAGCTGTATAGTTAATTTCTCTGTGCTATATAGCTGAAGATAAAGGTGCTTTATGCTATATTAGGTTATATAGCTCAGTGGTTATTCTTTATGCTATATAGCTCTATGAATGTGGTATATAGCCAAGATTGGGATATGGTGCTTACTGCTTTATACTATATATCTAATATTGGTGGGCTTTGTACCTCAGTGGTTTGTGCTATATAGCTAATATTAAGCTATATAGTTGAATGCCTTAAGCTATATAACAATTTCAATAATACAAGACAAGCAATACACATAATCTATTGGAGCATGTATTATGAACCTAGTGTAGGGCCAATGATTCTTCTATATAGCTAAGATTATATGTATATTGCCCCATTCTATATAGATTATTTTGTGCTATATAGCTCAGTGCTTTTGGTGTATGGAATCTATCTATAGGAGATAGGTCAGATCGTGTTTTATAGCTCAAAGATTTGGCTTAAATGATTTCCACATGCACTATATTGCAGGATCAATAATAAATGATATAAATGTTGGATACTATCATGAATGTTCAATAGATACTGACATGATTTTGGACTTGTTTCTTGTTTCCTCAAAGATTTTTGGCAAAAACTCAGTTGGAGTTTCATGAGGAGACTAACCATCTCAAGTTTTGTGAAAGTATGGAGGTGCAATCTGACCATAGCAGAAAGTGTAGATTTTTACCTCTCCCCCCAATTGTAGAGGTGAAGACTTTAGCAAGATACTTAGTTGGGGACTCCTTTCTTTGCACATGTTGTGGGTTTCCTTTTGACGCTACTTTCCTTGAAGTATTTTTGTTGCCTTGCCACCATGTGTACCATATCATTAGGCAAAATATGGACTCTCATTTTATCCCCTTAAGGATTTCCACACCTCCTCTCTCTACAAAATGGGATCATTGTGAAATTTTTACAAATCAACTCAAAAGTGAGCGGATTTTGGACATTTGGAATCTACTCTTCAAGACCTTTCCAATGATATATAGCATGATAAGCAATTTTTGAATATTCAAGAAGTCCCCAAATTGGTGATGACATGGCATGTAACATGCCATGTCATCACCAATTTGGGGACTTGTTGAATAATCAAAATTTTCCATCATACTATATATCATTGGAAAGGTCTTGATGAGTAAATTCCAAATGTGCAATCTTCGCCAGCTTTTGATTTGATTTGCAAAATTTCACCATGAGCCCATTTCTCTATAGAGAGGAGGTGTGGAAATCCTTAAGGGTAAAAATGAGAGTCTATATGTCACCTAATGGTAATGCTTTTCTTATACCTATGGAGAATATGGAAGTTGTGTTGCTCTCCTAATTGCAAACATGTCATCCTAGAGAGAGAAAAGGGTATGATGGGGCTAAATCTCAAAGCTATCAAGAAAGAATAAAGCATTGGTAAGGGATGCACATGATATCTTAGTAGTTGCTAAAACTGATGCTTTAGGTGTAACATCTGACATGTGATTTTTAGGTAGAAAAAAAAGGAACATTTGGGTTTGTGGTCAAAGAGCCTACAAGAGCGCCATCACAAATATCCATGAAAGCGACATGTAACTATACTATGTTATTTTATACTTAAAGTTAACTTGCAATATTGAATTACTTTAGTGCACCCCCCAGAGCCAAAAAGCAGTGAATTTATTGATAATTTATTAGTTTTTGACGTTTTCCTCTTCAAAATAATTGGTGGCCACTATTGTTGCAAACAAGAGTAGATCCCTCAAACCATCAAGCCGCCAAAGGAAAGCTCACAGAAATTCATGTAAGCTAGAAATCCTAATTTTTCTTATTCCTTTTAATGGTTTTCTAATTTTTGTTTTCTTTAAAATGAAAAAAATGATGTTATGCCTTGTTGGAAAGGCTTTCCCCCTCTCTTCATTCTTAAATTCAGCCTTTCTTTATCCTAGATAAGTAATCAAATTGTTAGAATTAAACTTTTCATATTGTTTCTCTTTTAAAAGTGGAATTTGATTAGTTTAGAATGCTTTAAACCATTTGGGATAATTTTTAAGTAACTTGTGGAATAGAAAAAATTAAAAAATGGTCAGCCATACAAAGGAGGTTATGGTAAAATTTTCTTAAATTTTATGAAATAAGTTTTATCTTTTATTATTCAAAAAGAGCGATAATATTTTTTCATTATAAAAGTATGATTTCCATTAAAATTTGATTCTATGCATAGAAAGATGCATATTGGATATTTTTTTATTATAAAAGTATGATTTTCATGAGATTTAAATTCTATGCATAGAAAGATGCATATTGGATATTTTTTTATTATAAAAGTGTGATTTTGTATTAGACTTAAATTCTATGCATAGAAAGATGCATATTGGATATTTTTTTATTATAAAAGTGTGATTTTCATTAGATTTAAATTCTATGCATAGAAAGATGCATATTGGAAATAAATTTTTTTATTATAAAAGTGTTACTTTCATCAATATTAATTTTTATGCATAAAATGATGCATAAAAGATTTTTTTTTGATTATAAAAGTGTTACTTTCATCAATATTGATTTTTATGCATAAAATGATGCATAAAAGAATTTTTTTATTATAAAAGTGTTACTTTCATCAAAATTGATTTTTTATGCATAAATAGATGCATAAAAGAATTTTCTTTTATATAAAAGTGTTATTTCCGTAGAAGTTGGATTTTATGCATAAATAGATGCATAGAGAATTTTTATATCAAAATAAGAGTTCTCTTTAATCCTATGTTTAAATCCCATGAATATTGATAAATGAATAAGTAAATACTCTGTGAGAGAGAAAATTCTACCGTTTCATATTCTCAAGGATGGTAAATGAGAAAATTCAAAAAAACTATCGAAGTCAGAATTTTAGATAAATGAATAATTTATTCCTCATAGGAATTCATGATTAGTTTTGAATTCAGTAGTTAAGCAAAATACTCAAATTCAGTAAAGTAGTAATTGAAATATTACCCTTCGAGAAAGATAGTTCAGGGAGGAGAACCTTTCCAGACTCAAACCCTGAATCAAACTACGACCAAGACATAACTCCATCCGTTTCAAGAAATTTCAAGAAAAGACGATGTGACCAGTTCAGGAAAATTCACTCAAATCACCCACGGAATCTGAAATCAAGTTAAGACTCTTTGATTCTGATCTGAGGATCAAGGTTACAAAATTCAGGAAATTCTATTGGAATTTTAGATCTGCGATCTAGAAGTATTGGGATACGGATTTAAGAGATACCCATTGTATTCAAAAGAAAATCAAAACTGAAAACTTACATAGAAACCCTGTTTTCTTAAAGGACCATCTTACGCCAGAATGCTGGAGGGAGAATTTGGTATATGTGCTTTTCTAAGGGAGGTTCGGTTACAACAGCTGGCGGGGGAGTGTTCAAAGGACGGCTCACGCGGCAAAAACTTGCCCAGGTCTGGGTATGGTGAAAAATGGTGTGCTTAGTATACGATGGGTGAGGACCGACGAAGCGGTCCTTGAGTGAAGTGCCAGGACACCTAAGGAGGATCGTGGAGGGTTCTGACCAAGCAATGCACGGGCTCGCGGTGCTTAGAACACCCATGCGTATGTCGTGGAGAAGATATATATATGTATGATGATGAGAAAATTATTATAATCTGTTATACTGGATCTCGTTGCTGACTTGGTAGTCTCAACGGAGAATCCAGAGTGATACTGTTTTGTGAGAAACAAGGATTGAATGGAAATTTTGAGTTATGACATCTGTAACCAATAATTGTTTGTCAATGGATTGTTTTATAAGTTAAAGTTTAAAAGGGACTGTGTGCGTATCTATATTCTAAAGCAAAAGTTAAGAAAGGCATTCAATTATGGGTGGGTGAGTACTTGTCTGGTTCTATTAATTCCAGTGTTTGGGCGATGGCCCATGGGCCGTTAGGCTGGAATCAGTAGAGTTTTAATAATAAAATTGATTAATAGGAATACGTTTAGAACTCGAGTAGTTAAATAAAATCCTGAAGACTTCTTTAATGAATAGATCAACGCCTGTGCTTGATTCAATTAGGAAAAAAGCGTTGATTCCTTCAAGTTAAGTCTGTAATAGTTTCCCTTCTATCTGATTTAATCAAATGAAGGTTAGTTCAGTATCTTGACCTCGTTAGAAAAATTCGTTAAGAAAATAAAAATGGTGGAATCATCTCCGTTTTTTGGGCATGGAAAATTTTCCCGGTTTTGGTTTTCGGAATAACCACCAGCTTAGTCTTGTGCCCGGACATTCGAGGACGAGGCCCTGAGTGAGAAACCCTGCCCATGCAAGAGGAAGCTACTTCCGCTGCTACCATCCACGAATCCGGTGCGCAAAGGGGGTAGTGGGATCTCACAGTTATCAGAGTGCTGTTGTAAATTTACGTAAAAGCAACAGAAATTGCTTAAAATTTTAAAGTAAATCTGGGAAATAATGTTTTTGCTTGTTAATATTATGTTGAATGAACTTCAAAAATTGAAAACCCATAAATTGAATTGGAAATTTATAGATGGATACCCCGAATCTATGTGGCATTCCTGAACTCTCCCAGAGTCAGGTATGATAGCCTTTGCATTCGAGCACCTCATCAACTGTGCTACGACTCGAGTAAGCAAAGTAAGACTCGCACGTCATTTTGAGAGTCTTTACTTTCTTTATGCTATTGATGAGCGACATTGGTATATGTGGTTCTTTGGAGGACAATGTATTAATATCAGTACCAGTCAGCGTCAGAGGCTCATGCAAAATATTTCCTTAGCCGTGATTCTGATAAGGCTAGGGCTTGTTCAGCATGTACAACTCTTTGATCATTCACCCAGGAACTTCAAAACTTCATGCCGAGTTTTTAGGCTTCTTAGCTGCTTTATTCCTAATAGTAGAATTACAGCACCTGTTTCTGTAATGAATCGTGTGTACCATGGTATGTCTCCTTCGCAGTTTTGCTTCTTTATGCATGAGGCAGTGATTATGGGAGCCGTGATGCTCTATGTATATATCAAAAACTTTTGATAATAAATGAGGTTTTGCCAAAAAAAATAAATCCAAATTGCTTTCATGATTGTGAATATTGTTAATCTTGTTTAAGAAGTATGATGAAATAATTATTTGTTTAAAGATTAAAAAAAAATCATAAATCTGTTGTCAAGGTTAAGTTGAGAAAAATCTTGTTTTGTCAGTCATGAGGCGCGCGGCCCATGCAAGGCAACCGGATCCTCTAACCGATGTGACAAAGAGTTAAATCCAGATGTTCGAAAAGCCCTGCACAGATCCCAACCTGTTCCCTTCAAGGGTGAAGGGGAGGAGTTAGGTGAAGTAGTGGAAAAGTGGATTGAGGCTATGGAAGAATACTTTGATGTAACTGGCTACTACAATGAGAGAAGCAAGATGGATCTCTCCAGGTTAAAGATTGTGGAAACGGCCACGGCCCACTTGAAGAAATCACTACGAGGCTAACCACTCGACTAGAATACCCAGACTAACCACTCGACCAGAATACCCAGACCTGGACGGATCTTAAAGCTTACCTCAGAAAGAGGTTTTGTCCTCCGGGCTTCCTTGAAACTAAAATGAATGAGTTCTTGAAAAACTAAAGCAAGATAGCCGAAAAATTGAAGAGTACCATCAAGCTTTTGCCCTTCTCCTCAAATATATAGGATTTTACAACACTTAAAAGCAAACACCGGATTAAGCCTCTACGTAAATTTTTAGTTATTTTTAATTAAAATACGATAAAATTCAGATCTTAATTAATGTATGATTGGGTGTACGATTGATAAATGGTCTGCACCCCACTATCAGGGAAACACCTGGGACATTTTTGCCAAAAAATAAATCTCACACCCGCCAGATGGATTGATGCGCACATCGATGCGAGCAACCTAAGTTAGGGCTCCCCACCCCAAAAAGATGTCTTTCACATACCTAGGCTCTTGCACAACAACTGTGTAAGGACCAAGGACCAACCTCCCTAGCATACGGTCCACACTGGCCAACCTGTGGACACCTATGCAGCCACCACTGAACTGGAAGGTACATGCGTACCTTATCTTTTGCCAGTGTACAGGCCTTTCCCTACACACGTACCCCGTACAAGCCCTATATAACCCCCATGGTTAACACCCCAACACCCTGTGCTACCTGTACTCGACACTCTGTGTGCAGAGACTACACCCGATAGTTCATACCTGCTGATACTCTGTGCGGGACTATACCCGACAACCCTTTCCCCCCCATTTGTGCAATGACTTTAGTATGGACTCTTTGGATCTTAGAGGTGGTTCCCACCTAGGAGTTTTATGCTCATAAAGTGAGCAAGCAAACCCATTTAAGCGGTGAGTTTCTAGCAACGTGGGCCATGCGGAGGTGAATATAATGGCTCCTCTTTGAAGATGCCAAAGTACCACCTCGAGAAGCGTGCTCAACGACCCTAGAGAGAATGAACCGGATACAGCCCCAATTCTCCCTTTGGGAATTCCACAAGGAACTAATGGACATGTTACCTTAATAATCATTTAAAAAAGAGATTTTTTTATTTGACTTTTAATGTTAACATTAATTATGGAAGAAAGAAGTTGTTAATTTTCCTTGCTTTGAAAAAAGAATACCAAAACTCTTGTGTGAAAGAGTTGCTTTCTCGAGAAAAGTGATGTTGTCTCTTGTATCCTATGGTTTAGTTAAGAAATTATGTTGTTTTCTTGATTAAGTTAAAAGTACAGGTACATCTTCTCCTTGCCTTAATGTTGACCCTCTTTTCGTGCTTTGTAGTCTGGCGAGCGACGTTAGCGAGGCCTAGAGTCAGCCCAAGGTATCCCTCCTACAATTGGGAAGATGAGATTCGCCCGTTTAGGCAAGTATTATGATGCTGCCTAGTTCTGCAAGCCCAGGCTAGTGCGGTGAATAAGCCCACCCTAGCATGTAGAAATCCCTCTGAGGAGCTGGAGGATCAAGAGATGGAGCTTGAGAGAAATACAGGCTGGCTTGAGACCTCACCAGCTACCAACGACGAGGTATATGGTCCCGTAGGAATTTCCTAGTCTATAGAGGTTGGAAGGCCAAATGAACAATGTGTAAGATCATTAATTAAGGAACTTGTCTATATATGTTGCATAGCGTGGTAGGACTAAGTAGAAAACAAAATTAGTGCAGGAGTTTGTTGGAAAGTGGCACCATTCTATGGACAGGTGGACCCGATTAGTCAGGTAGCTTTCCTGCAGATTAATTGAAAGCTCTACATTAGGTAAGTAGGTTTCTGGGGAAACTCTACTCTAGAGGACTAGGTGAGCGGCTATGTCTTGCATAGATGGGGAAAAAAGGTGTTTCTAGGAATCAAGAATAGAGGTTTCCCGAGTTAAGGTCAGTCACTCTATGAGTGATTGATTTTAAGATTTATTTAGACAACCACGCTCACCATATGGGATAGAACCAGGTCTTACCTATTAATCGTACCCTTGCATCTTCACATGGTCAAGGTGTTGACGAGTAGGAAATGTTTCTGGAGTTAGACTTAGTAGACTATCTTATGGTTTCTCCTATTTAGGAAGGGGGAAAACCTTACAATTTTCATTTTTTCTTATGAGTTATCACTACTGAAGAGGCCCACTTTGAATTGTCTACGAGAAAAATGAAGCCTTTTTTCAACAACTTGCTCACTTCTTCTCTCAGTACTACCTGTTGCTCCACTACCCCAAATATCCTCAATCTTTGCACTACTAGTTTATCTTGAGGCTTTAACTATATCTCATGTTGCATAGCTGACACCCCCCTCACTTGAGTATACGACGATGAAATGAATAGATATGGAAACTGTTGTAGCATAGACATATATTCTTTTCTCTCAATCACTGCTAGGTCCTTAGCAAGCATCTTGTGCAGCATTTCTTATTTGTCTAACTTCTCTCTCAGCTCAGCTTCCACTTTATTTCCTTCCTCTATGATCAACTGCAAAGACATACAAATAATATCTATATCTGGCTCTACTAATTGAACTTCTCCCTCATCTTCCTCAGAGATTTCTCCCTCCTCTATTATTTTACTCTCAGTGGAGCTAGTTTTTTCATCCTCCTCTTCTTCTAATGATGAGATCTCTTCTGATATCACGTCTCTTCCTTTTCCCATGTCATATTTAACTTAATTTTTTGCAGGTTGATGCAAACCTAAGATGAGTTTCCCTCTCCTCTAGTCCTGATGTGACTTCATGGCTATCAGCACCATGGTATCCCTAATATTAATGGGTAGGCCTCTGTCTCCTTACTGGCATTACATGGACATCTATCTCAGGTTGATAGAGCGAAGTATGGTCACCTTCAGCTTCTTCACCACTCCCAAGCATCTCACCTAGGCATTGTTGGACATTCTCACTCTAAATTCTAAAGGAGAACTCACCTTTAATCTCAAGGATTCCATGGTGTGTTGGGTAATAACACAAACTTAAGTACTACCATCTATTTATACTTTAGGAACCTTAAACTACTATATCTAGGCATCCATTACAGGTAAGTAGTCCTTGTTATCTTTAACTCTTACTATGTTTAGCTGTCCTCTCTTCTTGACTTTATTAGGAATCCTTATGTAAACGAATTTGCTCCAGGTTCTCCTAGGTTTGGGACACATTTGCAACAACTGGGGGGAAGATCTTTGTAAGATCCCTGACCCCACTGCGCAACAAATTTTGGGGTGCTAGCAACAGAATTAGCACTTCTTGCGTGGGGCAGGGTCCCACACTCGGGGCCTCGTCCATGGATATCCGGACAAGAGACTAATCCATCGGTTTTTCCAAAACCAAACCCGGAAAAACTTCCTTTGCCCGGAAAGCACGGGCGATTCCACCAAGATAACTTTCCCCTAACGTAGTCAAAAGCCTTAACTAAGTGAAATGATCTGACCAAACTCGTAAGTTCCATAGTCAGATCAAGGGACAGATTGCACTTGGATCATACAGACCAAAACTTTTTTCCTCATCGAGAGGCACAGCCGTTAATTCTTTTTCCATAGAACAATTTTTTTACTTCATCTATCGAACTAAACAGAAATTGAGTCTCGATTTACGGATCCATCAGTCCAGCCTAACCCCATCCAGTCCCATGGGTTAGAACCACTATAGTGATGGGATCCAATTAGGAATTTGGTTAGGTTTTATCCCGGGTACCAGGGAAAAGAGTTCCTAGGTCCCCTAGCCAGATGTTCATGCAAACATAAAACTAGTCACACCACTTACACACCCAATATGAAATTACCTTTTTTCTTAGCATCAGCTATCTTTAAAACAATCCTTTAAAGAAACCATTGTGTCACTGATCACAATCCTCAAAATCCCTGGTTGAATCCTTATTTCCAATCATATCTTCATCGAAGTATCTGTGGCATCATTAGCAACCAGAATGCTCACCACCTGTCCACTCAAGGGCCTTTTCAATAGTTCCTAGCTTATAGTACCCGGCAATATAATTACTTATAAAAATCAAGATGGAATCTCCGTTGAAGATCAGCAAGATGATCAACTAACAGATCCATATGAGAGCTATGGACTCATCAGTTGAGGACCAGCAAGGTTAATCAACCTCATTCGTTCACATCTTATATTATTCATTCACATTCTGCTGATTCACATGACATCTCATCTCATCCATTCGCTCATATCGACTTCATATCCATTCACATACATATTTGCATTCATTATTACACATACACATCCACATTCGTACATCCATATCCACATTCACATCTACATCCATACATCCATTTTCACATCCACATTCATACATCCACATCCACATCCACATCCACATCAACATCCACATCCATACAACCATTTCCACATTCACATCACCATTTCCACATCCACATCCACATTCATACATCCACATTCACATCTACATCCATACATCCATTTTCACATCCACATTCATACATCCACATCGATACATTCTTTTCTACATCCACATCCACATTCATACATCCACATTCACATCTACATCCATACATCCATTTTCACATCCACATTCATATATCCACATCGATACATCCATTTCCACATCCATATTCATACATCCACATCCACATCCACATCCATACATCCACATCCACATCCACATCTACATCCATGCATCCATTTTCACATCTACATCCACATTCACATCTGCATCTATACATACACATCCATATTCACATCCATACATCCATTTCCACATCCACATCCACATCTACATTCATATCCATACATCCACATCTACATTTATACATCCACATCCACATCCACATTCATACATCCATATCCACATCCACATTCATACATCCACATCCACATCCACATCCACTTTCTCATCCACATTCACATTCATACATTCACATTCACATCTACATCCATACATCCACATCCATACATCTATATCATACATTCACATCTGCGTTCACATTCATACATCCACATCCATACATCCATATCCACATTCACACATCCACAATCACATTCACATACATCCAGATTCTTACATCCATATCCACATTCATACATCCACATCCACATTCACATTCACATACATCCACATTCTTACATCCATTCTGTCACATACATACATCTCCATCTATTCCTCGTTCATTTTCATCTATCTGATTCGTTTCACATACTCATATCTATTTATAGAATACAAAAGAATTCTTATTTTTGATATAAGGTTTCTTTATGTATCTATTTATGCATGAATTCCATTTTAAGGAGAATAACACTTTCGAAATAAAAATCAATCTTTTATGCATCTTCCTATGCATAAATTCATTTTAAATAAGAATGACACTTTTAAATTAAAAATCAATCTTTTATGCATCTTCCCATGCATAAAATCAAAATTGAGGAAAATAACTCTTTTGAACTAAAAATAGATCTCTTTATGCATCTTTCTATGCATAAAATTAAAATTGATGAAAATAACTCTTTTGATATAAAAATAGATTTCTTTATGCACCTTTCTATGCATAAAATCAAAATTGATGAGAATAACACTTTTGGATTAAAATAAATTCTTTATGCTTCTTTCCATACATAAATCCAATTTAGTAGAAATTACACTTTTAGAATAAAAGAATTTCTCTTATGCATCTAATTTACACATAAAATCATTTATGATGAAAATCACACTTTTAATATAAAAAAATATCCTTTTTGGATATGTTTATGCACACAAATCATTTATGATGAAAATCACTCTTTTAACATAAAAGAAATTCTTTTATGCATCTAATTTATGTATAAAATCATTTATGATGAAAATCACACTTTTAATATAAAAATATCCTTTATGCATATGTTTATGCATACAAATCATTTATGATGAAAATCACTTTTAATATAAAAGAATTTCTTTTATGCATCTAATTTATGCATAAAATCACTTATGATAAAAATCTCACTTTTAATATAAAAAAATATCCTTTATGCATATGTTTATGCATACAAATCATTTATGATGAAAATCACTCTTTTAATATAAAAGAATTTCTTTTATGCATCTAATTTATGCATAAAATCACTAATGATGAAAATCACACTTTTAATATAAAAATATCTTTTATGCATATGTTTATGCATACAAATCATTTATGATGAAAATCACTCTTTTAATATAAAAGAATTTCTTTTATGCATATGCATAAAATCATTTATGATGAAAATCACACTTTTAATATAAAAATAAAATTTCTTTATGCATCTTTCTATGCATAAAATAAAAATTAATGAAAATAATATTTTTTGGATTAATTTAAATTCTTTATGTATCTATCCATGCATAAATCCAATTTAGTAGGGATTACACTTTTAGAATAAAAACTAAAACTTATTTTTACACAATTTTAGAAAATTTTACCATAACCTTCTTTGTATGGCTGACCATTTTTCAATTTTTAACTTTCTAAAATCAACTAGAATTTCACCAAGAGTATTTAAATCATTCTAATGTAAACATTCTCTACTTATTTAAGAGAAACATTAAGAAAAACTTGATTTTATCTATTAATCATTCATGTAGGATAAAGAATGGTTGGATTTACTAAAGAAGAGAGGGGAATGCCTTTTTTTCAATGAGGCATAACATCATATTCATTTTAGAGAAGATAAAAAATCATAAAAACCATAAAAATTAAGCATACATGGAAATTTATGTATTTCCTTACTTCCATTCATCAATTAACTTCAATAGCATTAAAAAGCCATTCCAATTAAGCTTCTCAAGCTTGAGAGGGGTTGAGAAGAGAGAAACATTGAGAAATTATGGAAAAAGATCAAAATTCACACTTTACCTTACAAATTGCTTGATTCTTTGATCACGGTAGAGGCCCCCAACCAATCAATTGGTTTGGTATGCTGATGGAACCACCAATGGAGATTGAAGAAGGAGGGAAGCTCCAATTTCTTCAATTTGGAGAGAATTTTAGAGAATAGTAAAATTATCATTATTTTAGCATAATTTTGGCATAGTATAATTCTCCTTTTTTTTTAACAAAGGACTCACGTTCTATTTACAGGAGAGGGAGGCTTTAGCCAAGACCAACTAATTTCTAGAATTTTTCAGATTCAGTTTGGTTGAATTTGGACTAGATTTGGACCAGATTTGGACCTAGTTTGGTTCCTTTTTTATTCGGTTTGATCCAAGAGAGAGGAGAGATAAAAATATCACATTATTTTTTATTCGGTTTGATCCAAGAGAGAGGAGAGAGGAGAGATAAAAATATCACATTATTTTTGAGTTTAAAACTCATTCAAGCATGTGAAGTAGGCGCCTCCTTAAAGGGACTCCCCTTCCTTACACATGTGTCAAAATGGAATCATTATACCCAAAATATCTCATTTTTTTAGTAATACTCATAGTTTTTTACTAATAACCCTTGTACACAGTCAACTCTTCATCTTATGTGAGCGTTTACTCATTTTTTGGGTATTTTCTTTTACAAATTGGATTTATCTCCTTCCCACACATGGATTGATCTTATTGGCCCATAGGAACCTTAATTGGACCATAATCCAAAAATTTCTGAAAATCTAGACCCTTAGGCTAAGGTCCTTTATACCCATTTCCAATTAATTCCAATTGCACATTGGAAAATTCTTTTTAAATTTCTGTTTCAGGGGAATTCATTTTAGACACTAGGAGGATTTTTATATCAAAAAATATCTCAATTTTGGACTACCTCTCTCTAGAAATTTTCTCTCTCTAGGTCAAAACAGGGTAAAACAAAATCTTTCTTTTATTTCAGAGAGGGGAATAAATATAAGATCAGAAAGGGAGGTTCTTACTCCTGTATACCTCAAAAGCTGGGAGGAGGAATCTTACAATCTTTCTTCAGATCATACTCTTCCTCCCCTTCTCCTAGTGGAAAGTCCTACATCCCTATCTCTCTCCTTGGCCTGATCTTCCTCTTCTCCCCACACTAAAGTAATCCTCAACCTGCTTACCCTTTTTTTCTTCTAGATGTTCTAGCTTCATCCTCACCTTTAGCACCCTCGGTCCTTTGTTTGCTACAACTAAGCTTTTTCATCCATTCCCAGAGCAAATTAATCTCCCCAGGCCTAAGTCCATTTCCAAGTTGTGGTGGCTGCACTTGAGTTCCTTGAGCAACTAGATTCTCCTCTTCTCTTTTAACATCCTTTCTCTCTTCCCTTCTAGGTACTAGAAGATATATGTCTCCTCCCATTCTCCTGGGGGGTAAGGACATTGAGGGGATTATATGCCCTCTTTCCATGTAATTAAAAACATTAAATATTCAAGTTGGGACCACCTTTGTTCCCTGCCTCTCATGCCATCTCTTTTTTCTACCCTAGGGGCATTTCTGCCTCTCTATAGTAAACTCAGATTTAAAATCTTCATTTGCTAAGTGATTTGGTTGATCCCTGCCATCAATCGGTTAGAAACAACAGCTAGAGCTAGGGAAGTTCTAGTCTCTTCAAGTCTTATCTCTCTTATCACAGCAGGTCGGGTCTTAACTGGAACCTCCCTCTACTTCTTTATTACTTTAAGTTTGTGTCTACCAGATTCATTTTGACAACATAAATGAGCTGCTTCTTTCTAAGTCCTTTCAGTAACTTAGAAGCTTTTACTAATTGCAGATCTGGGGATCCAAAAATTCTAGTTTCTTGAACTTTGTTCCCATGAAGGTCACTGAAGGAAATGGTTCCATTGTGACAGTGAATGTCAGCTTGATTTTTGTGGAGCCAATACATTCCAAGGATTCCATCAAAAACTCCCAAAGGTAAGACTCTGAATTGGGAGTCATTTACATTCCCATCTAGATTAAACTGAATACGATCTGACTCATGTGAGTGAAAAGAATCTTCCCACTGGCCAATTCAACTTGCATAGGTTTCTTTGATTTTTGTTCTAAGACTAGCTTACACAAGCATCCTTGGGAAATAAATGAATGAGTAATGCCTGAATTAATCAAAAGCTTAAATGGCTTACCCTTATACTCAGCTAGAGCATGGATGATAGAGAATTGATGATTTGGCCCTTGGTTTTCAATCGCGGCATATATCTAACCTCTTTTCTCTTCCACTACTTCTGCTATCGTAACTGCTCTGGCTGCTGCAGATTGGGGTGGAACTCTCTCTCTTTGGTTACCCCAGTTCTCGAAGTGAGTTCTGAGATTACTCTGAACAGAGAAAGATGGTTGAACTGGAGTCCTACTTGGATTGCCTTGATTTTGGCGAGACGGTTGTTGACTGATACGAAGGGGCTGGTCTCTCACTACAAGACAATGCTGCCATACACGCGTTTCATACACGCGATAAATTACGAGCGCGTGTATGGTCGCGCATGTATTTGAATAGAATCGGGCGCGTGTATTTTGGCATTTAAATTCGCGTGTATATTTGCATTTATCAACGCGTGTATAAACGCGTTTATATCCACGCAGTAATACACGCATCTATACACGCTGCCATACACGGATGAATACACGCATGGTAAAGAAAAAGTGAAGAAAAACTGAATTCCTTTACAAAATTAAGAACTATTTTCTTTAAACCATCTCATAGTACATTACAGTATACATCATTACACAATCCCACTACATGCATTTACAACAATGAAATATATTCAAAAATAAATAATGCATATGAGATGATAGAAATGTCATCAATTTAGAACGTACAGTGAGACGGATTGTTGGTTAGGGTTCGATCTCATCTTCAATAAGATCCATCCTTGCCAAACGATCAACATCAATATCCATTTGATCAATTTGTAAGGCTACGATTAAATTTATTCCACTATCGATATTCTGTACTCCATTGATAATGGTATCGATGTCTTGATCATCCTCATCAACATCACCATCATCCTCAATGGTAGGGTCATTCTCATGATCATGAGAAATGGCACGCTCATCCTCATTATCATGATCATCTCTTATTTCTTGGTCATTGATCACAACATCTTCATTGGCATGTTCGACATCGGCTTGTTACATCCTCCATATGCTCCATATCAGTGAATGTATTATACATCACTTTGGAACGTGGTGCAATAGGGATGACGTACCACCATTTAATGTCATGCACCATTGGTAGATAGATAACCTACTCAAATACACATAGTACAGTAATTAATTAGCATATCAAAAGTCAAGGGGTACGCGAGCTTAGATATATATGTACATGAAACACATTAGTAAAAAAATGCATACCTGCTCACATTGTTGTGGCAATACGAGCCTATCTTTCTTTGTTTGCCAAAACTTTGTAGAGTCAATAGTTACATAGCCACTTGCATGGCGTTTTATCGTTGCATCAGGCCCTTTTTCCACCACGTTCATTTGCCATTTGACATCCAAAACATACACAAAGAAGCGACGAAAGTCAAGCCTAAATATGTCTTGGATTATGCCACAATAATCATCCATTTTTCCATTAGCTCCCTCAAAGCTACTAATGACACCGCAATCTTGTGTATTTCTCTTTTCATCAATTCTTTGTGTTCGAAAATGCTTGCCTTCACACCATATAGCATTGAACATAGTGCATTGGACCAAAATAGAAGCAATATTTGTGTAAGCAATGTGAATAAATATTAAAAGCAAATCACTTACAACTAATGCAAAACATTAGTTCTATGTACCTTTAACATGCATCCTCGTGCATACTCCCATTCTTCCGCCGTGATATGCAGCCCCTCGTTGCTCTCTGCTCTCTCCATTTCCTCATGCAACCAATCAATATGGATATCATTCGGAAGTGTTGCTAGATGCTTAGGGTACGCCTTCCGAGAGCCATGTTGCCTCCGAAAGAGAGCTCTTTCTGCTTGCCTTTTTGTCTTTGCATCCTCATATCTTGTAACCCATCTGCTCATCACATCACTATTAAGGATACAAGTGAAATTGAGATCATCAATCAATGTTCTGTCAATTACTTTACTCTGTCCTTTTCCTTGAGGCACAATAGAGGTCATCCTCAAGTCCTCTTCATTGCTCCATAGTCGTGGCAAAGAGCTGTCCACCTGACCAAGAAATTCTGAAATATATACAAGAGACTCTTGTATCAACCAACCCTCGGCCATGCTTCCTTCAGGCCTTGCACTTTGCCTCACAAAGTCTTTTAAGGTCTTCATGAAGCGCTCTAGGAAGAACATCCAACGTGCATGCACAGTACCACATAAAGCGATTTCGTCCACTAAATGCACAATGAGATGTAGTTGACTTGTGAGAATGGTTCGCGGAAAAGTCTCCTCTACCAAACAAACCACCTCCACTGCCATAACACGCGCATCATCCAACGTGGCTGGATCAATTGCTTTGGAACTAACATATCTGAAAAATAAATAAATAGTACGTTATACCTCATGCACGTTCATTTTGCAAGGTATAATGAAGGGTGATCTGACATGGGTTTTACATACCTCACAAGCTCGCCCATCTTATAAATACATTTTTTCAAACTCTTATTTGCACAATGGTCGATGCTAGTAGGTAGTATGAACTGCGCACATAAGAGCACATGTATGTATGGTTTATGGCATTACAAAATTTAATTTCAACGTACAAGACTTGGAAAACACTTACTTGAAGCATCTTGTGCCAATCGTGGGACTTCAACCCATATAGTTGCTCAACGCCTCTTTTCTTAGTGGTTGTAAAGGCTCCCTTCAATGATCTCATGCAACCAGTGGCAGTACGCAAAGTGGTGATGGCTTGCTTTACCTGCTTCTCCTCTTTCTTTGATATAATCCATGGTGCAGGCGAAAGACGAACGTGCCCACCCACCTCTCGTGGCCAAGCTTGACGCATACGTCCTGCGACCCGCAAGTCCTCACGTATGCTAACATTGTCTCGTTTACCAATAATATGTTCCCAAATACCAGATCCCACATTCTTGAAGATGTGCATGGGATCAAGAAGATGGTTGATCTTAAGATGGGTCCAATATGGCAGCCGAAAAAAAATGGAGTACCTACACAAGGGATTGCTCTATGTGACCTTTAATCCAATTAGAGACTACACAAAACAAGATTGAAAAAACATTACTATACCAGTTCATGCCATCTGGAGGAAGAATAGTTGTAGACTCCCAAATACGCTTCCAATCTTTTGCACGAAGTGTTTGTGGAGGAATGTTACTCTTACTAGCAACATATTTAGGATGATCTGAGGGGAGAAATCGATGATGATTATCGAATATGGTCTTACACAAACCGTCAGCATACTCATGTACTAACGAAGGGCCACAAACAGGACATGCATGTTTACCCGATGTTTTCAAACCTGTTAAAATATAAATAAAAGTTAGAATAATAAAGTCAATATGTATAATTAATATATATAGCCAATAGTATTAGAGTAGGGAGGTAATTAGAATTCTTACCAGAACAATCGCTATATCCTGGAAATTCATGCATTGTCCACGTCAACACTGCTTTTAAGTCAAAGTTTCGGAGGGAGGCCTACTAATGTCCACCACCGCAACACCTCTCCATAGTTCCTCCAACTCATCAATCAACGGTTCAAGATAAACATCCATATGCTTGACTTTATGTTTCCCTGGAATTAGAAGGGATAACATAAGATGTCCCTTCTTGATCGCCATTGATGGTGGAAGGTTGTCTTACTTCTTGTCTTTGTGTTTTTGCACCCTTAGGTGCCGGGGATTAGGATTAGGTCAATAGACAATCAGCTTTATGCGTAGGGCTTATGCATAGGCTATGCATAGGCCTTATTATGCAATAGGCCTCTTGCAATAGAATATGCATAGGCCTTATGCAATAGGCCTCTTACAATAGAATATGCATAGGCCTTGTGTAATAGGGCTTATGCATAAGTCCTATGCAATAGGCTTATGCATAGCCTTATGTAATGGGGCTTATGCATAAGCCCTATGCAATAGGTTTATGCATAGCCTTATGTGTAGGGCGTATGCATAAGCCCTATGAAATAGGTTTATGCATAGCCTTATGCATAGGGCTTTATGCATAGCCTTATGCATAGGTCTTATGCATAGCCTATGTAATAGTTTTATGCACAGCCTTATGCATACGGCTTTATGCAAGGCCTTATGCATAGGCTATGCATAGCTATTGTAATAAGGCTATGTATAGGCTTTATGCATAGGCCTATTGCAATAGTTCTTTATGCTCAACGCTTTTTTCCTAACCGAATTCAAGCATAGCCGTTGATCTAATCATTTGAAGAAATTAATGCTTTTTTCCTAACGGAAGTTAGGCATAGCCATTGATCTACTCATTTGAGAAATTCTTTAGGTTTTTATTTAACTACTCGAATTCTAAGCGTATTCCTATTATTTCAATTTAATTATTAAACTCCACTGTTTCCAACCTAACCCCATCCGGCCCATGGATTAGTTACCACTAGAATCGGTAGAACCAGACAATTACTCACCCACCCATAATTGAATGCCTTTCTTAACTTTTGCTTTCGAATACAGATACGCACACACTCCTCATTAAAACTTTAATATATAAAATAATCCATTAACAAATAGTTATTGGTTACAGATTTCATAACTCAAAAATTCCATCCAGTCCCTTGTTTCTCAAAAAAATTGTACCACTCTTGACTCTTCATGGAGACCAACTGGTCAACGAGATCCAGATTACAATAATCAATTTGTCCATCATACATATCTTCCACGACATATGCATGGGTGTCATAGGCACCGCGAGCCCGTGCATCTCCTGGTCAGAACCCTCCACGATCCTTAGGTGTCCTGGCACTTCACTCAGGGACCGTTCGTTGGCCCTCGCCCATCGTAACATAAAATTTTTTGCCATAACCTCCTTTGTATGGTTGACCATTTCTCATTTTTATATTTCTTCACTTAATTTAATAAACCCAATTTAGAATTATAGAGCTCTAATCTACACAATTTTCTAAATTCAAGAGAGTAAACAATAAGAAGAATTTAATTAATCACTTAGTTAATCTTTCCAGGATTAAGAAAGGTTGGAATGTAAAGAAGAGAAGGGGGTGGCCTTTTCATCAAAGGCATAGCATTTGAATTTAATTCAATCATTTGCAAAACATAAAAATCAAGAAAACCATAGATTTTTCATTAAAATTTGTAAACAAGTAAGAAAATTAGCTTACATGGAGCTTGTAAGCTCTCCTTTGACTTGAGGGATTGAGGGTTCTACTCTTGTTTGAAGCAAAAGTGGCCACCAATTCACTTTGGAGAGGATTACGCAAAAAACAATTGAATTTTAAAAAAAATTCAATGTAGATGGCTTAGGACAAGAGTAGAGTAGTAGTGCATAAACACCATTAAGTTTTTACAAAAGGGGGAGGCTTCTATTTATAGGAAAAAGTGAGCCTCTAACCAAGCAAACTGATTCTATAATTTTTCAGATCAGTTTGGTCAATTTTTTTCCATTTTTGGGTCAGTTCAGCTTACTTTTTGGATCTAGATTTGAAACAGGAGAGATGAGAGATAAAATATCTCATTTTATTGATTAAAAATTAGGGGTAATGATGAGAAAAAGGTGCCTACTTCATGAGGGGAGATCCCCACATTGAGGTGTCAAAAATCAGTTTTTTAATTCTTTTCTTTGGTCCTTAGTCCACTCTTCATCTTATGTGAGCATTTACTCATTTTTGGGGGGTTTTTCTTTTATTATTCAATTTATCTCCTCCCTACATTTGGATTAATCTTCTTGGCCTGTCAAACCTTTGTTTGGACCTTAATCCAAATTTTTTTGAAAACAGGGGCCCTTAGGCTAAGGTCTTTTGTGCACATTATAATTTATTTCTAATGCACCTTAGGAATTTCTTTTTAAACTTCTGTTTCGGGGAAATTTATTTTAATAAGAAGGGATATTTTTCCATCTAAAGATATCTAAAAATTGAATTACCTCTCTCTAGAATATTTTCTCTCTCCAGGCCAAAACAGGTAGAAACAAGATCTTTTATTATTCTAAAAAGGGGATTGATTACAGGGAAAGAAACAGGACATCATGAGGGGATGGGGAGGAATCTTACATCCTCTCCCACTTGAAAAATACGAGATGTCCTCATCTCGCAAACTGGGGGTAATCCCACATCAGTTCGGCTTCTTTCTCCCAGGTAGCATCTTCAAAAGGATAGAACTTCCATTTGACTAATAGTTCTCTCCGAATTGTGTTCCCGAGAACCTTTTCTCGAACATCAAGGATTTCTTCAGGTTGGAGTTCCATCTGCCCTTGGGTTGAAGAAGTTAAGAGTTCATCATTAAGCACATGGTTCGGTACATACTTCTTAAGTAGGCTGACATGAAATACATTATGTACTTTGAGATGAGGAGGAAGAAGAAGTTCATAGGCTAAGTCACCTACTTTCTTTGTAATCAGATATGGCCCACAGTATCTGGGGGATAACTTCTTGTACTTCCCAAGAGATAGAGAACTTCTTTTGGGACGTACTCAAATGAAGACCATATCTGCTTCTTTGAATTTTCTGCCTGACCTCTTCTTATCTGCATATTGCTTCTGTCTATCATGGGCATCTTTTATATCCTTACGGATTGACTGCATCTGCTGCTCCATGTCATCAAGCATCTTTCTAGACATCTTGATCCTAATCAATGGTGTGAGATCCCTGTCCCCACCGAGCAACGGATTCGGGGTACTAGCAGCGGAAGTAGCATTTCTTGCGCGAGGCAGGGTCCCACACTCGGGGCCTCGTCCACGGATATCCGGACAAAAGACTAATCCGTCCGTTTTTCCAAAACCGAACCCGAAAAAACTTCCCTTATCCGGAAAGCACGGGCGATTCCTCCAGGATAACTTTTTACTCTAACGTAGTCAAGACCATTAATAGTGATCAAACTGATCCGACTGCACCTATAAAGATACTCGGTCAGATCAAGGAAGAAACTTGCACTTGGATCATTGGGATCAACGCTTTTTTCCCCATCAAGAGGCACAGTCGTTGATTCCTATCCATAGAACAATTACTATCCGGGACTTACTTCATCTATCGTAATAACAAAAATTGAGTCTCGATTTACGGATCCATCAGTCCTAACCCCATCCGATCCCATGGGTTAGCCAACCGCCCAACCACTGTAGTGATGGGATCCAATTTGGAATTTGGTTAGATTTTATCCCGGGTACCAAGGAAAAGAGTTCCAAGGCCCCCTAGCCGGAAGTTCATGCAAACATAAAACTAGCCACACCACTTACACACCCAATATGAAATTGCCTTTTTCTTAGCATCAGATAACTTTAAAACAATCCTTTAATGAAACCATAGTACCACTGATCACAATCTTCCAATTTATCCGGTTGATTCATAATTTCCCATCATCAGAGTATCTATGGCATCATTGGCAACTAGAACGCTCACCACCTGTCCACGCAGGGGCCTTTTCGATAGTTCCTAGCCCATAATACTCGGGAATATAATCACTTATAAAAATCAAGATGGACTCTCATTGAAGATCAGCAAGATCAACCAACAGATCCATAAAAAGAGCCATGGACTCATCCATTGAAGATGAGCAAAGTCAATCAACCAGATCCATGCCCGGTTTCAGAAAACAACTCTTACTCCTTGTTCCAATATCTTCCTCGACGCACGTGTGGGTATCCTGGGGCGACCCAGAGCCCGAGCACCATATGGTCAGCACCCTCTAGGATCCTTCGCAGGTGACCTAGCGCTTCACTCATAGGCCGCTTCCTTGGTCCCTCATCCACCGTACCGGAAGCTCACCATTTTTAATCGAACCGAGGCTGGTCAAGACCTCGGCCGACCTTGCTACGCGAGACGTCCTCCATTGACTCTCCGTCAGCACTTGCAACTTTAACAGTTAGGTCTCCAGGACCTTAATCACAAGACGGTCAAAATGCTTCCCCAGCATTCTTGACATAAAACAGTCATTTACAAACAGCATTTACAACAGTATACAAATACAGTTTCTATATTAACTCTCATTTTTCCACATTATCCCTCATTAATCCACATTACTTATTCCACATTCCATTTATATATGTACTCATCCAATCACATCATTTTCCACCTCTTCACTTCAGATTCCTTCACATCACATATCATATATTCACATCCATATCCACATCCATACATCCACATCCACATCCACATTCACATCCATACATCCATACATCCACATCTACATGCTTACCCTCCATTTTCACATCCTCATTTATACATCTACATCCCATATCCACATTCATACATACACATCCATATCCACATCCATACATCCACACCCACATACATACATCCACTATCACGTCCTCTTCATACATCCACATCCACATACACACATACATCCACATCCACATTCCCATTCACATTCCACATTCCCATTCCCATCCACATATATACATACATCCTCATCCACATTTCCATTCACATCTATACATCCACATCTACATCCACATACATACATACATCCACATCCACATTCCACATTCACATCTATACATCCACATCCACATCCACATTCACATCTATACATCCACATCCACATTCCTGTTCACATCTATACATCCACATCTACATCCACATACATACATACATCCACATCCACATTCCACATTCACATCTACATCCACATACATACATACATCCACATCCACATTCCACATTCACATCTACATCCACATTCACATACATCCACATCCACATTCCCAATTCACATCTATACATCCACATCTACATCCACATTCACATCTATGCATATACATCCTCACGCATACATCCACATTCACATTCACATCTATACATCCACATCTACATCCACATTCACATCTATGCATATACATCTTCATGCATACATCTACATCCACATTCACATCTATGCATATACATCTTCATGCATACATCCATTTTCACATTCATACATCCACACTCCCATCTCCACATCCACACATCCACATACATACATCCATTTTCACATTCCCATTCATATAACCCCATATGCCTTCACATCTAATCTTTTACATCACATCCATTCTCGCCCTATCACAACCCATATACATCTTATCCTATCACATACACTTCTTACCTCATCCCATACACATCTTAATTCATCTTATCACCTCCTAACTTATTTCATAAGCATCTTATCACCTCTTATCACATCTTATACACCTCTTATCACATCCTATCACATCTCATTTCTATTTATAGAATATAAGAGAATTCTTATATTTGATATAAGATTTCTTTACACATTTATTTATGCATA
This sequence comes from Cibotium barometz, assembly GCF_041138505.1. NCBI lineage: Eukaryota > Viridiplantae > Streptophyta > Polypodiopsida > Cyatheales > Cibotiaceae > Cibotium > Cibotium barometz. The sequence goes on from NC_141106.1 coordinate 18,377,923, forward strand.
AATTCCATTTAAGGAGATTAATACTTTCGAAGTAAAAATCAATCTTTTATGCATCTTCCTATGCATAAATTCATTTTAAATGAAAATGATACTTTCGAATTAAAATTCAATCTTTCATGAATCTTCCTATGCATGAATTCAATTTAGATGAGAATGACACTTTTGAATCAATCTTTTATGCATCTTCCTATGCATAAATTCAATTTGGTAGGAATTACACTTTTAGAATAAAAGAATTTCTCTTATGCATCTAAGTTATGCATAAAATCCCTTTATGATGAAAATCACACTTTTAGTATAAAAGAATATCTTTTATGCATACTTCTATGCATGAAATCCAAATATGATAAAAGTAACACTTTTATAATAAAATAATAAACTCTTATGCATACTTCTATGCATCAAAATAAAAATGATAAAAGTAACACTTTTGATATAAAAATTTATCCTTTATGCATACTTCTATGCATGAAAATAAAAATGATAAAAATAACACTTTTGATATGAAAATTTATCCATTATGCATAATTCTATGCATGAAAATAAAAATGGTAAAAATAACACTTTTGATATAAAAATTTATCCATTATGCATACTTCTATGCATGAAATAAAAATGGTAAAAATAACACTTTTGATATAAAAACTTATCCTTTATGCATGATATTAAAATTCATTTTCTCCATGGTTATAATGAAATTCAATTTCTCCATGGTTATAATGAAATTCTTTCAATTAATCTAGGATGATAATTCCTAGAATATGGTAGGAAGTCCTCTTTTTTATGCTTTGAATGAAATTATTTTATGCATAATTTTTATAAAAATTTTGCCATAGCTCCGCTGCTATGACTGATAAATCTCAATTTTTCTAAGGGATAAAGCTTATCATTAAGGAAAAAATTAAAATGATCTCTAATTGGATCATTAATCCATAATGGATTGAATCATCAATATACATAAACTAAAAGCATAGAAAAAAAAAGCCATTAATTTGGCCTCAAGCATAGCTTAATCTTGGGTTAAGGAAAAGCTTTATGAAAAGCTTGATTTGGATTGAGAATGGGTCATGAGTATGACCATTTCTTGAGTGAGAGAGAGAAATTACATAAAAACTATTAGAATTTAAACATAAATGGAAATTAACTTCAATAGCATTTATTAAATTATGTAACTCTTCACTACTATTCACCAATTAACTTCAATAGCATTTAAAAAACCATACCAATTAAACTTCTCAAGCTTGAGAGGGGTTGAGAAGAGAGAAACCTTGAGAAATTATAGAAAAGATCAATATTCACTAATTACCTTATAAATTGCTTGATTCTTTGTTCACGGTAGAGGCCCCCAACCAATCAATTGGTTAAGTATGTTGATGGAGCCACCAATGGGGATTGAAGAAAGAGGGAAGCTCCAAAAACTAGTGAATTATTAAATGAATTCACAGTTCTTGGCTTAGGTGGAGTAGAGTAACGATGCATAAACACTATATATTTTTCAACAAGGGGGAGGCTTCTATTTATAGGAAAAATTAAGCTCCTAACCAAACAAACTGATTCTAGAATTTTCTAAATCAGTTTGGTCAATTTTTGACCATTTTTAGGTCAGTTAAGCTAACTTTTTGGAACTAGTCCTGAATGAGGAGAGAGGAGAGATGAAATATCTCAATTTTTATGAGTTTAAACTCATTCAAGCATGTGAAATATGCACCTCCTTTAAAGAACTCCCCTTCCTTACATATGTGTCATAATGGAATCATTTTAATATTGCTCATAGTTTTTTACTAATAAACCTTGTACATTTTCAACTCTTCATCTTATGTGAAATATGCACCTCCTTTAAAGAACTCTCCTTCCTTACATATGTGTCATAATGGAATCATTTTAATATTGCTCATAGTTTTTTACTAATAAACCTTGTACATTTTCAACTCTTTATCTTATGTGAAATATGCACCTCCTTTAAAGAACTCCCCTTCCTTACATATGTGAAATATGCACCTCCTTTAAAGAACTCCCCTTCCTTACATATGTGTCATAACGGAATCATTTTAATATTGCTCATAGTTTTTTACTAATAAACCTTCTATATTTTCAACTCTTCATCTTATGTGAGCATTTACTCATTTTTGGATACCCAAAATATCTCATATTTTTAATATTGCTCATAGTTTTTTACTAATAAACCTTGTACATTTTCAACTCTTCATCTTATGTGAGCATTTACTCATTTTTGGGTATCTTCTTTTACAAATTAGATTTATCTCTTCCCTACACATGGATTGATGCTATTGGCCCATAATCCAAAAATTTCTGAAAATCTAGACCCTTAGGCTAAGGTCCTTTATACCCATTTCCAATTAATTCCAATTGCACATTGGAAAGCTCTTTTTGAATTTCTGTTTCAGGGGAACTTATTTAATAAGATAAGATAATTTTCTATCCAAAAATATTAAAAATCTGAATATTCTCTCTCTAGAATATTTTCTCTCTCTAGATTAAAACAGTTAGAAACAAGGTCTTTTATATTTCTTAAGAGGGATTGAGTATAGGGGAAGATGCTAGACATTTTGAGAGGCTGGGGAGGAATCTTACGTTCTCTTCCACTTGAAAAACGCGAGATGCCCTCATCTCGCAAACTGGGGGTAATTTCGCAAGAAGCACAAGTATGAGACTGAGAGAAATTTTTTAATTAAGATTAATCACCAATTAAAAAAGTTTCAAAGAAAGTAAGGGTCAAGACAAGAACAAGATTTAAACTTTATTCATTCTTGGAACATATACAGTAAAGATAGAAGAACTCATTACACTTCCATAAGCCCGTCCATCATATGATCACAAAAGGAGCACTCACAAGCTGCGCACGTATAAGGTAACTCATCTATGGGAATGATTCTGTTGGTTATTGCTGCGCCTATCTCAGTGGTATGAGGTGTTCTAACAAAAGGACCTCTGAGAGGCAAGCTAAAAACGGGGTAAAGGCATATCTTCTCATGAGGAAGAAAACACGCCAGTAAGAAGACCCGCTCAGAAAACCCAAGATGTCTTGATCTCATGATGCAGTAGTATCAAGGACCCAAACCCAAGGCTTCGATAACCATGGCCAAGCGGACATTGTTATGAAAGTGCTGCTGACCCCAGGGTGTTACCCTAGTTATGTCTTGATAGGTCCGCCATTTGGTCTGCACTACAGAAGTTCCTAGGTGAGGAAAAAGTGAGCGCTCATACTGTTCTATAAAATCCTTCTTCACAGACTCACTTGCGTCTTGAAGGTGAGGAATCATTATGGATAAAACTAATTCTTGTTGCCAAGCCATGAAGGAGATTAAGAAAGAAAGGAGATCGATGGGAGTAAGATTACCGTGAAAAGTTATGACTTATATAAAGGAAGGAGCTAGCGTAACTTAGAAGCCAACGGTATCTTGCCACTCAAGTTTTACCGTCTTTCCATGATTTGGGTTTGGCACATATTTCTATGAAATACATTAAGAACTTTGAGATGAGGAGATAAAGAAGCTCGTAAGCTAAGTCACTTACTTTCTTTGAATTCAGATAAGGCTCACAATATCTGGGGGATAACTTCTTAAACTCCCCAATAGATAAAGAACTTCTTTTGGGCCGTACTCGAATTAAGACCAAAACCTTGGTATCCAAAACACCGATTTTTACTTCTGAACTCATTGTTCTGAATCCTTAAAACAGGTGGAACTCCTGAGAAGTATTCTAGGGAAAGGGTCTTCCTTTTCTAAACAGAATCTTTCTTTTATTTTAGAGAGGGAATAATTATAAGATCAAAAAGGGAGATTCTTACTCCTGTATACCTCGAAGGTTGGGGAGGAATCTTACATTCTACCCCACTTAAAAAGTGCGAGATGTCCTCATCTCGCAAGGTAGAGGGTAACTCTTTTTCTTAAGATCCAATTTTATTCTGGGGTTCCTTATATTCTGGTCAACCCAACAGAATACCGGGATAAATATCCCTTAGAACTCATCAACAATTTATTCAGATCATATCATTCATATCTTTAACATGATAATGGTCCATTAGACCGAAAAATTTCCTTCTGAACATTCCTCCACGGGAATTTCATTCAAGTTCTCAATTTGTCATCCCTTAACTTGATCTAACGGTCAAGTATTAATAGTAGCAATCTGACAGCACAATCCACTAATCTCATAGTGATTTGCTGAAATCATTATCATCATTCCAGTTATGAATATCATCACAGGGACTCGTCCCATTCATCCTCTTTGAGGTTTCGCTCAGCTTATTACATTTTAACCAAATTTCAGGGATCATCATTTTTCAATCAGAATCCAAATCAATTCATCAATTCTCAAACAGAATTAAAAATCATATCAACCACATTCGAAATCATCCTCTGGATAGCATTAACGCTTATAATTTCAAGTCTTATATTTACTCGTATATACTGTCAGTAAAGAGCTACAGTATACTCTCGGTATATATGGGTAGTCACGGCCCTTGGAGTTATAAGGTAAATACCATCATGTCTAGGCCTCAAGCAAGTCAGGGATTCTATATAATTACGGTACTTCCATCTGAAGACCCAATTACCAAATTACGAATTTCAGTTTGAATATCAAATTGTATGAATTATATCACACAATTACAACCTTTTTGTGCTTCTTGATAATTTTTTGACATATTTGGCTTCTGAGTTGATCTTTATTAACCAATTCGCTCTGATACCAACTGTGAGATCCTTGTCCCCACCGAGCAACGGATTCGGGGTACTAGCAGCGGAAGTAGCACTTCTTGCGCGAGGCAGGGTCCCACACTCGGGGCCTCGTCCACGGATATCCGGACAAAAGACTAATCCGTCCGTTTTTCCAAAACCGAACCCGAAAAAACTTCCCTTATCCGGAAAGCACGGGCGATTCCTCCAGGATAACTTTTTACTCTAACGTAGTCAAGACCATTAATAGTGATCAAACTGATCCGACTGCACCTATAAAGATACTCGGTGAGATCAAGGAAGAAACTTGCACTTGGATCATTGGGATCAACGCTTTTTTCCCCATCAAGAGGCACAGCCGTTGATTCCTATCTATAGAACAATTACTATCCGGGACTTACTTCATCTATCGTAATAACGAAAATTGAGTCTCGATTTACGGATCCATCAGTCCTAACCCCATCCGATCCCATGGGTTAGCCAACCGCCCAACCACTGTAGTGATGGGATCCAATTTGGAATTTGGTTAGGTTTTGTCCCGGGTACCAAGGAAAAGAGTTCCAAGGCCCCCTAGCCGGAAGTTCATGCAAACATAAAACTAGCCACACCACTTACACACCCAATATGAAATTGCCTTTTTCTTAGCATCAGATAACTTTAAAACAATCCTTTAATGAAACCCTAGTACCACTGATCACAATCTTCCAATTTATCTGGTTGATTCATAATTTCCCATCATCAGAGTATCTATGGCATCATTGGCAACTAGAACGCTCACCACCTGTCCACGCAGGGGCCTTTTCGATAGTTCCTAGCCCATAATACTCCGGAATATAATCACTTATAAAAATCAAGATGGACTCTCATTGAAGATCAGCAAGATCAACCAACAGATCCATAAAAAGAGCCATGGACTCATCCATTGAAGATGAGCAAGGTCAATCAACCAGATCCATGCCCGGTTTCAGAAAACAACTCTTACTCCTTGTTCCAATATCTTCCTCGACGCACGTGTGGGTATCCTGGGGCGACCCAGAGCCCGAGCACCGTATGGTCAGCACCCTCTAGGATCCTTCGCAGGTGACCTAGCGCTTCACTCATAGGCCGCTTCCTTGGTCCCTCATCCACCGTACCGGAAGCTCACCATTTTTAATCGAACCGAGGCTGGTCAAGACCTCGGCCGACCTTGCTACGCGAGACGTCCTCCATTGACTCTCCGTCAGCACTTGCAACTTTAACAGTTAGGTCTCCAGGACCTTAATCACAAGACGGTCAAAATGCTTCCCCAGCATTCTTGACATAAAACAGTCATTTACAAACAGCATTTACAATAGTATACAAATACAGTTTCTATATTAACTCTCATTTTTCCACATTATCCCTCATTAATCCACATTACTTATTCCACATTCCATTTATATATGTACTCATCCAATCACATCATTTTCCACCTCTTCACTTCAGATTCCTTCACATCACATATCATATATTCACATCCATATCCACATCCATACATCCACATCCACATCCACATTCACATCCATACATCCATACATCCACATCTACATGCTTACCCTCCATTTTCACATCCTCATTTATACATCTACATCCCATATCCACATTCATACATACACATCCATATCCACATCCATACATCCACACCCACATACATACATCCACTATCACGTCCTCTTCATACATCCACATCCACATACACACATACATCCACATCCACATTCCCATTCACATTCCACATTCCCATTCCCATCCACATATATACATACATCCTCATCCACATTTCCATTCACATCTATACATCCACATCTACATCCACATACATACATACATACATACATACATACATACATCCACATCCACATTCCACATTCACATCTATACATCCACATCCACATCCACATTCACATCTATACATCCACATCCACATTCCTGTTCACATCTATACATCCACATCTACATCCACATACATACATACATCCACATCCACATTCCACATTCACATCTACATCCACATACATACATACATCCACATCCACATTCCACATTCACATCTACATCCACATTCACATACATCCACATCCACATTCCCAATTCACATCTATACATCCACATCTACATCCACATTCACATCTATGCATATACATCCTCACGCATACATCCACATTCACATTCACATCTATACATCCACATCTACATCCACATTCACATCTATGCATATACATCTTCATGCATACATCTACATCCACATTCACATCTATGCATATACATCTTCATGCATACATCCATTTTCACATTCATACATCCACACTCCCATCTCCACATCCACACATCCACATACATACATCCATTTTCACATTCCCATTCATATAACCCCATATGCCTTCACATCTAATCTTTTACATCACATCCATTCTCGCCCTATCACAACCCATATACATCTTATCCTATCACATACACTTCTTACCTCATCCCATACACATCTTAATTCATCTTATCACCTCCTAACTTATTTCATAAGCATCTTATCACCTCTTATCACATCTTATACACCTCTTATCACTTCCTATCACATCTCATTTCTATTTATAGAATATAAGAGAATTCTTATATTTGATATAAGATTTCTTTACACATTTATTTATGCATAAATTCCATTTAAGGAGATTAATACTTTCGAAGTAAAAATCAATCTTTTATGCATCTTCCTATGCATAAATTCATTTTAAATGAAAATGATACTTTCGAATTAAAATTCAATCTTTCATGCATCTTCCTATGCATGAATTCAATTTAGATGAGAATGACACTTTTGAATCAATCTTTTATGCATCTTCCTATGCATAAATTCAATTTGGTAGGAATTACACTTTTAGAATAAAAGAATTTCTCTTATGCATCTAAGTTATGCATAAAATCCCTTTATGATGAAAATCACACTTTTAGTATAAAAGAATATCTTTTATGCATACTTCTATGCATGAAATCCAAATATGATAAAAGTAACACTTTTATAATAAAATAATAAACTCTTATGCATACTTCTATGCATCAAAATAAAAATGATAAAAGTAACACTTTTGATATAAAAATTTATCCTTTATGCATACTTCTATGCATGAAAATAAAAATGATAAAAATAACACTTTTGATATGAAAATTTATCCATTATGCATAATTCTATGCATGAAAATAAAAATGGTAAAAATAACACTTTTGATATAAAAATTTATCCATTATGCATACTTCTATGCATGAAATAAAAATGGTAAAAATAACACTTTTGATATAAAAACTTATCCTTTATGCATGATATTAAAATTCATTTTCTCCATGGTTATAATGAAATTCAATTTCTCCATGGTTATAATGAAATTCTTTCAATTAATCTAGGATGATAATTCCTAGAATATGGTAGGAAGTCCTCTTTTTTATGCTTTGAATGAAATTATTTTATGCATAATTTTTATAAAAATTTTGCCATAGCTCCGCTGCTATGACTGATAAATCTCAATTTTTCTAAGGGATAAAGCTTATCATTAAGGAAAAAATTAAAATGATCTCTAATTGGATCATTAATCCATAATGGATTGAATCATCAATATACATAAACTAAAAGCATAGAAAAAAAAAGCCATTAATTTGGCCTCAAGCATAGCTTAATCTTGGGTTAAGGAAAAGCTTTATGAAAAGCTTGATTTGGATTGAGAATGGGTCATGAGTATGACCATTTCTTGAGTGAGAGAGAGAAATTACATAAAAACTATTAGAATTTAAACATAAATGGAAATTAACTTCAATAGCATTTATTAAATTATGTAACTCTTCACTACTATTCACCAATTAACTTCAATAGCATTTAAAAAACCATACCAATTAAACTTCTCAAGCTTGAGAGGGGTTGAGAAGAGAGAAACCTTGAGAAATTATAGAAAAGATCAATATTCACTAATTACCTTATAAATTGCTTGATTCTTTGTTCACGGTAGAGGCCCCCAACCAATCAATTGGTTAAGTATGTTGATGGAGCCACCAATGGGGATTGAAGAAAGAGGGAAGCTCCAAAAACTAGTGAATTATTAAATGAATTCACAGTTCTTGGCTTAGGTGGAGTAGAGTAACGATGCATAAACACTATATATTTTTCAACAAGGGGGAGGCTTCTATTTATAGGAAAAATTAAGCTCCTAACCAAACAAACTGATTCTAGAATTTTCTAAATCAGTTTGGTCAATTTTTGACCATTTTTAGGTCAGTTAAGCTAACTTTTTGGAACTAGTCCTGAATGAGGAGAGAGGAGAGATGAAATATCTCAATTTTTATGAGTTTAAACTCATTCAAGCATGTGAAATATGCACCTCCTTTAAAGAACTCCCCTTCCTTACATATGTGTCATAATGGAATCATTTTAATATTGCTCATAGTTTTTTACTAATAAACCTTGTACATTTTCAACTCTTCATCTTATGTGAAATATGCACCTCCTTTAAAGAACTCTCCTTCCTTACATATGTGTCATAATGGAATCATTTTAATATTGCTCATAGTTTTTTACTAATAAACCTTGTACATTTTCAACTCTTTATCTTATGTGAAATATGCACCTCCTTTAAAGAACTCCCCTTCCTTACATATGTGAAATATGCACCTCCTTTAAAGAACTCCCCTTCCTTACATATGTGTCATAATGGAATCATTTTAATATTGCTCATAGTTTTTTACTAATAAACCTTCTATATTTTCAACTCTTCATCTTATGTGAGCATTTACTCATTTTTGGATACCCAAAATATCTCATATTTTTAATATTGCTCATAGTTTTTTACTAATAAACCTTGTACATTTTCAACTCTTCATCTTATGTGAGCATTTACTCATTTTTGGGTATCTTCTTTTACAAATTAGATTTATCTCTTCCCTACACATGGATTGATGCTATTGGCCCATAATCCAAAAATTTCTGAAAATCTAGACCCTTAGGCTAAGGTCCTTTATACCCATTTCCAATTAATTCCAATTGCACATTGGAAAGCTCTTTTTGAATTTCTGTTTCAGGGGAACTTATTTAATAAGATAAGATAATTTTCTATCCAAAAATATTAAAAATCTGAATATTCTCTCTCTAGAATATTTTCTCTCTCTAGATTAAAACAGTTAGAAACAAGGTCTTTTATATTTCTTAAGAGGGATTGAGTATAGGGGAAGATGCTAGACATTTTGAGAGGCTGGGGAGGAATCTTACGTTCTCTTCCACTTGAAAAACGCGAGATGCCCTCATCTCGCAAACTGGGGGTAATTTTGCAAGAAGCACAAGTATGAGACTGAGAGAAATTTTTTAATTAAGATTAATCACCAATTAAAAAAGTTTCAAAGAAAGTAAGGGTCAAGACAAGAACAAGATTTAAACTTTATTCATTCTTGGAACATATACAGTAAAGATAGAAGAACTCATTACACTTCCATAAGCCCGTCCATCATATGATCACAAAAGGAGCACTCACAAGCTGCGCACGTATAAGGTAACTCATCTATGGGAATGATTCTGTTGGTTATTGCTGCGCCTATCTCAGTGGTATGAGGTGTTCTAACAAAAGGACCTCTGAGAGGCAAGCTAAAAACGGGGTAAAGGCATATCTTCTCATGAGGAAGAAAACACGCCAGTAAGAAGACCCGCTCAGAAAACCCAAGATGTCTTGATCTCATGATGCAGTAGTATCAAGGACCCAAACCCAAGGCTTCGATAACCATGGCCAAGCGGACATTGTTATGAAAGTGCTGCTGACCCCAGGGTGTTACCCTAGTTATGTCTTGATAGGTCCGCCATTTGGTCTGCACTACAGAAGTTCCTAGGTGAGGAAAAAGTGAGCGCTCATACTGTTCTATAAAATCCTTCTTCACAGACTCACTTGCGTCTTGAAGGTGAGGAATCATTATGGATAAAACTAATTCTTGTTGCCAAGCCATGAAGGTGATTAAGAAAGAAAGGAAATCGATGGGAGTAAGATTACCGTGAAAAGTTATGACTTATATAAAGGAAGGAGCTAGCGTAACTTAGAAGCCAACGGTATCTTGCCACTGAAGTTTTACCGTCTTTCCATGATTTGGGTTTGGCACATATTTCTATGAAATACATTAAGAACTTTGAGATGAGGAGATAAAGAAGCTCGTAAGCTAAGTCACTTACTTTCTTTGAATTCAGATAAGGCTCACAATATCTGGGGGATAACTTCTTAAACTCCCCAATAGATAAAGAACTTCTTTTGGGCCGTACTCGAATGAAGACCAAAACCTTGGTATCCAAAACACCGATTTTTACTTCTGAACTCATTGTTCTGAATCCTTAAAACAGGTGGAACTCCTGAGAAGTATTCTAGGGAAAGGGTCTTCCTTTTTTAAACAGAATCTTTCTTTTATTTTAGAGAGGGAATAATTATAAGATCAAAAAGGGAGATTCTTACTCCTGTATACCTCGAAGGTTGGGGAGGAATCTTACATTCTACCCCACTTAAAAAGTGCGAGATGTCCTCATCTCGCAAGGTAGAGGGTAACTCTTTTTCTTAAGATCCAATTTTATTCTGGGGTTCCTTATATTCTGGTCAACCCAACAGAATACCGGGATAAATATCCCTTAGAACTCATCAACAATTTATTCAGATCATATCATTCATATCTTTAACATGATAATGGTCCATTAGACCGAAAAATTTCCTTCTGAACATTCCTCCACGGGAATTTCATTCAAGTTCTCAATTTGTCATCCCTTAACTTGATCTAACGGTCAAGTATTAATAGTAGCAATCTGACAGCACAATCCACTAATCTCATAGTGATTTGCTGAAATCATTATCATCATTCCAGTTATGAATATCATCACAGGGACTCGTCCCATTCATCCTCTTTGAGGTTTCGCTCAGCTTATTACATTTTAACCAAATTTCAGGGATCATCATTTTTCAATCAGAATCCAAATCAATTCATCAATTCTCAAACAGAATTAAAAATCATATCAACCACATTCGAAATCATCCTCTGGATAGCATTAACGCTTATAATTTCAAGTCTTATATTTACTCGTATATACTGTCAGTAAAGAGCTACAGTATACTCTCGGTATATATGGGTAGTCACGGCCCTTGGAGTTATAAGGTAAATACCATCATGTCTAGGCCTCAAGCAAGTCAGGGATTCTATATAATTACGGTACTTCCATCTGAAGACCCAATTACCAAATTACGAATTTCAGTTTGAATATCAAATTGTATGAATTATATCACACAATTACAACCTTTTTGTGCTTCTTGATAATTTTTTGACATATTTGGCTTCTGAGTTGATCTTTATTAACCAATTCGCTCTGATACCAACTGTGAGATCCTTGTCCCCACCGAGCAACGGATTCGGGGTACTAGCAGCGGAAGTAGCACTTCTTGCGCGAGGCAGGGTCCCACACTCGGGGCCTCGTCCACGGATATCCGGACAAAAGACTAATCCGTCCGTTTTTCCAAAACCGAACCCGAAAAAACTTCCCTTATCCGGAAAGCACGGGCGATTCCTCCAGGATAACTTTTTACTCTAACGTAGTCAAGACCATTAATAGTGATCAAACTGATCCGACTGCACCTATAAAGATACTCGGTTAGATCAAGGAAGAAACTTGCACTTGGATCATTGGGATCAACGCTTTTTTCCCCATCAAGAGGCACAGCCGTTGATTCCTATCTATAGAACAATTACTATCCGGGACTTACTTCATCTATCGTAATAACGAAAATTGAGTCTCGATTTACGGATCCATCAGTCCTAACCCCATCCGATCCCATGGGTTAGCCAACCGCCCAACCACTGTAGTGATGGGATCCAATTTGGAATTTGGTTAGGTTTTGTCCCGGGTACCAAGGAAAAGAGTTCCAAGGCCCCCTAGCCGGAAGTTCATGCAAACATAAAACTAGCCACACCACTTACACACCCAATATGAAATTGCCTTTTTCTTAGCATCAGATAACTTTAAAACAATCCTTTAATGAAACCCTAGTACCACTGATCACAATCTTCCAATTTATCCGGTTGATTCATAATTTCCCATCATCAGAGTATCTATGGCATCATTGGCAACTAGAACGCTCACCACTTGTCCACGCAGGGGCCTTTTCGATAGTTCCTAGCCCATAATACTCGGGAATATAATCACTTATAAAAATCAAGATGGACTCTCGTTGAAGATCAGCAAGATCAACCAACAGATCCATAAAAAGAGCCATGGACTCATCCATTGAAGACCAGCAAGGTCAATCAACTAGATCCATGCCCGGTTTCAGAAAACAACTCTTACTCCTTGTTCCAATATCTTCCTCGACGCACGTGTGGGTATCCTGGGGCGACCCAGAGCCCGAGCACCATATGGTCAGCACCTTCTAGGATCCTTCGCAGGTGACCTAGCGCTTCACTCATAGGCCGCTTCCTTGGTCCCTCATCCACCGTACTGGAAGCTCACCATTTTTAATCGAACTGAGGCTGGTCAAGACCTGGGCCGACCTTGCTATGCGAGACGTCCTCCATTGACTCTCCGTCAGCAGTTGCAACTTTAACAGTTAGGTCTCCACGACCTTAATCACAAGACTGTCAAAATGCTTCCCCAGCATTCTTGACATAAAACAGTCATTTACAAACAGCATTTACAACAGTATACAAATACAGTTTCTATATTAACTCTCATTTTTTCACATTATCCCTCATTAATCCACTTTACTTATTCCACATTCCATTTATATATGTACTCATCCAATCACATCATTTTTCACCTCTTCACTTCAGATTCCTTCACATCACATATCATATATTCACATCCATATCCACATCCATACATCCACATCCACATCCACATTCACATCCATACATCCACATCTACATGCTTACCCTCCATTTTCACATCCTCATTTATACATCTACATCCCGTATCCACATTCATACATACACATCCATATCCACATCCATACATCCACACCCACATACATACATCCACTATCACGTCCTCTTCATACATCCACATCCACATACATACATACATCCACATCCACATTCCCATTCACATTCCACATTCCCATTCCATCCACATATATACATACATCCTCATCCACATTTCCATTCACATCTATACATCCACATCTACATCCACATACATACATACATCCACATCCACATTCCACATTCACATCTATACATCCACATCCACATCCACATTCACATCTATACTTCCACATCCACATTCCCGTTTACATCTATACATCCACATCTACATCCACATACATACATACATCCACATCCACATTCCACATTCACATCTACATCCACATACATACATACATCCACATCCACATTCCACATTCACATCTACATCCACATTCACATACATCCACATCCACATTCCCATTCACATCTATACATCCACATCTACATCCACATTCACATCTATGCATATACATCCTCACGCATACATCCACATTCACATTCACATCTATACATCCACATCTACATCCACATTCACATCTATGCATATACATCTTCATGCATACATCTACATCCACATTCACATCTATGCATATACATCTTCATGCATACATCCATTTTCACATTCATACATCCACACTCCCATCTCCACATCCACACATCCACATACATACATCCATTTTCACATTCCCATTCATATAACCCCATATGCCTTCACATCTAATCTTTTACATCACATCCATTCTCGCCCTATCACAACCCATATACATCTTAATTCATCTTATCACATACACTTCTTACCTCATCCCATACACATCTTAATTCATCTTATCACCTCCTAACTTATTTCATAAGCATCTTATCACCTCTTATCACATCTTATACACCTCTTATCACATCCTATCACATCTCATTTCTATTTATAGAATATAAGAGAATTCTTATATTTGATATGAGATTTCTTTACACATTTATTTATGCATAAATTCCATTTAAGGAGATTAATACTTTCGAAGTAAAAATCAATCTTTTATGCATCTTCCTATGCATAAATTCATTTTAAATGAAAATGATACTTTTGAATTCAAATTCAATCTTTCATGCATCTTCCTATGCATGAATTCAATTTAGATGAGAATGACACTTTTGAATCAATCTTTTATGCATCTTCCTATGCATAAATTCAATTTGGTAGGAATTACACTTTTAGAATAAAAGAATTTCTCTTATGCATCTAAGTTATGTATAAAATCCCTTTATGATGAAAATCACACTTTTAGTATAAAAGAATATCTTTTATGCATACTTCTATGCATGAAATCCAAATATGATAAAAGTAATACTTTTATAATAAAATACTAAACTCTTATGCATACTTCTATGCATCAAAATAAAAATGATAAAAGTAACACTTTTGATATAAAAATTTATCCTTTATGCATACTTCTATGCATGAAAATAAAAATGATAAAAATAACACTTTTGATATGAAAATTTTTCCATTATGCATACTTCTATACATGAAAATAAAAATGGTAAAAATAACACTTTTGATATAAAAATTTATCCATTATGCATACTTCTATGCATGAAATAAAAATGGTAAAAATAACACTTTTGATATAAAAACTTATCCTTTATGCATGATATTAAAATTCAATTTCTCCATGGTTATAATGAAATTCTTTCAATTAATCTAGGATGATAATTCCTAGAATATGGTAGGAAGTCCTCTTTTTTATGCTTTGAATGAAATTATTTTATGCATAATTTTTATAAAAATTTTGCCATAGCTCTGCTGCTATGACTGATAAATCTCAATTTTTCTAAGGGATAAAGCTTATCATTAAGGAAATAATTAAAATGATCTCTAATTGGATCATTAATCCATAATGGATTGAATCATCAATATACATAAACTAAAAGCATAGAAAAAAAAGCCATTAATTTGGCCTCAAGCATAGCTTAATCTTGGGTTAAGGAAAAGCTTTATGAAAAGCTTGATTTGGATTGAGAATGGATCATGAGTATGACCATTTCTTGAGTGAGAGAGAGAAATTACATAAAAACCATTAGAATTTAAACATAAATGGAAATTAACTTCAATAGCATTTATTAAATTATGTAACTCTTCACTACTATTCACCAATTAACTTCAATAGCATTTAAAAAACCATACCAATTAAACTTCTCAAGCTTGAGAGGGGTTGAGAAGAGAGAAACCTTGAGAAATTAGAGAAAAGATCAATATTCACTAATTACCTTACAAATTGCTTGATTCTTTGTTCACGGTAGAGGCCCCCAACCAATCAATTGGTTAAGTATGTTGATGGAGCCACCAATGGGGATTGAAGAAAGAAGGAAGCTCCAAAAACTAGTGAATTATTAAATGAATTCACAGTTCTTGGCTTAGGTGGAGTAGAGTAACGATGCATAAACACTATATATTTTTCAACAAGGGGGAGGCTTCTATTTATAGGAAAAATTGAGCTCCTAACCAAACAAACTGATTCTAGAATTTTCTAAATCAGTTTGGTCAATATTTGACCATTTTTAGGTCAGTTAAGCTAACTTTTTGGAACTAGTCCTGAATGAGGAGAGAGGAGAGATGAAATATCTCAATTTTTATGAGTTTAAAACTTGAATTTGGAACTAGTCCTGAATGAGGAGAGAGGAGAGATGAAATATCTCAATTTTTACGAGTTTAAAACTCATTCAAGCATGTGAAATATGCACCTCCTTTAAAGAACTCCCCTTCCTTACATATGTGTCATAATGGAATCATTTTAATATTGCTCATAGTTTTTTACTAATAAACCTTGTACATTTTCAACTCTTCATCTTATGTGAAATATGCACGAACTCTCCTTCCTTACATATGTGTCATAATGGAATCATTTTAATATTGCTCATAGTTTTTTACTAATAAACCTTGTACATTTTCAACTCTTCATCTTATGTAAAATATGCACCTCCTTTAAAGAACTCCCCTTCCTTACATATGTGTCATAATGGAATCATTTTAATATTGCTCATAGTTTTTTACTAATAAACCTTGTACATTTTCAACTCTTCATCTTATGTGAGCATTTACTCATTTTTGGATACCCAAAATATCTCATATTTTTAATATTGCTCATAGTTTTTTACTAATAAACCTTGTACATTTTCATCTTTTCATCTTATGTGAGCATTTACTCATTTTTGGGTATCTTCTTTTACAAATTGGATTTATCTCTTCCCTACACATGGATTGATGCTATTGGCCCATAGGAACCTTAATTGGACCATAATCCAAAAATTTCTGAAAATCTAGACCCTTAGGCTTAGGTCCTTTATACCCATTTCCAATTAATTCCAATTGCACATTGGAAAGCTCTTTTTGAATTTCTGTTTCAAGGGAACTTCTTTTAATAAGATGAGATAATTTTCTATCCAAAAATATTAAAAATCTGAATATTCTCTCTCTAGAATATTTTCTCTCTCTAGATTAAAACAGTTAGAAACAAGGTTTTTTATATTTCTTAAGAGGGATTGATTATAGGGGAAGATGCTGGACATTTTGAGAGGCTGGGGAGGAATCTTACAAATGGGTCGGACCAAGTTAATGGTGTTAGGTAGTCTTGTCCATACCCAACTTTGAAAGGGCTCATCCCTATACTTTGGTGATAAGAAGCATTGTAGGCGAATTCGACTAGGTGCAAATAGCTTAGCCACTTCTTGGGTTCTCTGCCCATAGCATGACCGAAGTATATCTTCGATTACTTGGTTCACCTTTTCTGTTTGACCATCGGTCTCAGGGTGGTAAGCTGTGCTGAGATCCAAGAAAGTTGCTACTGCTCCGAAGAATGCAGTCCAGAATCTTGACGTGAATTTGGGATCTCGATCACTTACTATTCTCCTGGGTAGGCCATGAAATCTGAAGATTTCCTTAAGGAACACTTTGGCGACATCCACTGCAATGTAGGTTTCTTTTACTCGAATCAGATGGGCAACTTTGGTTAGTCTGTCAACTACCACAAAGATGGAGTTGTAACCTAATTGCATTGAAGGTAGTCCAGTAATAAAATCCATACTCATACATTCCAACTTCATCTGGGGGATGTCTAACAGATGTAACTTCCCATGCATTTTTACTCTCTCGACTTTAACTTTCTGACATATCAGGCATTGACGTACATGATTAAGTACATCCTTTATGAGTCCAGGCCAAAAGAAGCTTTTCTTTACAGACATGTAGGTCTTGATGAAACCTTGTGTAGATTAAAATTCTATATTTCTAAATTGGGTTAATTAAATTAAGTGAAGAAAGATAAAAATGAGAAAGGGTCAGCCATACAAAGGAGGTTATGGCAAAATTTTCTAGAATTTTTGTGAAAAAGAAAGTTTGTTTTTATGTTATTCTAAAAGAGTAATTCCTACCATTTTTACATCTAAAAGAAATATTCTAATTACTTCATGTATATATTCACCTATTAATATGCATGGATATCACTGATATTAATTATTAAATTTGATTTTTATGCATCGAAAGATGCATAAAGGAATTTTCTTATTATAAAAGTGTTATTCTTATTAAATTTGATTTCTATGCATAGAAAGATGCATAAAGGAATTTTTTATTATAAAAGTGTTATTCTTATTAAATTTGATTTCTATGCATAGAAAGATGCATAAAGAAAATTTTTTATTATAAAAGTGTTATTCCTATCAAATTTAATTTCTATGCATAGAAAGATGCATAAAGGAATTTTTTTTTTACAAAAGTGTTATTCGTATTAAATTTGATTTCTATGCATAGAAAGATGCATAAAGGATTTTTTTATTATAAAAGTGTTATTCTTATTATTCTATGCATAAAAAGATGCATAAAGAAATTTTTTTATTATAAAAATGCTATTATTATTAAATTTAATTTCTATGCATAGAAAGATGCATAACAGAGTTTTTTTAATTATAAAAGTGTTATTCTTATTAAATTTGATTTCTATGCATAGAAAGATACATAAAGAAATTCTTTTTATTTTTAAAAGTGTTATTCCTATTAGATTTGATTTTATGCATAAATAGATGCATAAAAGGATTTTTTTAATAAAAGTGTTATTCCCATTGAAGTTGATTTTTATGCATAAATAGATGCATAAAGAATTTTTATATCAAAACTAGAATTCGCTTAAATTCAATGTTTAAATTCTATGAGTATTTGATAAATGAATAGTTAAATACTCTAAGAGAGAAATTTCTATCATTTTTTATTCACACGGATTATAAAAAGAAAATTCAAGAAATCTATCGAGATCAAAATATTCAGATAAACGATTAATTTTTTCCTCATTGAAATTCGTAACTAATTTAGAAAAATCAGTCAAGTGAATATTCAAAGAAAGAAATTCAATAAAATAGTAACTGAATTATCAAACCTTTTCGAGAAAGATAGTTCAGGAGAAATCTTATCCGACCTTGAACCTTGAATCGGACTATAACCAAGACCAAACTCTTTCATCAGTTTCGAGAAAAGAAGGTGTGACCAGTTTAGAAAAATACACTCAAAACTCCTGCCAAATCTAAAACTAAGTTTGAGACCCTTCGAATTGATCTGTGGATCAAGGTTATAGAGTTCAAGGAATTCTAGTATGAAATTCAAAATTCCCATCAAGAAGTTTTGGTGATACTGATTCAAGAAATACTCCTTCTATTCAAAAGAAAATCAAAGTGAAAACTTGCATAGAAACCATCTTTTCTTAAAGGATTGTCTTATGCCAGAAGACTAGAGATTTGGTATATGTTTTTCTAAGGGAAGTTCGATTGCAACAGCTGGCGGCCGGGGAGTGTTCACGGACGGCTCACGTGGAAAGCCTATCTTGACCAGCCTCCATATGGCTAAAAAATGGTGTGCTTCCGGTATGATAGGCGAGAGCCAACAAAGCAGTCCCTGAGTGGAGCACAAGGACACCTTAGGAGGATCCTGGAGGGTTCTAACCAGGAGATGCACGGGCTCGCGGTGCCTATGACACCCATGTGTATGTCGTGGAAGATATGTATGATGGACAATAACTTAGTTAATCTTTCGAGGATTAAGAAAGGTTGGAATGTAAAGAAGAGAAGGGGGTGGCCTTTTCATCAAATACATAGCATTTGAATTTAATTCAATCATTTGCAAAACATAAAAAACAAAAAAAAACCATAGATTTTTCATTAAAATTCGTAAACAAGTAAGAAAATTAGCTTACATGGAGCTTATAAGCTCTCCTTTGGCTTGAGGGATTGAGGTTTCTACTCTTGTTTGAAGCAATAGTGGCCACCAATTCACTTTGAAGAGGACTAGGCCAAAAACAATTGAATTATTAAAAAATTCAATGTAGATGGCTCAGGACAAGAGTAGAGTAATAGTGCATAAACACCATTAAGCTTTTACAAAAGGGGGATGCTTATATTTATAGGAAAAAGTGAGCCTCTAACCAAGCAAACTGATTCTAGAATTTTTCAGATCAGTTTGGTCAATTTTTGACCATTTTTGGGTCAGTTCAAGCTTACTTTTTGGATTTAGCTTTGAAACAGGAGAGATGAAAATATCTCATTTTATTGATTAAAAATTGGGGCTAATGATGAGAAAAAGGTGCCTACTTCATGAGGGGAGATCCCCACACTAAGGTGTCAAAATTCAGTTTTTTAATTCTTTTCTTTGGTCCTTAGTCCACTCTTCATTTTATGTGAGCATTTACTCATTTTTGGGGGGTTTTTCTTTTATTCTTCAATTTATCTCGTCCCTACGTTTGGATTAATCTCATTGGCCTATCAAACCTTTGTTTGGCTCTTAATCTAAAATTTTCTAAAAACAGGGACCCTTAGACTAAGGTCTTTCTAATGCACCTTAGGAATTTCTTTTTAAACTTCGGGATATTTTTCCATCTAAAGATATCTAAAAACTGAATTACCTCTCTCTAGAATATTTTCTGTCTCTAGGCCAAAACAGGTAGAAACAAGATCTTTTATTATTCTGAAACGGGGATTGATTAGAGGGGAAGAAACTAGACATCTTGAGGGGATGGTGAGGAATCTTATAGTTTGACTGAATTTGGACAAGATTTGAACCAGTTTGGCTCCCCTTTTGATCCAGTTTGATCCAGGAGAGAGGAGAGATAGAAATATCACAATTGTTTTGAATTAAAAAACCCTCCCACACATGTGAAGGAGGAGCCTACTTCAAAGGTCTCCCTCTCCTTACCAAGGTGTTAAAATTCATCATTCCTCCAAAATATCTCATTTTTTTTTAGTAATATCCCTTAGTTTTTAACTAATAAACCTTGTACTCCTACTATTGGCCCATAGGAACCTTAATTAGACCATAATCCAAAAATTTCTAAAAATCTAGACCCTTAGGCTAAGGTCCCTTATATCATTTTTAATTGATTTCTAATGCACATTGGAGAATTTATTTTGAACTTCTATTTCAGGGAAATATATTTTTGATATTAGGAGAATTTTTATATCTAAAAATATCTCAATATTGAATTACCACTCTCTAGAATTTTTCTTCTCTCTAGGTAAAAACAAGGAAAAATAATATTTTTTTGCATTTAGAAATACGGAATGTTTAAAGGGGATTGAGGTAAAAGCTTATTCATTATTGAGGCTGAGAAGGAATCTTACATCTTCTCCCACTTGAAAAATGCGAGATGTCCTCATCTCGCTCGCAAAGTGGGGGTAATCTTTTTCCATCTCTTCTTCTTTCTCCTAGGTGGCGTCTTCTAGAGGGAAGAACTTCCACTTGACTAAGGACTCTCCTCTCTCCCGAACATCAAGGATTTATTCAGGTTTGAGTACCATCTGGCTTTGAGTCGGAGAAATCAATTGTTCATTAATCAAGCATGTGACTCAAGCTAGGTACATATTTCTTAAGCAAACTAACGTGGAATACATTATGTACCTTGAGATGGGGAGGCTGAAGAAGTTTATAAGCTAGATTGCCTACTTTCTTTATAACAGCATACAGTCCACAATATCTGGGGGAGAGCTTCTTGTACTTCCCTAAAGATAAGGAACTTCTTTTTGGTCGTACTTGAACGAAGACCATATCTGATTCTTCAAACTCTCTCTCTGATCTTTTTTTATCTGCATACTTCTTTTGCGTATCTTAGTGGGCTGCCTTAATATCTTTACGAATTGATTTGATTTGCTGGTCCATGTCATCAAGCATTTGTTTAGCCATTTTGACTCCCATTAATAGGTTGGACCAAGTCAATGGTGTAAGGCAATCTTGTCCATACAGAGCTTTGAAAGGGCTCATCCTAATGCTTCGATGATAAGAAGCATCGTAAGAAAATTCAACCAGATGCAAATGGCTTAACCACTTCTTGGGTTCCCTACCACAGCATGAGCGAAGATTATCTTCTATTACCTGATTCACTCTTTTAGTCTGGCCATCTGTTTCTGGGTGATAGGTTATACCGAGATCCAAGAAAGTTCCTACTGCTTCAAAGAATGCAGTCCAGAATTTCGATGTGAACTTGGGATCTCTGTCACTCACTATCCTCCTGGGTAAGCCATGCAATCTGAAGATTTCTTTAAGGAAAACTTTGGCAACATCCACTGCAGTGTATGTCTCTTTCACTGGAATCAAATGGGCAACTTTTGTTAGTCTCTCAACTACCATAAAAATGGAGTTATAACCTGATTGTACTGAAGGTAATCCAGTGAAACAAAGTCCATATTCATACATTCCCACTTCATGTGTGGAATATCTAGAGGCTGGCATCTTGACTCTCTCTGCCTTGATTCTGTGACACATTAAGCATTTCTGCACATGATCAAGTACATCCTTTTTGAGTCTTGGCCCAGAAGAAGCTTTTCTTCATAGACATATAGGTTTTTATAAACCCTGGATGTCCAGCTACTATCAGGCTATCATGGGCTTCTCTCAGAATCCTTCCCTTTATTCCCTCATCATTGGGAATGCATAGCTGATTATTATAATACATGCATCCTTCATTCAATTTGTACCCAAGAACTCGACTCATTTCCTGAGGAGTCTCGCTTTCCTGCATCAAAAGTGTAGCAATAGGGGAAAAGAATTTGTCTTGCATGATTCTCTCCCTTGCTTCACTAATTAATGGATTTAACACCACTGTAATTGCAAGCAAGCAGGTTTTTCTACTGAGCGCATCTGCCACCACATTTTCTTTCCTTGGCTGATACTTAATCTCAAAATTGATTTCTTGCAGGGTCTGCCAGGGTCTGCATCCATCTCCTTTAACGCATGTTGAGATCCCTTTGGGTGAAGATCCACTTCAAACTTTGATGATCTGTCATCACGGTGAACCTCTGTCCCAAAAGATAATGTCTCCTTAACTTCAGAGCATAAACTACTAAGAGTAACTCCAAGTCATGGATGGCATAATTTCTCTCATGTGTTTTGAGCTTTTTTGGATTCCTAGGTCAGTGCATGACCTTGCTACATAAGAGAACCGCCTAAGGCAAATCCACTAGCATCAGTAACTACTTCAAAAGGTTTGGTAAAAGCTGGCAATTTAAGGATAGGGTTGGTTACTACGGCTCTCTTCAGCTTATCAAAGGCACTCTGACACATAGTATACCACTGAAATAGGGTGCTCTTCTTGAGAAGGTTAGTTAAAGGGGATGCTATCTGAGCATACCTTGGTGTATAAAGAGCCTATACCATCCGGTTAATCCTAGGAATCCTCTAACTTCCTTTACCGTCTTAGGTTCCGGCTAATCTACGATTGCCTGGATCTTTGCAAGGTCAGGAGAAATCCCATCTTTAGACACTATGAATCCCAAGTATTCCACCTGGTCAATAGAAAAAGAACATTTTGCTCTTTTTTGCAAAGAGTTAGTGCTTCCTTAGGATTTCCAGGACCTTGCGCACATGATCTTCATGATCTGCAGCATTCTTTGAGTATACCAAGATATCATCAAAGAAGACAAGAACAAAATCATCGAAGTATTCTCTGAGAATATCCTGCATAAGATGATTAAATGTCACCGGGGCATTAGTCAATCCAAACGGCATGATTGTGAACTCATAATGCCCATAGCGAGTATTGAATGCTGTCTTCGAGATGTCTTGTTCCTTGATTCTAATCTAGTAGTACCCAGCTTTAAGATCTATCTTTGTGAACATTTGGGTCCCACTTAACTGATCCAGAAGCTCATCAATCCTCGAGATAGGATACTTATTTTTAATTGTTAATTGATTCAATCGTCTGTAGTCAATATAGAGTCTTAACGTTCCATCTTTTTTCTTTTGAAGAAAGAGAATGGGCGCACCCCAAGGTGAGACACTGGATCTGAGAAATCCCTACTCTAACATTTATCTTAAATCCTCCTTACATTCTATGGCTTCAAGGACTGGCATTTTGTATGCACACTAGGCTATTGGCTGAGCTTCGAGGGTTAACTCGATCTCATGATTTACTTTGCGAGACGGAGGCATCTCAGTCAGCTCTTTTGGGAACACATCTGCATACTCACTTAACCACTCTGGTTCTTTAGCCTTGCATTTTATATCTACCGGATTTATCTTAACGACATAAATAGTTTGCCTCTTTCTAAGCCCTTTTAACAATTTAGAAGCCTTGACTAATTGCAGCACTGGGGATCTAGAAATTCTAGTTCCTTGAACTTTATTCCCGTGAAGGTCAAGGAAAGAGATGGTTCCATTGTGACAATGAATGTTACCCTGATTCTTATGGAGCCAATCCACAAGGATTCCATCATAGATTCCCAAGGGTAGGACTCTGAACTGACACTATGTTACGTTTCTATCTAGATTAAACTAAATAAGGTCTATCTCAAGGTGTGTGGAAAGAATCTTTTCACTTGCCAATTCCACTTCCATAGGTTTCCCTTCTTTTTTATTTAGGACTAACTTACGCAGACATCCTAGGGAAATAAAAGAATGAGTACTGCCTGAATCAATCAAAAGATTGAATTACTTACCTTGGTACTCTGCTGGAGTCTAGAGGATTAAAAAATTGACGATTATTCTCCTGATGCTCAATTGCGGCATAGATCTGTCCTTTTTCTTCCTCCACTTCCTCAGCTATGGTGACGGCTCTAGCTGCTGCAGTCTGAGGTGGAACTCTCTCTCTTTGGTTACCCCAATTCTGGGAGATTACTTTGCATGGAGGCTGTAGGCTGAGATGGCACTCTTCTGGGGTTGCCCTGATTTTGGCGCGGGGGACCTGATTGGGACTCATATGAAGGAGTCTGTCTCTGAACTCTAGGACCCTGGCTTCCTTGGCCCACAGAAGGAGATGGGAAATCCTTGAGCTTGTGCCCAAATCCCTGACATCCGCCGAAGCACCTATTCTCACTTCGAAGCTCTTCCCTCTGGATTCTTGAAAGAGCAGGAGTTCCTGAGAAAGAGCTTCGAGGAAAAGGTCTTCTTTCATTCCTAAAACTTCCTGACTCCAGATTCTGGTTGGGGCCTTGGTGTCTCTTTGGAGGCAGAAGGGTGGAAGAACTTCCCGGTGTTTGGAATCTCTTGAAGGATGAGGGAGCTAGCTTTGGCGGGACTTTAACGAGACGATGAAGGCTTTGGTGAAGTCCTTTGCCATTCTTACAGCTTCAGCCATGGAAACTGGCTTGGCATTCTTGACCAGGGTGTCTAAAGGTTCGTTCATTCCCCAAATAAACCTAGCCATAAGTTGCTCTTCATCAAGCGGTGGTGAGTACTCGAGGAGAAGAGCAAATGCCTAGTGCTATTCTTCAAAAGATTTGCTCCCCTGGTTTAGCTCTAAGAATTTGTTCATCTTGGTTTCTAAAAATTCGGGGGGGGGGACAAAATCTCTTCCTTAGATAGGCTTTGAGATCATTCTAGGACTGGGTATTCTTATCCATATGGTTAGTGTCGCAATGGTTTCTCCATGCCACCCTGGCTGTTTCCACAATCTTCAGCCTAGCGAGAGTCATTTTGCTCCTCTCGTTGTATCGGATGACATCAAAATATTCCTCCATGGCCTCAACCCACTTCTCCACAGCCTCGCCCAAGTTCTCCCCTTCATCTTTGAAGGGTCCTGGCTAAGCTCTGTGAGGAGCCTTGCGAACGTCGGGGTCAAGCTCTTTCTCATTAGTGAGAGGATTTGGTTGTCGGCCATGGTACCCTCGCCTCATAATTCTGCCAAAAATGATACATTATTAAATTTTTATTTTGATTTCGTCAATGAGATCCTAAGACTTAAGAGGTTCGAAAAATAATTTCTTAAACAAGATAAACGATCTTATTGGATATCTATGAGATATGTCCGAGTAGTAGACTTTGCTTCATCAATTCGTCATATAATAAACAATCACTTATACAACAAGGAGTTTTTCCATAAAACATTTCTTTATTTATATAAAGGTTACAATATGTACATAGAGCATCTTGACTCCAGAAAGTCAAAACCTCGTTGGGGAAATGCATAAGATGGCTATACTGCCTCGATATATAAACGTTCCCTTAACTGCACCAAGGGAGCTACTATCTTATCCCTTGGAATAAAGTGGCTAAGAAGTCTATAGGTATGGCAGGAAAGTCTGAAATCTTGAGGCATAGGGTGATATAAAATAACACCATGAATCACTTTTAGCCTCATCAAAATCATGGCCAACGAGATATTTTACCTCAGCATCACGTGCGTTGGTCGCAAGAGGCGTGGATATACTACCCTACAAACCACTTGTGCTGCAATCTCTTCACTGGGTCTCAAAAATATAAATCCTCGAAATGGCTTACGAGTTTCGCTCAGCTCATTCGAGTTGTAGAAGAGATGAGATGCTAGAAGGCGAAAGCAGTCATATCTTATGACTGGGTGAGATCGAGAATACCGGAGAAGAGTGGAACTTCCATCTATAAAACGAAATTCTTTGATTAAAAATCTTCATTAATAAAGCTTAAGGAATGAAAATACAATACGTAAGTGCTTTCTCTTAGTTTTTGTTTTAAATTTAAGAGTTTTTCTTAGTAGCTTTCAACAAAGCTCTAACACCAGCTGTGAGACCCCCGCCCCCTTTGCGATGGCCCCTCCGAGAGCGCTGGTGGTAGAAGCAACGTCAGTCTCTCACGTGGGGCAGGGATCCACACTCGGGGCCTCGCCCATAGATATCCAGACAAGAGACTAGCCCAGCGGTTCCTCCAAAACCGAACTCGGAAAAACTTCCCTTGCCTGGAAAGCACGGACGATTCCACCAGGAAAATCATCTGACAGGAGAAGTGATCTAACGAGTCAAGGTCTTAACTAACCAAACTGATCCAACCAAACCCGAAAGTCACATGGTCAGATCAAAGAAGAGACTTGCACTTGGTCCATAGAATCACTACTCTTTTTCTCCTTTAGAGAGGCACAACCATTGATTCCCTCCCATAGAACAAGGGTCTTCTAGAACTTAATCTAACTAACGTAACTTAAGCATAATTATTTGTATCATCACGAGAATCCCCCAATCCAGCCTAACCCCACCTAACTACTTTATTGGTGGGATTCCTTTATAAAAACTTGGTTATGTTTTGCCTCGGTACCGAGGAAAAGAGTTCCTAGGCCCCCTAGCCGACTCTTCAAGCAAAATTTAAGGTAGGCATACCACTTACACACCCAATATGAAATTGCCATTATAACAGATTCGGCTGTCTTTAAAATAATCTTTCCATGAAATCATAGTATTACTCATCATAATCCTCCAAAATATTGAGTCCATTGTTTTGCAAAATATATCATTCGGACGTTGAAGACTAGTTGGTCAACCAACGAGATCCAATATCAAAATTCCATTCACAAAAGTCATTCTTTCGGTTCATCCATATCTTTCTCAAGTGACATACGCATGGGTGTCCTAGCAACCGTGAGCCCGTGCATCATCTGGTCAGAACCCTCTAGGATCCTACTTAGATGTCCAAGCACTTCACTCAGGGAGTGCTTCGTCGGTCCTCGCCCATCGTACCGAGAAGTGCACCATTTTAACCATACCGAGGCTGGCCAAGACGTCGACAGGCTTTGCCGCGAGCGACGTCCCTCAACGACTCCCCGCCAGCTATTGCAACGAGTCTCTCTTTAGTTAAACACATACTAAATGCTTTCTCCAACATTCTGGCATAAAACAGTCCTTTAAAAGAAAACAAAGGTTCTATTCAAGTAGAATTCCCGGGTTGAAGATTGGTTCCAACAAAACCCTTTTCCTTTAAATCAGATTTTCTTATTGAGAATCATTGATCTCTCATCAGGGTAATCTACCCATCATTTGACTTAATTTTCAACTAGATTCTTGGTGATCTCGGTTAAGGGAAAACTATGCTAATTCAACTGTAGTCTATTTTTTATGTCAAGAATTGGAATTGGTCACGAGGTTCTTTCAGATTCGAGAGATAGGCAAGTAGTTTACTGGACGCCCCTCTCACAGTCCTGGTCTGACCAAAATTATTCGGTTTACTTCTAACTTTGATTCCTAAGGATTTTCTTTAGATAAAAATCTACTAAACTTCTAACCGTAAGGAAAATTTCAACTTTATGAATTTCATTCCTTCCCAACCATCCAACCATAATAGATTAAAAAATGGTTCTATATGAGAATATTGGATTTTTATAAAAATACTCTTCTTCCATTAATCTAATTTTGGTTAAATATCAATTTGGTGATTTATCCACATAAAATATCTAAGAATATTCTTTTTACCAACTTAATTATCAACCCTAACTTTTTAGGTGGAATTATGGTGAAAATTTCTCTTTTGTCACCAAAATTTAATTTAAACCTTTCTCTACTTAAAATATCATAAAAAATATTCTTTTAATTAAATATAAATATCCATTTTTTTGAACATGCTTGAAATTTCTCTTTTTGCATTTCAATGATTGAATTCCAAATGTCATGGAAATTTCTCTTTTATCATAAAATAAACTTATCTAAAATTTCTCTTTTTTTAATTAAATAAAAATATCCATTATTTTAAATATTTCAAAAAGTCCTCTTTTTTTATTTAAATGATTGAATTCCAAATGTTAAGGGAATTCCTCTTTTATCATTTCAAAATTTCTTATGCAAAAAATAAATTTACCAAAAATTTCTCTTTTCTTTGAATTAAATATTTTTGCATAAATACTAAAATTTATTTCACATGAATATGATGAAAATCATTATTTTTGCATAGGATGTCCAATACTAGAATATGGTAGAAAGTACTATTTTAGCATTATGCATAAAAATAAGATATGTATTATTTTTTGAATATTTTACCATAGCTTCGCTGCTATTACTAATAATTTTTATTTTTTTCTTAAAAGAATAAAACATTGTAATGTAAATATGGTAGAAGATCTATTCTTAAACTTAAATGTAAACTATGAATTTAAATCATAAATTTAACCATAATCATAAACTTAATTATGGGTATTCTACTAGATTAAGCTATTTTCATTATTCCTCTTTTTCCAAATTGATAGGATTATCTCTTTCCCATTTAGAATCAGTTGAAGTATTTTTTAACTACTTATAAATAGTCTAAAAGAATTAACCATTATTTTGTTAACATAAAAGCATACAAATACCATTTTCTTATTCTCTAGCCTAACAATCTTAGAGTTTAATTTCGAATTAAGACTTTATGAATGAGAAGCATTCTTTTGCTAAAGAGTTAGCTATAGGAATGACTATTCTTTTTGGAGAGAGAGATATATAGAAGAAAGCATTCTAAATAAGCATAAAGATTAACTTTTTCTTGATGAGCAACTTAATAAGAAAGAGTATTCTTGTATTTTTTGTCTCTCTCCTCCACTCATTTTGAATCTAGCATAAGCACCATGTTTTCTCAACATGGTATCAGAGCTTGGCAAGATTAGGTCATTTTTTGAGGTGTAGAATAGGTCAATCTTATCTCCTAGAATAGTGGATCTGAACCCCCAACTTGTGGAGGGAAAGGATAGAGGGTATTGATATGATTACAAAAAAATGGATTAAGTTTCTTGACTCTATCCTTATTTTTTATGAAGACTAGCCTACTAAGAGAGTTCAGACTGAGAACAAGCTGATTCAGTTGATTAATAATAGTGTGGAGCCTGATAAAGCTAAGTGGATTGAGAGAGAACTAGATATTAATGAAGTGCTGGGTGGCACTTTTGAAATTGAGAAGAGAGAAGGCCCCTGGCTGGGATGGGCTGACTGTTGAGTTCTTTATATCATTCTGGCCTTCCCTAAAGGAGATTGTGTGGGAAGCATGCAACAAGGCTTTTAAGACTAGAGATTTGGATAGAGACTTCAAGGAAGGCTTGCTGAAATTGATACCTAAACAAGTTGCTTGCAATAATTTTGGGCATTGGAGACCAATCACTTTGCTAATAGTGATATACAAAATATTGGCTAAGGTCATTACTATCAGAATCACCTCAGTGATACAATTTAAGGTGATATCTAAGAGCCAATATGGGTTTATTAAGGGGAGGTCAATTTATGATAATATTTTTGCTACTATGATATGGAAAGATATTGCTCCATAAGACTCAACAAAAATGTGTTATTTTTCAGGTGGATTCAGAAAAGGCCTATGATAGAAATCATTGGTCTTTTGTGGCTAGAGTGATAGAGAAGTTAAGATTTGGACCCAAAATGGCCTCATGTATATATATTGGCACTGGGGGAAACTTCTCTAAGGTTCTACTGAACGGCAAAGTGGTTGGAGGTTTTGCCATTAATAGATCTGTTAGGAACGGCTATCCTTTGGCCCCTCTTTTGTTTTCTATTGCTTCACACCCATTAATTGTTGCCCTAGAAGATGCCTGCTCAAGAGGTATTATTATTGGATTAAAACTAAGATATAGTGAGCAATTAATAATTCAATGTTTTGCTAATGACTCTTCACTATTTTTGAAAGCTGACAATGAGAGCTTGAGAAAGGATTTAAGCATTATTCAAGATTTTGCAAAGGTGTCTGGATTCAGATGTAATTTACAGAAATCTAGGATCATTAGTCTAAGTGAAGATAATATTTTTGGCTTGCAAAGATGGGGATGTAAGGTGGTTAAAAGAGGACAGCTTGTAAAACACCTCGGAGTTCCAATTGGGGTTGATGTCACAAATAAACAGCTGGTTGATTGGGCCTTGGATAGATTCTTAATAAAGATGAAGAAGTGGGAAGGAGTCAGAATGCCCTTCCATGACAAAGTAGTGATTTGCAAGACAGTGTTGACGAATGCCTACGTAATGTTTTTATGCCCAGTGTTAGAACTTGGCAAAAATCACTGGAAAAGGAACCTGAGCCCTATAAGGAACTTTCTATGGAGAAATTGCAATGGTAATGTGAAAGCTTTAGCTTAGTTGGGTTGGGATAAATTTTCCATGCCAAGGAGTGAAGGGGGGATACGCATTGTGCACTTACCTACTCAGACCATGGCAAGGATGGATCAACTTCTTCCAAAATGTCTGGTTTCAGGTTGAAACATGGACTGTCATGACAAGAGAACTGGTAGAGGCTTCCTTGCTCTCACATAAAGGTAACTGGCTAGATCTAAACTGGCTAGATCTAAACTAGAAAGATAAATTGTTCTCTTATGCCCCTTTAAAGGTGATAACTTCTTCCCTGTGTAAGAGGATGTGTAGTAACTGCAAAGAGATTTTGAGGCTAATGAATTGGGATGGAAACTATAGGGCCTCAGGAAACTCATTACTCAGGAATAAATAGGTGGCATCTGGGATTTATTTTGATGTAATGATCTTGTGATAGATTTATATATATATATATATATTTGGTCAAAAAAGAAAGAAAGAGGTAGGGTCTAGTAAGAAGAGGTGAATCCACCCCCAATAATGAAGTAAGGAAAGGTAGGGTCTGGTAAGAAGAGGTAAATCCATTCCCAATAATGGATTTAGAAAAGGTGGGTTCTAGTAAGAAGAGGTAAATCTACCCCCAATAATGAATTTAGTAGAAAAAGAGTTGAACACTATATTAGGGAATTTTCCACAAGTCTGGGGGACACATGGTCAAAACTTTGGATCTTCCATAACTTGAACATCACTACTCCAAATTGAGCGCACTATAGCTCACTAGATCTCATTTTTCAAGCGCTTTCCAATGATAGGTCACATGATAGGATTTTGAGAAACTTATAGGCATGTTAATCGGGTTCCACTTTTCTAGTATTCAAAAATGGGAATTGGGAGATTCCCAAATTCACTAATATGGTGTTGAAAGACGTTTTGAAAAATTCGTCAAGTATAGCCAAGGGGATTCATAATTATATTATGTTACTACATTATTTTTGTTATTTCATTACCTACCTACTGTAATAGCACCGACCTGATGACCTTTATATTTTTATTGATTTTTTCCCCCTCTAACTCCACCCTGCATAAAGTGTCCCTATAATGATACGCTTACGATAGGTCCGTTATGAGGGGTACGCTTACGGTGGGTCAAATCAATAAGGTTATCTCACTGAGGCCAAATGATACACATCAAACTTTTCAAATTATGTGGGCCAATTGTTGAAAAATGAAAAATAATTTTATAAAAATTTGTGCGGGCCATGTGCATGAAAAATGAGCAAGTATCCCTACGTCAGCCTAGAATCTAAGGTTGTGATACCCTTCCATGGTTGCTGTCAGCTTTTACCTGTGGTATGAGTGGCCTACTTGACTTGACTTTTCCAAGCCATGAGGTTTCGCAGTCACCAAAGCAGAAACGCAAGCAGAGGTTCGAGGAATCTGGCCGCTTTAAAGCAAGCGGAAGCAAATGGGGCATAAGAAGGCGTGACTGTCGAGGCTGCAAATCTATCTGCTCTACCTGTCGATCCCCCTAGGTAGCTTAATTGTCTACCTTACTGGTCTCCTCCATCTACTCTCAATTGTCTACCCCAACCCCCTTTACTCGATCTTCGCTATATTCTTAATTGTTACTCCGCTACCTTACCTGTCTGCTCCGCTGCCGCCTGGATCCGCTATAGTTGTCCTGCAAATAATATGGCAAGCTGTTGTATTGCCTGCTTGTGGCCACGAAAGAAAGGGGAATCAATTATCACCCATGACCCTCACTTGCTCAACCCCAGTAGAAGATACCCCATGGGGAACGGCACCACGGAAAGATTCGTGCAGCGGTTGGAGTCCACAAAGGGACCTCAACGCTTCACCTACGATGACCTGCGCTGTGCCACCGATAACTTCAGCACCATGCTTGGAGAAGGCGGCTTCGGCCCCGTCTATAAAGGCGTCCTTCCTGCTTTCAGCAATGAGGTGCTGCCGGTCCCCGTGGCAGTCAAGAGCATCTCCGCCCAGTCCTTCCAAGGCCGTAAAGAGTTCGAGTCCGAGGTGACCATCATCAGCAATATGATTCGCCACAGGAATTTGGTGAAACTGCGAGGCTGGTGCTACGAGAGTGCCCCCGAGGGCAGCCGATACCTACTGGTCTATGACTTCATGCCCAACGGCAGCCTGGAGAAGCTGCTCTACGATGACAAGGAATGCGTGGCCAAGCTATACTGGAAGCGGAGGTTCCAGATTTTGCAAGGGGTCGCAGCAGCGTTGCTCTATCTGCACGAAGACTGCGACAATGTGATCCTCCACAGGGACATCAAGTGCAGCAATGTCATGCTGGACGATAACTTCAACGCCAAGTTGGGTGACTTCGGGCTGTCAAGGAAGATGGAGGAGGGCATGTCCTTCTACATGACGGAAAGGATGCCCATGGGCACGCGGGGCTACATGGCGCCCGAGTACTGTCACACAAACAGGGCGACCAAGGAGTCGGATGTGTTTAGCTTTGGGACTGTGATGCTGGAGGTCGCTTGCGGCAGAAACCCCCTGGAAGCCATCGACCGTCACTCTGAGGTGAACACTCCCCGCATCAACCCGCTAGTGGACTGGGTGTGGGATCTTCACTCGCAGCAGAAAATTGTTGAGGCTGCGGACAGGAGGCTCCACCACATATTCAACCCGGATGAGATGAAGCGGGTATTGATCTCAGGGCTGGCGTGCTGTTATCCCGATCCCAAGGGCCGCCTCACCATGCGGGAAGCCACTAACGTTCTGAGCGGACACATGCAGTTACCTGTGCTCCCCGCTACCATGCCCGCCGGCTATGCCAGCCTCCACAGCCTCAGAAACTGATCTACCCAAACGATACTTATAAACAAGTTCTACAAAAGCAAATTGACAGTCTGAGAGACCCTCTCTCTGTCTTGTGATGAAAGATTTCTTTTGTTTCTCTTTGTGTAGCATGGAGGGATCTCATAAAAAAATCAGAAGCTTGTTTTACTAATTATATTTCTAAATGATCACTCTCCCTTTACTTAACTTGAAAGATCTATGTCCCCTGCCCAACGAATTTTGCGGTGCTAGTAACGGAAGTAACACTCTTTGCGTAGGGATCTCATCACATCCATTCACATTCACATCCATTCACATCTCATCACATCCATTCACATCTCATCGCATCCATTGAGATATAATCACATCACATTCACATCCATTCACATCTCATCGCATCTATTCAGATATCATCATATCACATTCACATCTCATCGCATCCATTCACATCTCATCACTTCTTGCGCAGGGTAGAGCCTCTCGCTCTCAAGCCTCACCCAACCACGGATATCCGGACAAGAGACTAATCCCTCGGTTCTTCCAAAACTAAACCCAAAAAACTTCCCTCGCCTAGAAAGCACGCGCGATTCCTCCAGGATATTTTTATTCTAACGTAGTCAAGAGCCTTAACTAACCAAACTGATCCAACGGAACCTATAAGTCTCATGGTTAGATCAAGGAAGAGGCTTAAGTGCACTTGGATCATAGAGTCCAACACTTTTTTCCTCATCAAGAGACACAACCGTTGATTCTTTTCCATAGAACAAGAGTTATCTTGGATTTAGTTCAACTATCGTAACTTAACAAAATAGTCTCCATTTAGGGATCCATCAGTCCAGCCTAACCTAATCTAATCCCATAGGTTAACCAACCGCCCAACCACTGTAGTGATAGAATCCATTTAGAAATTTGGTTATGTTTTGCCCCGAGTACCAGCGAAAAGAGCTCCCAAGCCCCCTAGCCGGCCCTTCAAGAAAACTTCAAGAAAGTCACACCACTTACACACCCAATATATGAAATTGCCCGTTTCATAGATTCAGCTGTCTTTAAAATAATCTTTTAATGAAACCATAGTATCACTCATCATTATCCTCCAAACTATCTAGCTTGAGTTCCAATTTACAATCATTCCTTCATCGGTGTACCTATGTCATCATTGGTAACCAGAACGCTCACCACCTGTTCACTCAAGGGCTTTTTTAATAGTTCATAGCTCATAGTATCCAAAAATATAATCACATAAGAAAAATCTAAATGGACTCTCCGTTGAAGATCATCAAGATCAACCAACAGATCTATATAAAAGAGCCATGGACGCATCCGTTGGAGGACCAGCCAATCAACTAGATGCATGTCCCAGTTCAGAAAACAACTCTAATATCTTGTTTCATTTTCTTCCTCGACGCACGCGTGGGTATCTTTGATGACCCAGAGTCCGAGCACCGTATGGTCAGCACCCTCTAGGCTCCTTCTTCGCACGTCACCTAGTGCTTCACTCATAGGCTGTTTCCTTGGTCCCTCATCCACCATACCGGAAGCTCACCTCATTTAAACTGAGGCTGGTCAAGACCTCGGTTGACCTTGCTACACGAGACGTCCTCCATTGACTCTCCGTCCCCCCAGCTATTCTAACTTTATCACTTAGGTCTCCATGACCTCATTCACAAGATGGTCAATATGTTTCCCCAATATTCTTGACATAAAACAATCATTTAAAAACAGGTCATAACTCTCATTTTTCCTCATTGTTCCACATCGTTTCTCGTTATTCCACATTCTTCTACATTAATTCACACTGCTTATTCCACATCAAGTCATATGTATTCCCATCGTCCTTCATCCATTCTCATCCAATCACATCATATTACATCTCATCACATTTTTTCACATCTATCCTCATCACATCACGTCACAACATATCCACATCACATCTCATCCATTCATATCACATCACGTTCACATCTCATCCATTCATATCACATCACCTTTACATCTATTTACATCACTTCACATATCTACTCAATTCCACAACACATCACATCTCATCTATCCACATCATATCGCATCCATTCATATCTAACCGGATCCACATCACATCACATCCATTCACATCTAATTACATCACATCCATTCACATCTAATTACATCACATTCACATCTTACCACAACACATCACATCTTATCTATCCACATCATATCACATCCATTCATATCTAACCGGATCCACATCACATCACATCCATTAACATCTAATTACATCACATTCACATCTCACCACATTGTTGGAATTTGGGTTATATGAAAGCACACAAAGCTTGGAGAAGAAGAAGTAAGAATGTACACAACACACAGTGTATTAGATTGTGTCAATGTACAAAGATAAGTTAGCCCTAGAATGATGGGCGTATATACAAGCCGAGGAAAAAAACCTCCGAAGGAGGAAAAAAGTACCCTGACGGTCCTAAGTGTGTTCACACACATCACAACCTATATATATGGCAACAAATCCCCCCTGGGAGTGATGGTGTGAATGAGAGCTGGCACTCATGTATAGGGAAGTGCCATGCCCGAAGTAGATCAGTCCACAAAGGAGAGCAAGCCCTTTGCGGAAAGCTTTAAACTTCTCACGAGAGGAAGCGCCTTTGTGAAAAGATCGACGAGGTTGTCCTCTGTGGTGTTGGCACAAATGCCAAGCTGATCTCTCCTGCTGAGAGTCTCTCCTCCCCAACATAGTGATAATGCACCTCAATGTGCTTTGTGCGAGCATGAAAAACTCGGTTTCTTCTCGAAACAACTGCCAATGCTCTCTGACTGTCAGTGTGTAGATAGAGGTGGCAGACTCCTGTCCGACACCCAAGTCAGCCCATAAGCCATCTGAGCCAGACACACTCAACTGTAGCTGTGAAAGCTGCCCTCTGTACTCAGCTTCACAACTAGAAGTGGCCACAGCAGGTTGCTTCTTGCTTAACCAAGATATGCATGAGCTACCCGAGTATGAAACAAAAACCACTTGTGGACACTCTTGTGTCATAATAGCAACCAGCCCAATAATCTGAGTCTGAAAAAGCATGTAAATCTGGCGGAACGATCCCCCCTTGGGATAAAACAACCCAAGATGTATGGTGCCACTCAAGTAGCGAAAGATGCGTTTAACTGCCTTCCAATGCTGAGACCCTGGGCTATGCATAAACCTGCTCACCTGTGAGACTGCAAACTGAATGTCCGGCCTCGTAATGCATACATAAATGAGGAAACCAATAGCTATCTTATTGAGTGTGACATCGAAGTGATCTCCAGCATCATAAAGACTCAACTTTAAACCTATCTCCATTGGAGTAGCAATAGGCTTGCAGTCTTTAAGGCCAAAATCTCCGTAACAATGTCTCAATATACTTTGTCTGACACAAAGCAATACCTCCATCACACTGCTTAAATTGTATCCCCAAATAATGATGCAAATGCCCCAAATCTGACATCTCAAAAGAAAATCAGCCTTAAAATTAGCAATATGACTCTCATTTGGTCTTGTGAGCAGCATGTCATCGACATAGGGAGCAATGATTAGATATACATCATCCACACATTTAACATACAAAGTGCTTTCTGTTGGACTATTCTGAAAACCATGTGCAGTCAAATATGCATGTATCTTTTCATACCAAGCTCGTGGAGCTTGCTTTAAACCATACAAAGCCTTTTTCAACCTGCACACTTTGTTTTCCAGCCCTCTTTGAACAAAACCATGAGGCTGCGGTTCATACACCTCCTCATGCAAATCTCCATTCAAGAACGCTGTCTTTATGTCCAACTGATGTACATTCCAACCATTATGAGCTACCAATGCACAAATGCTACGAATGGTAGTCATACGACAAGTGGGAGCAAAGGTCTCATCAAAATCAATGCCCTTTTCTTGAGCATAACCCTTTGCAACAAGTCTAGCCTTATAGCGATCAACACTGCCATCTAGCTTTTGTTTCAACTTAAAAACCCACTTACATCCAATGACCTTTTTACCAATAGGTAAATCACACAAAGACCATGTACCATTCTTCATTATAGCATCATATTCACTTTGCATTGCAGCCAACCAATTTTCTGATTTTTGTGCCTCATCAAATGAAAGAGGTTCTTCCTCTTCACACATACTAGACATAGCCAAAGCATAACAATCTGATGCATAAGAGGCATGCTGAAAACCTAAACGAGTACGACTAAAAATAGGTGCATCAACTTCACTATCACGCAAGGTTTGTACCAGCCATTTAGGCATACCTCTAGCCTGCTCATTTTCAGCCCTATCCTCATAAATTACATCCTGTAAATCTGCATCAGAAATAGGCTGATCTATGATGTCATTTGAAATCTGCATAGGCTAAATATTTGCCTCATTAGGACTTATATTTGAATTCCCACCTGTAAACAGAGGCAACAACGTATCAAATACATCCCATGAGCTCACACCTGTCTCTTTGGTAAATGATAACAAAGGCTGCACAACATCTTCCACAAAAACAACATCTCGACTAATCAAGATACGCTTTGACTGCGGTAGATGATACAATCTGTAACCCTTGCTCTCAGCACTGTAACCAACAAAAATGCATTTGACAACCTTATCATCTAATTTTCTATGTTGTTGCATAGGCACTAAAGCATAGGCCAAGCAACCAAAGACACACAAGTGACCAATAGAAGGATTCGTGCCATGCCAAGCTTTGTATGGAGTAACAGATTGCAAGGCCTTAGTGGGATACCTGTTGAGTACATATGCAGCACACATGATAGCCTCAAGCCAAAACACATGTGGCAAAGCTTGGCTCTTGACGATACATCGTGCCATCTCCATAAGTGACCTATTTTTCCTCTCAGTAACACCATTTTGCTGAGGGGTATACGGCACTGTACATTGGTGTTTTATCCCACGACTAGCCAGAAGTGCATCAAACTCTTTAGACATGTACTCCCCCTCTCGATCAGTACGGAGGGTTCCCACAGTAGAATTGGATACATTTTCAACCATAAGCAAAAACTATTTGAAGCACAAAAACACTTCCGACTTTGCCTTCAGTGAAACCTAGCACTAAGGGAAGTAGCAAATAGAAAGAATTAGTACAGCAAATAAGTAGTTGATAGGACAAATGCACCACTAAAGATAGAAAGAATAAGCACAATATCAACCGGCCGCAACTCGGACGAGAAATTCACAATGTGTATATATACATATATATATATGGTTTTTGTGTTTTTTTTACCCACCATGAATGCCTTGAGTAATCATCAATGAAAGTCACGAAGTACAAGTGTTTACCAAATGACGGAGTTTGCATAGGCCCACATACATCAA
Source organism: Cibotium barometz (assembly GCF_041138505.1). Taxonomy (NCBI): domain Eukaryota; kingdom Viridiplantae; phylum Streptophyta; class Polypodiopsida; order Cyatheales; family Cibotiaceae; genus Cibotium; species Cibotium barometz. The sequence goes on from NC_141106.1 coordinate 18,417,052, forward strand.
TATTATGTACAAGTTGCAATTTGCGAGTGGCCCACACAGAACCATCCTTTGGAAACGCAGAACGCTACATTTTGCCCAAAATGCAGCCTTCACAAACATGTTTTAATGGTGCCTCAAGAGGGGGCAATGAAGCAACCATATCAAATTTCTGTAAAGGCAGCAAACTAGCAAAGTTCAGATGACCAAAACGAGCCATAGTTTTGCATCTGAAACTGCCTTTTCATGAGAAACTGCATTTGCTGAATCTTCCACACACTTGTCATAAGAATTGAGCCTATACAGCCCACGAAACAAGGTGCTAGATGCAATAATCGTATCACCAGAAGTAAAACATGAACAATACATCTGTCATCCACAAATTTGACTACAAGTCCAAGTCTAGCAAGCGCAGAGACAAACCATAGATTCTTCTTTATCCGTGGAACATGCAAAGCATCTGAAAGTGTGAAAGCGCTGCCATATTTACAACAGTAAGCATAATTTTACCAATGCCCTTCACTGGGTAAGAAGCATTATTCGCACATGTGACAGTATTCCCATTAGAGACAGCCTCAAGACAAGTGAACATATCACGATGCGAGGTATGTGCTTTGTAGCACCATTGTCAAAATACCATACATCAGAGTCAACATAAACTGCCAAACATGCATCATGTACAGATGGGTCATACTGGCTATACACGCTAAATTTCCATTCTGTATCTTGCACAACATTTGCAGAATCTGCATTTGTAGAAGCATCCACTATTGTGGCTACATTTGACTCTTTCTTCTTTGCCTCTTTAGCCTTTAGCTTAGGGCAATTCTTCATGACATGATCAGTTGCCTTATAATAGTTGCACTTGATTTTTTTTTGCCTTTATCAAGAGCCTTCTCAGACCTATTGTTGCTACCTGTGGAAGGAGAAGTTGTAGACCTACTAATAGGAGAAGAAACAGTGGAAGGAGCTGCCTTACCACTTCTTCTCTCTGCTGGGCAGCAACAACAAATGCCTGATCAACTACATGCTGCCTAGCCCTGTTTTGCTTGGACTGCGCTTCTTGCAAGAGCTTGTTGACTAAAGTATCATACTTGACAACATCAGGTCTGTCCTCAGTAATAACAAGTCTCCACGTGGAAGCAAAAGTCTGATAGGACTCAGGTAAAGCATCAAGAATAGTCTGCACAAGAGAATGATCAGGAATAATCTCACATGCAGAAATCAACTGTTCCTTGAGATCTTTAATCTCAGCAAGAAAAACATTCATGTCATCATCTTCCTGCATAATCTTCGATTCTATCTCTTTACGCAGGTAAGAGATTTTTGCCTCGTTACGACCTGCATACAAACCAGCTAGAATATCCCAAGCTTGTTTTGTTGTTTTAGCTGGACGAATATGTGGAGTGATGCTACGTTTGACAGAAAGTGCAATCAAGGCATGAGCATGTGCATCTTTACCATCCCAACAAGCTTGTTCAGCAATGGGTAAAACAGCAGCAATAGTAGAGCTGCTAGAACCTGCAACATCCTCAACAGATCCTACATCCACAGAACCTGGACGTACATCCATACCTTGCACAATGTTCCACACTCCTTTTGCAACCAAAACATGCTGCATCATGTATGCCCAAAGTGGATAGCTGCTGTCTCCATCCAATTTGTCATCAGTAGACAACATGCGAAATACATCATTGCTGTTATCAGCCATGGCCACTGATGCAAAAGCTACCTGTAATGAAGCAAAGACTGAACAGAAAACAACTCATGTTATGTAGCACGGTCCACAATAGAATACGTATGCCTGTTTTGCAGAAAATTGCACTGTCAAAATTTTTGCACAAAATGACGAAAACACCTCTACAGAACTTGTAATGCAAAAACGGAGCCCAAAACGACCTCAGATGCAATTTCTGAGAACATGAGTCGGAGGGTGCTAGCGGCGTAGCCCTGGGAGCCGGTGCCTGCTCTGATACCAATTGTTAGAATTAGGGTTGCAGAAAAGCACATAAAGCTTGGAGAAGAAGAAGCAAGAATGCACACAACACACAGTGTATTAGATTGTGTCAATGTACAAAGATAAGTTAGCGCTAGAATGATGGGCATATATACAAGCCGGGGGAAAAAACCTCCTAATAAGGAGGGAAAAAGTGTCCCGGCGGTCCTAAGTGTGTTCACACACATCATTGCCTATATATATGGCAACACACATCCACTCATATCTCATCACATCCACTCATATCTCATCACATCCATCACACCAATTCACATCCCACATTTATTCACATCTCGTCACATCCATTCTCATCTTATCACATCTCATTCACATCCATTCTCATCTTATCACATCTCGTTCACATCCATCCACATCACATCACATTCATTCCATCCACATTACATCACATGCACATCTATCCATATCACATCTCATTCATTCCATCCACATTACATCACATCCATATCTATCCATATCACACCACATCCATTCAAAACTAATCACATTCATCCACATCCATTCATTTATTCACATTCAGATCTTTCCACATCCATATCATTCACATCCTCATCCATTTACATCACATCACATCTCATCACATTCACATCCACATCCATTTACATCACGTCCACTCACATCTCATCACATCACATTCACATCTTATCACATCACATTCACATCTTATCACATCCCATTTACATCTTATCACATCCCATTTACATCTTCTCTTATCACATTCACATCTCATCTAATCACATCGCATCCATTTCCATCCCATCACATTCATTTAGAACAACATCATATCTTATCACATCCACTTTTAGTACCGTTTTCTACTTTCAATACTACTGATACGACTTTTCTAAGTTTCTGTCAATTTCTAAGTTTCTGTCAATTTCTTCACCTAGTTGAAGGTGCTTTTTCTCGATCCCATTGAATCTACGTATCAGAGTGTTGTTGAAGGTTTAAAAAGAGAAAATATACCTTATCAGAATTGAATAGTAAAAACTCTGAAAAAAGAGCATTTAAGTATTGTATTTTCATTCCTTAAGCTTCATTAATGAGAATTAATTCTAAACTTCCATCTACTCATTAGATCCTCGATCCTCCCAGGGATTCTAGATTCTCTTTTTTTTTTAATAAGAATTATCCAAATTTTCTCAATGGATATTCTCATACTCTTTCTCAAATTTCTCAAGTAAAATATATTCAATATTTTTCTTTTCGAGTAAAAGATTCATGGGATTTTTAAAAATCAATTCTATCCATATTTCCCAATAAAATTAATAATGCGCAAAATTTCACTTTTGATAAATGCTCAAAATTTCACTTTTGATAAATACTCAAAATTTGAATTATGCCAAAAGATCCTCTTTTACTATTTAATTACTTGGATCTCAAATATCATGGGAACTCCTCTTTTTGCATAAAAATAAATTTACGAAAAATTCCTCTTTTACCATTTAATTACTTGGATCTCAAATATCATGGGAATTCCTCTTTCTGCATAAAAATAAATTTACCAAAAATTTATCTTTTACCATTTAATTACTTGGATCTCAAATATCATGGGCATTCCTCTTTTTGCATAAAAATAAATTCACCAAAAATTTACTCTTTTCTAATAGTGAATTAATTATGCATAATTAAAAAAAATATTTCTCATGAATATGATGAGAATCATTCTTTTTGCATAGGATTTTCAATCCTAGAATATGGTAGGAAGTCCTCTTTTAGCATTATGCATAAAAATAAGATATGTATTATTGTCTGAAAATTTTACCATACCTTCGGTGCTATTACTGATAATTCTCAATTTTTTTGTAAAAGAATAAAAGGTTGTAATGAAAATATGATAGTAGTTTCTCTTTTATGCTTAAAATCAAACTATGAATTTAAATCATAATTTTAACCATAACATTAAACATAACTATGATTATCTCACTAGATTAAGCTAATTTCAACATTCATCTTTTTCCAAATTGTTAGGATAATCCAATTCTCATTTAGAATGAATCAGAGTAGTTTTTCACTACTCATAACAATCTAAAAGAATTTACCATTATTTTAATAGCATAAAATCTTGAAAATATCATTTTATTAATCTCTAGCTTATCAAGCCTAGAGTTTAGCTTTGAATTAAGAGACTATCATTAAGAATCATGCTTTTTCAAGGGATTTAGCCATAAAGATGACTATTCTTTTAGAGAGAGAGATTTACTTAAAGAAAGCATTACAAATAAGCATAAAGATTAACTTTCTCTTAATTAAACATTAAAAATTTAAGGAAAATCTTGATTTGAATTTAAAAAATCATTTAGAAAGCTTCTCAAGCTTGAGAGGGGTTGAGAAGAAGAAAGTTATTGGGAAAATTAGAAAAAACATAAAAATTTGATTTTACCTTCAAGTTTGGCTTGATTATCTAATTGCAATGAAGCCCCCGTGGTGGCGACCAATCAGTTGGTCCACCAAGAGGAGAAGAGAAACTCCAAGAGTTTTTGTAGAGAGAGAGAGAGCTCCAAGCTCCCAAGAGAGAGGAAAATTTAAGGGATAATAGAAAATATGATTATTTTTTTATAATACTGGCATGGTATAGCTCCAATATTCCATTACAAATTACAGAGGGTCTATTTGTAGGTGAGGGAGGCCTCTAACCAGGTTTAACTGGATTCTAGAACTTTTCAGGTTCAGTTTGACTCAATTTGGACAAGATTTGTACCAGTTTGGCTCCCTTTTTGATTTGGTTTGATCGAGGAGAGATACAAATATCACAAATTTTTTGAATTAAAAACCCTTTTTGATTTGGTTTGATCGAGGAGAGATACAAATATCACAAATTTTTTGAATTAGAACCCTTCCACACATGTGAAAGAGGAGCCTACCTCAAGAGTCCCCCTTTCCTTACCGAGGTGTCAAAAATGCATCATTATTCCAAAATATCTCATTTTTTAGTAATATCTCATAATTTTTAACTAATAAACCATGTACTCGGTCAACTCTTCATCTTATGTGAGAATTTACTCATTTTTGGGTATTTTATTTTATTCTTTTGGATTTATCTCATCCCAACACTTGGATTAATCCAGTTGGCCCATTGGAACCTTAATTGGACCATAATCCAAAAATGTCTAAAAATATAGACCCTTAGGCTAAGGTCTCTTATACGATTTTTAATTAATTCCTAATGCACATTGCAAAGTTCATTTTGAACTTTTGTTTAAGGAAAATCCAATTTAGACACTGGGAGGATTTTTATATTCAGAGATATCTCAATTTTGGATTCTCTCTAGACATTTTCTCTCTGTAGGCCAAACACAGGGTAAAACAAGATCTTTCTTCTATTTCAGAGAGGGGAATGATTACAAGAAGAGAAGGGGAGATTCTTACACCTTTACACCTCAAACGCTGGTGGGAGGAATCTTACATTCTACCCCACTTAAAAACGCGAGTTGTCCTTATCTCGCCAAGTAAGTGGAGTATAATCTCTTTCATCTTCTTCCTCTTCAATCACTTCCAGCGTTAGTACCTTAGAAGTGGACGACTGATTTGGGAACATCCCTCTTTGATTTTCACTATTCTGAGGTGGAGGTCTTGCATTACTTTGGATTGAAACTCAGGGTTGGTTAGAGGGTGTACCTCTGGGATTTCCCTGATTTTGATAGAAAGGAACCTGATTTCTATGGAAGGAAGGAGCTGGAGTTTGGAATCTTGGTCCCTGACTTGCCTGCCCGGAAAACCTTGATCCAAAAGGAGTTGGGCAGTCCATACTACGATGTCCAATTTCTTGACAGTTATAGCATTTCACCTCTTTGTTAAAGGGTGGAGCTTCTGAAGTTGAATTCCAGAGGATTGCGTTCCGAGAAAAAGACCTTTCTTCTATTTTGGAACTTCCCATATCCGGAGTTTGACCTTATTGTCTCTCTTAGGTGATGGAAAGTTGGAATCACCTTCTAGAGCTAGAAATCTTTTGAAAGATGATGGTGCTGGCTTGCGGGACCTTGACATCAAAGGCCTTGGCAAAATCCCTTGCCATCCGCACTGCTTCGGCCATGGAAACTGGCTTGGCATTCTTCACTAGGATATTCACAGGTTCGTTTAGTCCCCGAATGAACCTGGCCACCATCAGCTATTCTTCATCGAGCTATGGCAGGTACTTGAGGAGGAGAGCGAATGCCTGATGATATTCTTCAATAATTCTACTCTCCTAGGTTAACTCTAAGAATTCGTTCATCTTGGTTTCCAAAAAGTCGGAGGACAGAATCTCTTCCTTAGGTAAATCTTGAGATCATTCCATGTCTGGGTATTCCGATCTAGATGGTTTGTCTCTCGCGCAGTGCTTTCTCCATTCCACTCTAGCTGTTTCTACTATCTTCAGCCTTGCAAGAGCCATTTTACTCTTCTCATTGTACCTCGTGACATTGAAGTATTCTTCCATTGCTTTGATCCACTTCTCCATAGCCTCGCCCAAGTTTTTCCCTTCACGCTTGAAAGGTCCAAGCTGCGATCTATGAAGAGTTTTATGAACATCGGCATCGAGCTCTTCCTCATCGAGTTGGGGGTTAACATTCCCACCACAACGACCTCGATCCATGATCCTATCAATACAAAAATTCTTGTTAAGTCCCTTTTTTCTCATAATTAACCCAAGATGCTCAGGTGAAAAGACCACTTTATTTATAATTCAAATCCAACTTTAGATCCAACTGATTTTGGGGTTCTTTATAGTTTGGTCAGCCCCCCGTAGAATCCTAGGATAAAGATCCCTTCTACAAGAAGAACATACATAACTCATTACCAGAGAATAATTCATTCATATTCTTAACACAATAATGGTCCATCATACCAAAAATTTCATCTGAACATTCCTCCACGGGAATTTCAGTTATGCATGTTCTCAATTTGTCATCCCTTAGTTAGATCCACTGGGTCAAAGATCAAACATCAGCAATCTGCCAAGCACAATCCACTAATCTCATAGTGATTTGCTAAAGTCATAATCGTCTTCCAGTTACTAACATCATCACTGGGATTCGTCCCATTCATCCTCATTGTGGCTTTGTTCAACTTATCTTCTTTCAACCAGAATTTAGAAATCATCATATTTCAATCAGAATCCAAATCAATTCATCAATTCTCAACCAAAATTCAAAAATCATATCAACCAGTATTCGAATTCATCCTTAGGATAGCATTTTTACTTATAACTTCAAGGTCTTAGATTTACTCGTATATATTGTCAATAAAGAGCTGCAGATATACCCATGGTATATACTTATGGGTAGTCATGGCCCTTGGAGTTATAAGGTAAATACCATCATATCTAGGCCTCAAGCAAGTCAAGCATTCCATACAATTGCGGTACTTCCATCTGAAGACACAATTTCTAATTTATGAATCTTCAGTCTAAATATCAATTTGTATGAATTTCATCACACAATTACAATCTTTTACTGGTAATTCATAAATTTTTGACATTTCTTGCTTCTCGGTTGATCCACTTTAGCCAATTCGCTCTGAACCAAATGAAATATCCGTGACTCCTCCGTGCAACGCATTTCGGGATGCTAGTAGCAAAAGTAGCACTTCTTGCGCACGGCAGAGCCTCTCACTCATCACGGCCTCGCCCACGGATATCCGGACAAGAGACTAATCCCTCGATTCTTTCAAAACCAAAACCGAGAAAAACTTCCCTCGCCCAGAAAGCACGGCTGATTCCTCGAGGATATTTTTATTCTAACATAGTCAAGAGCCTTAACTAACCAAACTGTTCCAACCGAACCCGTAAGTCTCATGGTCAGATCAAGGAAGAGACTTGCACTTGAATCATAGAGTCCAACATTTTTTTCCTCATCAAGAGGCACAACCCTTGATTCTTTTCCATAGAGCAAGGGTTATCCGAGATTTACTTCAACTAACATAACTTAACAGAATTTAGTATTATTTTAGGGATCCATCAGTTCAACCTAACCCTATCCAATCCCATGGGTTACGACCACTGTAGTGAGATAGGATCCATTTAGGTGTTTGGTAATTTTTTACCCTGGGTACCAGGGAAAAGAGTTCCCAGGCCCCCTAGCCGGCGCTTCAAGCAAACTTCAAGATAGTCACACCACTTACACACCCAATATGAAATTGCCTGTTTCACAGATTCAGCTCTGACATTTCCTATTTCATAGATTCAGCTGTCTTTAAAGTAATCTTTTAATGAAACCATAGTATCACTGATAATAATCATCCAAAATATCTAGCTTGAGTTCTAATTTGCAATCATTCCTTCATCGGTGTACTTATGGCATCATTGGTAACCAGAATGCTCACCACCTGTTCACTCAGGGGCCTTTTCATTAGTTCCTAGCTCATAGTACCCAAAAATATAATCACATAAAAAAAACTACATGGACTCTCCGTTGAAGATCAGAAAGATCAACCAACAGATCCATATTAAAGAGCTATGGACTCATCCATTGAGGACCAATAAGGCCAATCAACTAGATCCATGCCCGAGTTCAGAAAACATCTCTAACATCTTGTTTCATTTTCTTCCTCAACGCACGCATGGGTATCTTTGGTGACCCAAAGCTCGAGCACCGTATGGTCAGCACCCTCTAAGCTCCTTCGCAGGTCACCTAGCGCTTCACTCATAGGCCCCTTCCTTGGTCCCTCATCCACCATACCCAAAGCTCACCATTTAAACCGAACTGAGGCTGGTCAAGACCTCGGCCGACCTTGCTACGCGAGACGTCCTTCATTGACTCTCCGTCAGCTGTTGTAACTTTATCACTTAGGTCTCCACGACCTCATTCACAAGATGGTCAAAATGCTTCCCCAGCATTCTTGACATAAAACAATCATTTAAAAACAAGTCATAAATACAATTTCTAACAAACTCTCATTTTCCCTCATTGTTCCACATCGTTTCTCGTTATTCCACATTCTTCTACATCAATTCACATTGCTTATTCCACATCCAATCATATGTATTCCCATCATCCTTCATCCATTCTCGTCTAATCACATCATATTATATCTCATCACATTTATCCACATCTATCGCCATCACATCACGTCACAACATATCCACATCACATATCATCCATTTATATCACTTCACATCACGTTTACATCTATTTACATCACTTCACATCCATTCACATCTACCCAGTTCCACATCACATCACCTCTCATCTATCCACATCATATCTCATCCATTTATATCTAACGGATCCACATCCATCACATCCATTCACATCACATTCACATCTCACCACATCCACTCACATCTCATCACATCCATTAACATCCTTCACACCCATTCACATCCCACATTCATTCACATCTCGTCACATCCATCCTCATCTTATTACATCTCGTTCACATCCATCCACATCACATCACATTCATTCCATCCACATCTATCCATATCACACCACATCCATTCACAGCTCATAACATTCATCCACATCCATTCATTCATTCACATTCACATCTATCCATATCCATCTCATTCACATCCTCATCCATTTACATCACATCACATCTCATCACATTCACATCCTCATCCATTTACATCACATCACATTCACATCCACATCCATTTACATCACATCACACATTAGGAATTTTTTGAGGTCATTTTTGGGCCTTGTAAGGAAGTTTGACTGAAATATTCCCTCCAAAAAGGGGCACTGGATAAAATGTTTGCAAACGAACTCCAAATTTGTCGGGCCTCACATATTTTTATTCTACTCTTCAAAAGCTATCCATTGATATATAACACGATAGGGTTCGGAGAAGGGACAAGATAGATACCTAGAAGATTCCTTTTTGCATGGGGAAGATTCACGTAATGTGAAGATTCACCCAGGCAAAAAGGAATCTTCTAGGTATCTATCTTGTCCCTTCTCCGAACCCTATCGTGTTATATATATCAATGGATAGCTTTTGAAGAGTAGAATCTAAATATGTGAGGCCCGACAAATTTGGAGTTCGTTTGCAAAAATTTTATCCGATGCCCCTTTCTGGAGAGAATATTCCGGTCAAACTTTCTTACAAGGCCCAAAAATGACCTCAAAAAATTCCTAATGTCTCATCCACATCTCATCACATCCACTCACATCTCATCACATCACATTCACATCTTATCACATCACATTCACATCTTCTCTTATCACATTCACATCTCATCTAATCACATCTCATCCATTTCCATCACATCGCATTCATTTCCATCACATCGCATTCATTCAGATCAACATCGCATTCATTCAGATCAACATCGCATCTTATCACATCTCATCCATTTCCATCACATCGCATTCATTCAGATCAACATCGCATCTTATCACATCCACTTTTAGTACGATTTTCTAGTTTCGATACTGATAGGACTTTTCTAAGTTTTTGCCAATTTCTTCGCCTAGTGAAAGGTACTTTTTCTCGATCCCATTGAATCTATGTATCAGAGTGTTGTTGAAGGTTTAAAAAGGGAAAATATACCTTATCAAAATTGAATAGTAAAAACTCAGAAAGAGCATTTAAGTACTGTATTTTCATTCCTTAAGCTTCATTAAAGAGAATTAATTCTAAACTTTCATCTACTCATTGGATCCTCAATCCTCCCAGGGATTTGAGATTCTCTTTTCTGAATAATAATTATCCAAGTTTTCTCGATGGATATTTTCATATTCTTTCTCGAATTTCTCAAGTAAAATATATTCAATATTCTTCTTTCTAAGTAAAAGATTCATGGGATTTACAAAAATCAATTCTACCCATATTTTCCAATAAAATTAATAATGCTCAAAATTCTACTTTTGATAAATACTCATAATTTGAATTATGCCAAAAATTCCTCTTTTACCATTTAATTACTTGGATCTCAAATATCATGGGAATTCCTCTTTTTGCATAAAAATAAACTTACCAAAAATTCCTCTCTTACCATTTAGATACTTGGATCTCAAATATCATGGGAATTCCTCTTTTTGCATAAAAATAAATTTAGCAAAAATTCCTCTTTTTCCATTTAAATACTTGGATCTCAAATATCATGGGAATTCCTCTTTTTGCATAAAAATAAATTTACCAAAAAACTATCTTTTACCATTTAATAACTTGGATCTCAAATATCATGGGAATTCTTCTTTTTGCATAAAAATAAATTTATCAAAAATTACTCTTTTTTAATAGTCAATTAATTATGGATAATTACAAAAAATAAATTTCTCATGAATATGATGAAAATCATTCTTTTTGCATAGGATTTCCAATCCTAAAATATGGTAGGAAGTCGTCTTTTAGCATTATGCATAAAAATAAGATATGTATTATTTTTTAAAATTTTTTCCATACCTTCGTTGCTATTAGTGATAATTCTCAATTTTTTGTAAAAGAATAAAAACTTGTAATGAAAATATGATAGTAAATTCTCTTTTATGCTTAAAATCAAACTATGAATTTAAATCATAATTTTAACCATAAAATTAAACATAACTATGATTATCCCACTAGATTAAGCTAATTTCAACATTCCTCTTTTCCCAAATTGTTAGGATAATCCATTTCTCATTTAGAATGAATCAGAGTAGTTTTTAACTACTCATAACAATCTAAAAAAAATAGCACAAAATCTTAAAAATATCATTTTATTAATCTCTAGCTTATCAAGCCTAGAGTTTAGCTTTGAATTAAGAGACTATCATTGAGAAGCATCCTTTTTCAAGGGATTTAGCCATAAAGATGGCTATTCTTTTAGAGAGAGAGATTTACTCAAAGAAAGCATTACAAATAAGCATAAAGATTAACTTTCTCTTAATTAAATATTAAGAATTTAAGAAAAATCTTGATTTGAATTAAAACAATCATTTAGAAAGCTTCTCCAGCCTTAGAGGGGTTGAGAAGAAGAAAGTTATAGAGAAAATTAGAAAAAATCATAAAAATTGATTCTACCTCCAAGTTTGGCTTGATTCTTAAATTGCAGTGAAGCCCCTGACCAATCACTTGGTCCACCAAGAGGAGAAGAGAAACTCCAAGAGTTTTTGTAGAGAGAGAGAGCTCCAAGCTCCCAAGAGAGAGAAAAATTTAAGGGATAATAGAAAATATGATTATTTTAATATAATACTGGCATGGTATAGCTCCAATATTCCATTACAAATGATTGAGGGTCTATTTATAGGTGAGGGAGGCCACTAACTAGGTACAATTGGGTTCTAGAGTTTTCTAGGTTCAGTTTGACTCAATTTGGACAAGATTTGTACCAGTTTGGCTCCCTTTTTTATTTGGTCTGATCCAGGAGAGAGGAGAGATAAAAATATCACAATTTTTTTGAATTAAAAACCCTTCCACACATGTGAAAGAGGAGCCTACCTCAAGAGTCCCCCATTCCTTACCGTGGTGTCAAAAATGCATCATTATTCCAAAATATCTCATTTTTTTAGTAATATCTCATAATTTTTAACTAATAAACCATGTACTCAATCAACTCTTCTTCTTATGTGAGCATTTACTCATTTTTGGGTATTTTCTTTTATTCTTTTGGATTTATCTCATCCCAACACTTGGATTAATCTAATTGGACTATTGGAACCCTAATTGGACCATAATCCAAAAATTTCTGAAAATGTAGACCCTTAGGCTAAGGTCCCTTATACCATTTTTAATTAACTCCTAATGCACATTGGAAAGTTCATTTTGAACTTCTTTTTCAAGGGAATCCAATTTATATTTAGACACTAGGAGGATTTTTATATCCAAAGATATCTCAATTTTGGATTATCTTTCTTTAGACATTTTCTGTCTCTAGGCGGCCAAATCAGGGTAAAACAAGATCTTTCTTCTATTTCAAAGAGCGGAATAATTACAAGAACAGAAGGGGAGGTTCTTACACTTTTACACTTCAAAAGTTGGAGGGATGAATCTTACAACATCCACTCACATATCATCACATCTATTCATATCTCATCACACCCATTCACATCCATCACATCCATCACATTCATTGCATCCACATCACATCACATACATTCCATCCACATCTATCCTTATCACATCACATTCATTCCATCCATATCACATCACATCCACATCTATCCACATCACATATCATTCATTCCATCCCATCCACATCTTTCCATATCTCATCACATCCATTCACATCTAATCACATTCATCCACGTCCATCCATTCATCCATATTCACATCTATCCATATACATCCATTCATTTACATCCACATCTATTCACATCCATCCATTCATTTACATCCACATCTATTCACATCCATCCATTCATTCATATTCACATCTATCCATTCATCCATATTCACATCTATCCATATACATCCATTCATTTACATCCACATCTATTCACATCCATCCATTCATTCATATTCACATCTATCCATTCATCCATATTCACATCTATCCATATACATCCATTCATTTACATCCACATCTATTCACGTCCATCCATTCATCCATATTCACATCTATCCATATACATCCATTCATTTACATCCACATCTATTCACATCCATCCATTCATTCACATTCACATCTATCCACATCCATCCATCCATTCACATGCACATCTATCCACATCCATCCATTCATTCACATCCATTCATTCACATTCACATCTATCTACATCCATCTATTAATTCATATGCACATCTATCCACATCTCATTCATTCATATGCACTCTATCCACATCCATCCATTCATTCACATACACATCTATCCACATCTGATTCTCATCCATTTACATCACATCACACCCCTTCACATATCATAACATCTCATCACATTCACATCCACATCTATTTACATCATATCACATCTCATCACATCCACTCACATCTCCTCACATCACATTCACATCTTATCACATCACATTCACATCTTATCAAATTCACATTCACATTCACAACCATTTACATCACAGCACATCTCACCATATCCACTCACATCTCCTCACATCCGTTTATATCACAACACATCTCATCATATCCACTCACATCTCCTCACATCATATTCACATCACATTCACATCTTATCACATCCACTTTTAGAACGATTTTTTACTTTCGATATATCGATGGGACTTTTCTAAGTTTCTGCAAATTGCTTGGCCTAGTTAAAGGTACTTTTTCTCGATGGATATTTTCATATTATTTCTCAAATTTATCAAGTGATATATATTAAATATTCTTCTTTTTGAGTAAAAGATTCATGGGATTTACAAAAATCAATTCTACCCATATTGTCCAATAAAATTAATAATACTCAAAATTCTACTTTTGATAAATACTCATATTTGAATTATGCCAAAAATTCCTCTTTTACCATTGAATTACTTGGATTTCAAATATTATGGGAATTCCTCTTTTTGCATAAAAAAAAATTTACCAAAAATTCATCTTTTACCATTTAATTACTTGGATCTTAAATATCATGAAAATTCCTCTTTTTGCATTAAAAAAATTCTACCAAAATTTACTCTTTTTCCATAATCAATTAATTATGCATAATTACAAAAAACATATTTCTCATGAACATGATGAAAATCATTCTTTTTGCATAGGATGTCCAATCCTAGAATATGGTAGGAAGTCCTCTTTTAGCATTATGCATAAAAATAAGATATGTATTTTTTAAAATTTTTTTTACCATAGCTTCGCTGCTATTACTAATAATTCTTAATTTTTTTCTAAAGAATAAATGCTTGTAATGAAAATATGATAGTAGTTCCTCTTTTATTCTTAAAAATCAAACTATGAGGTTAAATCATAATTTTAACTATAAAATTAAACATAGCTATGATTATCCCACTAGATTAAGCTAGTTTCAACATTTCTCTTTTCACAAATTATTAGGATAATCCATTTCTCATTTAGAATGAGTTAGAGTAGTTTTCAACTACTCATAAATAATCTAAAATAATTTACCATTATTTTAATAGCACAAAATCATAAAAATATCATTTTCTTAATCTATACCTTATCAAGCCTAGAGTTTAGCTTTGAATTAAGAGACTATCACTGTTTGAGAAGCATCCTTTTTGAAGGGATTTAGTCATAAAGATGGCTATTCTTTTAGAGAGAGAGATATTTACTTAAAGAAAGGTACAAATAAGCATAAAGATAAACTTTCTTTTAATTAAGCATTAAGACTCTAAGAGAAAGCTTGATTTGAATTAAAATAGTTATTTAGAAAGCTTCTCAAGCTTGAGAGGGGTTGAGAAGAAGAAAGTCATTGAGATAAATTGGATTAAACCATAAAAATTGATTTTACCTCAAAGTTTGGCTTGATTCTCTATTAGTAGTGAAGCTCCCGACCAATCAATTGGTCCACCAAGAGGAGAAGAGAAACTCCAAGAGTTATTGTAGAGAGAGAGCTCCAAGCTCCCAAGAGAGAGAAAAATTTGAAGGATAATAGAAAATTTGATTCTTTTAATATAATATTGGCATAGTATAGCTCCAATATTTTTTTACAAATGATAGAGGGTCTATTTATAGGTGAGGGAGGCCACTAACCAAGTCCAACCGGGCTCTAGAATTTTCCAGGTTCAATTTGACTCAATTTGGACAAGATTTGGACTAGTTTGGCTCCCTTTTTTATTTGGTTTGATTCAGGAGAGAGGAGAGATAAAAATATCACAAATTTTTTGAATTAAAAACCCTTCCACACATGTGAAATAGACATATACCTTTAGAGTCTCCCTCTCCTAACCAAGGTGTCAAAAATGCATCATTATTCTAAAATATTTTGTTTTTTAGTAATATCTCATAATTTTTAACTAATTTAATATCAATGGTCTGTTTAAGCATTTTCTTTTTAAAATAATAATAATAATAATGTACTCCATATAGCCTCTATACTAGGTACCTTGTCTATGTCCTCATGGTCGGGTAAAGAGGAAAAAAATTGGCCATTAAAAGGTTGATATCTTGTAAGTGCCTTTCACAACAAAAACCTTCAACACATTAGTTGTCAGTCTTTGAGGTTCCGTTCATGTTAACATATGAGTTTGATATCAGCACCATTGTCCATTGGTTTATTTATAGGCTATTTTCCTTGAGATATATTTTTCAAAATAGACATCACCCTATTTTCCTCATGCAGTCATATTATGCTACATATACTTACTATGATGATATCATAGTAAAACATGCATTCTATCTAAAATGCAAACAACAATCCCATTGTTATTCTATGCATTCTAGGGTTCACAAAAACCATTTAACATATTTTCCCACCCCTCAGCCTACGGACATTCATGTCTTGTAGCCTTCAAATAACCAATGCATTGAATATATAGAGTCATCCTCTTCCAGATTACCTTCACTTGAACTTGTTACCCCTTTTTCCTTGTTTGTTTGACTGGTGGTAATCATCATCATCCTTGCTTCATATTTCTGTAGTAGTCAATAGCCATTGACTCTTCTCTGGTGCAAAGTTCCATCCAAATCCTCTAGTCGGCGGGTACAAGCCATTGGAAAATCTTTGTTGTACTTTGAAAGGACCTTCCCACCTTGGTTTCATCACAATGGTATTTTGCTTCGTCGTCAAACAAATTTTATCCAAGATAAGTTTGGATTGGCTACTGCCCATTCGGCAAACACTCCTTGTCTTGCAAGCTCTACTAGGAGTACTTCTATAAATTTTGAGGCTGAATCATTAGCTTTAAATCAACCCTATGCTAATCTTGTTGGTTGTCTTCAATTTGTGGGCATGAGCACTCGTCTTGATATTTTGTTTGCAGCAAATCTATTAGGACAATACTTGTCCTCTCCATCTTCAAGACATTGGTCTCAAGCTAAACGTGTTTTGAAGTACTTGAAGGGCACTGCAAATTTTGGACTTATATATCGCCGTCAAGAAGACATATCTTCAGCAACTTCTCTTAATATTTTGGGTTATTCAGATGCTGATTGGGCAAGCTCTAACGTCCATGCGATCCACCAGTGGTAATTGCTTCTTTATCAATGGCTGTTTGGTATCTTGGGCTAGCAAGAAACAACAGTGTATTGCAGTTTCTACTACAGAGTTTGCATATGTAGCTGCATCTTTAGCAGTTCGTGAATTGGTTTGGCTTCGACAATTGCTTGCTGATATTGGTCATTCTCCTTCCTCAAGCACTCCTCTTAGATGTGACAACCAAAATGCTATTTGTCTAGCCAAGGACTACGTGCAACCTAGCAAGTCCAAGCATATTGCAGTTCATTATCACTATGTTCGACATGAAGTAAGGAAAGAAGCAATAATGGTGGAACATTCTCCAACTGATCAAATGATTGCAGACATTCTCACCAAAGGACTCCATGAAGCTCAGTTTACACTTTTGCGAGATTAGAACTTAGAGTTGCGGTGGCCTCTCTTTTTGGAGATTAGCACATCTCATGTCATGTCAATTTGTCTAGACTTGTATATAGCCTATAGATTTTAGGACACTTCACAAATTACTTCACATCATGCACATTTATTCTTTGTACTTTGTATATAGAAGCACATTGCACATGGACTTTAAGGTGGCATTGTACATTTATATGTACGAGCTCGGGTTTTTCCCTTGTGCTCCCAAGGGTTTTTTTACTCGCAGCTAGAGACCTTTATTTGAGTGGGGGTGTTGGAGCTATATATTGTAAGATCCCAGACCCCACTGCGCAACAAATTTGAGGGTGCTATTAGCGAAAGTAGCACTTCTTGTGTAGGGCAGGATCCCACACTCGGGGCCTCACCCACGGATATCCAAACAAGAGACTAATCCATCGGTTCTTCCAAAACCGAACTCAAAAAAACTTCCCTTGCCCAGAAAGCATGGGCGATTCCTCCAGGATAACTTTTCTCCAACGTAGTCAAAAGTCTAAACTAATTGAACTGATCTGACCAAACCCATAAGTCCCATAATCAGATCAGGGAAAAGATTGTACTTGGATCATAGAGACCAATGCTTTTTTCCTCAATCAAAGGCACAATCATTGATTCTTTTTCATATAACAACTTTTATCCAGAATTTACCTCATCTATTGTACTATATATAGAAATTGAGTCTTGATTTACGGATCCATCAGTCCAGCCTCTAACCCCATCTAGTCCCTTGGGTTACCCAACCGCCCAACCACTGTAGTGATGGGATCCAATTAGGAATTTGGTTAGGTTTTGTCCCACGTACCAGGGAAAGAGTTCCCAGGCCCCCTAGCCGGATATTCATGCAAACGTAAAACTAGTCACATTACTTACACACCCAATATGAACTTGCCTTTTTCATAGATTCAACAATCTTTAAAACAATCATTTAATGAAACCATAGTGTTATTGAGATCATAATCCTTTAATTATCTAGTTGAATCCTAATTTCCAATTCCTTCCTTCATCGGTGTACCTATGGCATCATTAGCAACCAGAACACTCACCACCTGTTTACTCAGCGGCTTTTTCAATAGTTCCTAGCTCATAGTACCCGACAATATAATCACATAAAAATATCCAGATGGAATCTTCGTTGAAGATCAGCAAGATCAACCAACATATTCATATAAAAGATCCATAAACTCATCTGTTGAGGACCAGCAAGGTCAATCAACCAGATCCATGCTCGAATTGAGAAAACAACTCTTACTCCTTGTCCCAATATCTTCCCCGATGTACTCGTGGGTATCTTTGGTGACCCAAAGCCCGAGCACCGTATGGTCAGCACCCTCTAGGATCCTTCTAGCGCTTCACTCATAGGCCGCTTCCTTGGTCCCTCATCCACTGTATTGGAAGCTCACCATTTAATCAAACCGAGGCTAGTCAAGACCTCCACCGAACCTTGCTACTACACGCGAGACGTCCTTCGCCGTCAGTAGTTGCAACTTTAACAGATAGGTCTCCATGACCTCATTCACAAGACGGTCAAAATGCTTCCCCAACATTCTTGACATAAAACACTCATTTAAAAATAGATTTCACAAACAAATACAGTTCCAACAATAGTTCTATCTTTTCTCATTACTCCGCATCCTTTCACATTAGACCCCATCCTTTTTTCATCTTACCACCACAATTTTATTTTCATCATCGATCCCTATCACATCACATCATTCCTACATCAAATCACATCCAATCGCATCATCCACACATCAATCCACATCATCCATACATCCATCCACATCCATCCACACGTCAATCCACATCATTCAAACATCCATACACATCAATCCACATTATCCACACATCAATCCACCTCATCTATACATCCATCCACATCATCCACATCAATCCACATCATTCACTCATCATACCACACACCAATCCACATCAATCCACATTATCTACACATCCATCTATATCTTCCATACATCCATCCACATCCATCCACATTATTCAAACATCCATGCACATCAATCCACCTCATTTCATAAGCATTCCCATTCTCATCTAATCACATCTTTTTCTATGTCATCACTTATTTCCTCATTTTTACACATCACATCTCACCCACTTGCATCTACCCATATATCTCATTGCTTCACATACATTAACATTTATCCAGTTTATATCGCATCTTATCACATTCATTTCACATCACATCTCATTCATTCACATCCTGATTCACATGCTAACACATTCATTCATGTCCGTTATTGTTCATTCACATTCTGATTCACATCACATCACATCCATTCACATTCCTTATCATTCATTCACATCCCGATTCACATTACATCACATCCCTTATCATTCATTCACATCCTATATCATTCATTCACATCACATCCCTTATCATTCATTCACATCCCTTATCATTCATTCACACCCCTTATGATTCATTCACATCCTATATCATTCACTCACATCTGGATTCACATCACATCACATCCATTCAGATCCATTATCATTCATTCACATCCTATATCATTCATATCTATCTAATTTACTTCACATCTCATCGCTTCGATTCTCGTTTCATATCCATCACATTTACATCCACATATATTCTCCCACACATCCACATCCATACTTATAACATACACATCCACATCTATCCTTTCACATACATTCACATCCATTCTTTAACATACATCCACTTCTATTCTTCACATACATCCACATCCATCCATCTATTCATTCCCATCTATCTCATTCGCATCCATCTCATCACATCTATTTACCTCTCATTCTCATCACATCTATTCTCATCACATCTATCCATCCATTCATTCTCATCTATTTGATTCATATCACATATCATCACATCTATCTACCTCTCATTCTCATTACTTCAATTTTTAACACATTTGTTCTCTATTTATTCTCATCTATCTGATTCACATCCCATCTCATCATATCCATTCTTAGAATGCAAGAGAATCCTTATTTTTTTATATAAAGATTCTTTACACATCTATTTATGCATAACTTTAATTTTAAGGAGAATAATAATCCATTGACAGATGTCATAACTCAAAATTTCCATCCAGTCCCTTATTTCTTTTAAAAAAATAGTATCACTCTGGACTCTCCATTGAGACCAGCTGGTCAGCAAAAACGAGATCCAGTAACAGATTACAATAATCATTTTGTCCATCTTACATATCTTCCACGACATATGCATGGGTGAGCACCGCAAGCCCATGCATCGCCTGGTTAGAACCCTCCAGGATCCTCCTTAGGTGTCTTGGCACTTCACTCAGGGACCGCTTCGTCATCCCTCGTCCATCATACCGGAAGCGCACCATTTTAACCGTACTGAGGCCTGAGCAGGCTTTGCCGTGTATGAGTTGTCCTAAACACTCCCTGCTAGCTGTTGCAACCGAATATCCCTTAGAAATATATACACCAAATGCCAGCATTCTGGCGTAAGACAGTCCTTTAGGAAAACATGGTTTCTATGCAAGTTTTCAGATTAATTTTCTTTTATATATAATGAATATATCTTGAATCAGTATCCCCAAAACTTCTTGAACGGAATTCTGAATTTCATACCGGAATTCCTCGAATTCTGTAACCTTGATCCACATATCAATTTGAAGGTTCTTAAACTTAGTTTCAGATTTGGCGAGAGTTTTGAGGGTATTTTTCTAAACTGGTCACATCTTCTTTCCTCGAAAAACTGACGAAAGAGTTTGGTCTTGGTCATAGTTTGATTCAAGGTCCGAGTCTGATAAGATTTTTCCAGAACTATCTTTCTCGAAAAAGTTTGATAATTCAATTACTATTTTACTGAATTTCTTTCTTTGAATATTCACTTAACTGATTTCTAAATTAGTTACGAGCTCCAATTAGGAATAAATTAATCATTTATTTGAATATTTTGATCTCGATAGATTTCTTGAATTTTCTTTTTACAATCTGTGGTGTGAGTGTAAAACGATAGAAATTTCTCTCTTAGAGTAATTAATTATTTATTTATCAATTTCTCTTAGAATTTAAGAGAATTCTAATTTTGATATAAAAAAATTTATGCATAAAAATCAATTTCAATGGGAATAACACTTTTAAAAAATCCTTTTATGCATAAAATCAATTTCAATAGGTAACACTTTTAAAATAAAAAGAATTTCTTTATGCATCTATTTATGCATAAAATCAATTTTAATAGGAATAACACTTTTAAAATAAAAAGAATTTCTTTATGCATCTATTTATGCATAAAAATTAATTTTTACAAGAATAATGTTTTTATAATAAAAATTCTCTTCATGCATCTTTCTATGCATAAAAATCAAATTTAATGAGAATAACACTCTTATAATAAAATAAAATTTTCCATTATGCATCTTTCTAAGCATTGAAAATAAATTTAATGAAAAAAACACTTTTATAGAAAAAAAACTTTCATTATGCATCTTTTGATGCATAGAAATTAAATTTAATGAAAATAACACTTTTATAATTAAAAAAATTCCATTATGCATCTTTCTATGCATAGAAATTAAATTTAATGAGAAGAATACTTTCATAATAATAAAATTTTCATTATGCATCTTTCTATGCATACAAATTAAATTTATTAAAAATAACACTTTTATACTAAAAAAATTTCCATTATGCATCTTTCTATGCATAGAAATTAAATTTAATGAAAATAACACTTTATAATAAAAAAATTTCCATTATGCATCTTTCTATGCATAGAAATCAATTTTAATAATTAATGTCAGTGATATCCATGCATATTCATAGGTGAATATGTACATGGAGTAATTAGAATATTTCTTTTAGATAAAAAAAATGGTGGGGATTACACTTTTGGAATAACATAAAAACAAACTTTCTTTTCCATAAAATTTTCGAAAATTTTACCATAACCTCCTTTGTATGACTGACCATTTCTCATTTTTATCATTCTTTAATTGACTTAAATTAACCCAAATTAGATGTATAGGACTCTAATCTATACAGTTTTAAAAATTCAAGAGAGAGTAAACAATAAGAAAAGTTTAATTAAACTTTTAGTTAATCTTTCTAGGATTAAGAAAGACTGGAATGTAAAGAAGAGATGGGGGTGGCCTTTTCCTCAAAGGCATAGCATTTGAATTTAATTCAATCAATAGTAAAACATGAAAATCAAGAAAACCATAGATTTAAAAATTAAATAAGTTAGAAAAATTAGCTTACATGGAGCTTGTAAGCTTTCTTTTGGCTTGAGGGATTGAGGGTTCTTCTCTTATTTGATGCATAAATACCATTAAGCTTTTACAAAGGGGGAGGCTTCTATTTAGAAGAAAAAGTGAGCCTCAAATCAAGCAAAACTGATTCTAGAATTTTTCAGATCAGTTTGGTCAATTTTTGACCGTTTTTGGGTCAGTTTAGCTTACTTTTTTGGATCTAGTTTTGAAATAGGAGAGAGGAGAGATGAAATATCTCATTTAATTTATTTAAAATTGGGGGGTAATGATGAGAAAAAGGTGTCTACTTTTTGAGGGGAGATCTCCAAAGACAATATTAGATAAAGTGGAAAAAATTCCATTCCCATGAAAAAAGTGGGGATATGGTAAACTCATCCAAAAGTTTGTCAAAACATATTCATGTGACATATCATTGGAAAGAGCTTGAAAAGTAGAATCTAGATCTACTTTGTCCGACAAATTTGGAGTTTGCATGTTCAAGTTATGACCAAAACAAATTTTTTAAATACATTCCCATTTTGAGGGATTTTTCCCATTTTATCTAATATAGTCTTTCCACTCTGAGGTGTCCAAAATTTAGTTTTTTAATCTTTTCTTTGTTCCTCGTCCTTAGTCCACTCTTCATCTTATGTGAGCATTTACTCATTTTTGGGGAGGTTTTCTTTCATTCTTCAATTTATCTCCTCCCTACATTTGGATTAATATTATTGGTCCATAAGAACCTTAATCCAAAATTTTTAGAAAATTTAGACCCTCAGGCTAAGGTCTTTTGTGCAGATTATAATTTATTTCTAATGCACCTTAGGAATTTCTTTTTAAACTTCTATTTCGGGGAAATTAAAAAGGGATATTTTTCCATCCAAAGATATCTAAAAACTGAATTATCTCTCTCTAGAATATTTTCTTTCTCTAGGCCAAAATAGGTAGAATCAAGATTTTTTATTATTTTAAAAAGGGGATTGATTATAGGGAAAGAAACTAGACATCTTGAGGGGCTGGGGAGGAATCTTACAATTAGCTTGCTCTTTAAGTGCATTTAAGTCACCACTATCACTATCACTATTTTCACCAATATCTAGAATATATGAACTATGCTCCAAATCTTGGTAGTGATGATTGACTATGAATTCCTTCTCTTTTCTAACTGTTAACCACTCGGGTTAACATGACCTTTTGTGAGGCTACTATACCTCCTTTATAATTCATCTTTTTGTAACCGCACTAAGCGCCAATTGGTAAATGAGACATGGGGGATGACCAAGCTTACGGCTTGTGTAATGTCGTTCTCATAAGGAATTGATGTACACAGAGCTAGTTAAACTACGAAGACTAGTTTTGGGCCCATGTATATAAGACATTTTATGAAATATGAAAAAGGACAATCCCATTTGTCTCAATTGAGTCTTGCCTTCTCTCTTTCTCTCTCTCTCTCTCTCTCTCTCTCTCATGGTGTCTTGGTGCTTGCTTGTGATTGTTGGTGTATGTGAATAGGAATCGTGTTGCTCTCCTTTCTCTCCTTCACTCCCTTCGCATTGCTCTCCACCTTGTCTTGTTTGCATACGATTGGAATAAGGTAGAGGTTGATCTCTCCATAGCTCCTTCCCTCTTGCTCCTACCTAGCTTGCTTGGATCTCTCTTTCGGTGACACAGAGAGAGTGTAGAGTGAGCCCCTAGCGGCCTCACATTGGGGAGTAAACCCTAATAGGGTTGGCCTCACATTGGGGAGTAAACCCTAATAGGGTTGGCCAAGTGTAAATCACTGGATTCGACCCTTGCATGCACTCTCTTCTTCTTCTCTCTTGTGCTTGTGAGGTAGCATGTTAAACTATTAACATATTTGGCGCCATTGCTAGAAGGCAGTGGCATTTGGCTTAGGGTGCTCTACTTGATTCATTAGCTAGAGCTTGATTTTGTTGAAAGAGGGAGAGAGACGAGATAAGAGACACCACATACGCTCCACAAGAATGAATCATATTAGTCACAAGTAACATATATATAGGTAAGACCTAGAGTGAGTTAGGGATAGCTATATATGTAAGATTCCTCCCTAGCCTCTCAGGATGTCCAATATCTTCCCCTATAATCAATCCCCTATTCAGAAATATAAAAGATCTTATTTTTGCCTGTTTTGGCCTAGAGAGAGAAAATGTTCTAAAGAGAGGTTATTCAAATTTTGAAAATTTTTTGATAGAAAAATATCTCTTCTTATTAAAATAAGTTTCCCTGAATCAGAAGTTCAAAAAGATTTTTAGAAGGTGCATTAGAAATTAAGCATAATCTGTTCAAGAGGCCTTATCTTAGGATTCTGGACTGCATTCTTCGAAGCAGTAGGAACTTTCTTGGATCTCAGCACAGCTTACCACCCCGAGACCGATGGTCAAACAGAAAGGGTGAACCAAGTAATCGAAGATATACTTTGGTCATGCTGTGGGTGGTAGGGAACCCAAGAAGTGGCTAAGCTATCTGCACACCTAGTCGAGTTCACCTACAATGCTTCTTATCACTGAAGTATCGGGATAAGCCCTTTCAAAGCTTTGTATGGACAAGACTGCCTAACACCATTAACTTGGTCCGACCCATTGATTAGGGGTCAAGATGTCCAAACAGATGCTTGACGACATGGAGCAGTAGATGCAATCAATCCGCAAGGATATAAAAGCGGCCCAGGATAGAAAGAAGCAGTATGCAGATAAGAAGAGGTCATACAAAAAATTTGAAAAGCAGATATGGTCTTCATTCGAGTACGCCCCAAAAGAAGTTTTCTATCTCTTGGAAAGTACAAGAAGCTATCCCCCAGATACTGTGGGCCATATCTGATTACAAAGAAAGTAGGTGACTTAGCCTATGAACTCCTTCTGCCTCCTCATCTCAAAGTACATAATGTATTTCATGTCAGCCTACTTAAGAAGTATGTACCGACGAGCCCGAATCATGTGCTTAATGATGAACTCTTAATTTCTTCAACCCAAGGGCAACCTGAAGAAATCCTTGATGTTCAAGAGAAGGTTCTCAGGAACAGAATTTTGAGAGAATTATTAGTCAAATGGAAGTTCTATCCTTTTGAAGATGCCACTTGGGAGAAAGAAGCTGAACTGATGCGGGATTACCCCCACTTTGTGAGATGAGGACATCTCACATTTTTCAAGTGGGAGAGGATGTAAGATTCCTTCCGAGCCCCTCAAGATTTCTAGTTTCTTCCCCTGTAATAATCAATCCCCTTTTTCAGAATAAGGACCAAAAAAAAGATTAAAAAACTGAATTTTAATACCTCGGAGTGGGGACCTCCCCTCATGAAGTAGGCACCTTTTTCTCATCATTGCCCCCAATTTTAAATCAATTAAATGAGATATTTCATCTCTCATGTCTCCTATTTCAAACTAGATCCAAAAAATAAGCTGAACTGACCCAAAAATCATCAAAAATTGACCAAATTGATCTGGAGAATTCTAGAATCAGTTTGCTTGGTTTGAGGCTCACGTTTTCCTATAAATAGAAGTCTCCCCCTTTGTAAAAGCTTAATGGTGTAAGCTTAATGGTGTTTATGCACTGTTACTCTACTCCTCCTGCCCTGAGCCATCTACATTGAATTTCTTGATAATTCAATTGTTTTTGGCCTAATCCTCTCCAAAGTAAATTGGTGGCCACTCTTGCTTCAAACAAGAGTAGAACCCTCAATCCCTCAAGCCAAAGGAAAGCTTACAAGCTCCATGTAAGCTCTTTTTTCTAACTTGTTTAATTTTTAAATCTATGGTTTTCTTGATTTTCATGTTTTACTGTTGATTGAATTAAATTCAAATGCTATGCCTTTGAGGAAAAGCCCACCCCCTTCTCTTCTTTACATTCTAGCCTTTCTTAATCCTAGAAAGATTAACTAAAAGAATAATTAAACTTTTATTGTTGTTTACTCTCTTGAATTTTAAAAATTATATAGATTAGAGTCCTATACATCTAATTTGGGTTAATTTAAGTCAATTAAAGAATGATAAAAATGAGAAATGGTCAGCTATACAAAGGAGGTTATGGCAAAATTTTCTAGAATTTTATGGAAAAGAAAGTTTATTTTTATGTTATTCCAAAAGAGTAATTCCCACCATTTTTGCATCTAAAGAAATATTCTAATTAATCCATGTACATATTCACCTATGAATATGCATGGATATCACAAACATTAATTATTAAAATTGATTTCTATGCATATAGAAAGATGCATAATGGAAATTTTTTTATTATTAAAGTGTTATTTTTATTAAATTTAATTTCTATCCATGGAAAGATGCATAATGAAAATTTTTATATTATAAAAGTGTTATTTTCATTAAATTTAATTTATGCATAAAAAGATGTATAATGGAAAGTTTTTTATTATAAAAGTGTTATTTTCATTAAATTTAATTTCTATGCATAGAAAGATGCATAATGGATGTTTTTTAGTTAATAAAAGTGCTATTTTCATTAAATTTAATTTTTATGCATAGAAAGATGCATAATGAAAATTTTTTTTATTATAAAAGTGTTATTCTCATTAAATTTAATTTCTATGCTTAGAAAGATGCATAATGAAAATTTTCTTTATTATAAAAGTGTTATTCTCATTAAATTTGATTTTCATGCATAGAAAGATACATAAAGGAAATTTTTATTATAAAAGCATTATTCTTATAAAAATTAATTTTTATGCTTAAATAGATGCATAAAGAAATTCTTTTTATTTTAAAAGTGTTATTCTTATTAAAATTAAATTTATGCATAAAGATTTTTTTTTAATTTTGAAAGTGCTATTCCTAATAAAATTGATTTTATGCATAAATAGATGCATAAAAGGATTTTTTTAAGTGTTTCTCCCATTGAAGTTGATTTTTATGCATAAAAAGATGCATAAAGAATTTTATATCAAAATTAGAATTCTCTTAAATTCTATGAGAAATTGATAAATGAATAACTAAATACTTTAAGAGAGAAATTTATATCGTTTTATACTCACACGAATTGTAAAAAGAAAATTCAAGAAATCTATCAAGATCGATATATTCAGATAAATGATTAATTTATTCCTCATTGGAATTCGTTACTAATTTAGAAATGAGTAAAGTGAATATTCAAAGAAAGAAATTCAGTAAAATAGTAACTGAATTATCAAACCTTATCGAGAAAGTTCAAGAAAAATCTTATTAGACTCGAACCTTGAATTAGACTATGACCAAGACAACTCTTTCGTGAGTTTCGAGGAGAGAAGATGTGACCACTTTAGAAAAATACCCTCAAAACTCTCGCGAAATCTGAAACTAAGTTTGAGACCCTTTGAATTGATCTGTGGATCAAGGTTACAGAATTCGAGGAATTTTGGTATGAAATTCAAAATTCTGTTTAAGAAGTTTTGGGGATATTGATTCAAGATATACTCATTGTATTCAAAAGAAAATCAAACTAAAAACTTGCATAGAAACCTTGTTTTCTTAAAGGACGGTCTTATGCCAGAATGCTAGAGGTAGCATTTGGTATATGTTTTTCTAAGGGAAGTTCGGTTGTTGTAACAGCTAGCGGGGAGTGTTCAAAGGACAACTCACGCGGCAAAGCCTGCCCAGGTCCTTGCCTCGCACTACAAGACACTGCTGCCATACACGCGTTCCATACACGCGATAAGTTACGGGCGCGTGTATGGTCGCGCATGTATATGAATAGTATCGAGCGCATGTATATTGGCATTTAAATTTGCGTGTATTGAACTTTAAGAAACGCATCTACCAACGCGTGTATATTGGCATCTAAATTCGCGTGTATACTGGTTTCAGAAACGTGTGTATAAGCGCGTGTATATACACGCAATTATACACGCATCAATACATGCGAGTGCTTTATTAAGAAAAACTAAATTCCTTTACGAAATTAAAAACTATTTTCTTTAAACCATCTCATAGTACATTACAGTATATATCATTACACAATCCCACTGCATGCATTTACAACAATGAAATATATTCAAAAATAAATCATGAGATGATAATTAAAAGACAACATATACAATAAAAATGTCATCAATTTAGAACGATGCAGTGTTAGATCTCATCTTCAAAAAGATCCATTCTTGCCAAATGATCAACATTAATATCCATTTGATCAATTTGTAAGGCTACAATTAAATTTATTCCACTATCGATATTTTGTCCATTGATAATGGTATCGATGTCCTGATCATCCTCATCAATATCACCATCATCCTCAATGGTAGGGTCATTCTCATGATCATGAGAAATGGCATGCTCATCCTCATTATCATGATCATCTCTTATTTCTTGATCATCAATCACAACATCTTCATTGGCATGTTCGACATCATCTTCATTGCGGCTTGTTACATCCTCCATATGCTCCATATCAGTGAATGTATTATATATCACTTTGGAACGTGGTGGAATAGGGATGACGTACCACCATTTAATGTCATACACCATTGGCAGATAGATAACCTACTCAAATACACATATTGCAGTAATTAATTAGCATATCAAAAGTCAAGGGGTACGCGAGCTTAGATATATATGTACATGAAACACATTAGTAAAAAAATGCATACTTGCTCACATTGTTGTGGCAATACGAGCCTATCTTTCTTTGTTTGCCAAAACTTTTAAAAGTCAATAGTTACATAGCCACTTGCATGGCGTTTTATCATTGCATTAGGCCCTTTTTCCACCACGTTCATTTGCCATTTGACATCCAAAACATACACAAAGAAGTGACGAAAGTCAAGCCTAAATATGTCTTGGATTGTGCCACAATAATCATCCATTTTTCCATTAGCTCCCTCAAAGCTACTAATGACACCGCAATCTTGTGTATTCCTCTTTTCATCAATTCTTTGTGTTCAAAAATGCTTGCCTTCACACCATATAGCA
This sequence comes from Cibotium barometz, assembly GCF_041138505.1. Lineage (NCBI taxonomy): Eukaryota > Viridiplantae > Streptophyta > Polypodiopsida > Cyatheales > Cibotiaceae > Cibotium > Cibotium barometz. The sequence continues at coordinate 18,446,528 of NC_141106.1, forward strand.
TTGAACATAGTGCACTGGACCAAAATAGACGCAATATTTGTGTAAGCAATGTGAATAAATATTAAAAGCAAATCACTTACAACTAATGCAAAACATTAGTTCTATGTACCTTTAATATGCATCCTCGTGCATACTCCCATTCTTCCGCCATGATATGCAGCCCCTCGTCGCTCTCTGCTCTCTCCATTTCCTCATGCAACCAATCAACATGGATATCATAATCCTATGTACAAAAGAGTAAACACAAAATCATAATCATTTTTTAATGAAAGTATAAAAATCGCGTGTATAAACACGGCTACATCCTGAAAATTGCATGTATAAACGCGGCTACATCCTAAAAATGGCATGTATAAATGCGGCTAAATCCTAAAAATTCGTGTATAAACGCGGCTATATTCTGAAAATCGCGTGTATAAACGCGGCTACATCCTAAAAATCGCGTGTATAAACGCGGCTGACTTAATATAAACGTGAAAATACACGCGCGGTTACACGCGACGACCTGTCCATACCTACAAATAACCCGCCTTCTCTAAATAAACATTTTCAAACTAAAGATTTGCTCTCCTTCCTCGTCGCCTCTTCCAACAGAGCACTAAACCTAAGTGCAAGGAGCAGACAAGGAGCACACACGGGTGAAGGAAACCAGCCAAAAAGAAGACTCACTTTTTCAGAGGTGAGTCAGTTTGTCCTTTGTCCTGTCTCTTTCCTTCCATTTGTTTATGCTATTGTCTCTTTCCTTTATGCATTTGTCTCCTTCCTTCTCCTTCTCTGGTTGCCATCATCTGGTGAACGATTGTGACAGTGGGCGACAGTGGGCTTTTTATAAGGACGATTTGTCGGTGGTCGGTCGCTTTCAAAAAAAAAAATTCGCAGGCCACGTGTAGCAACGCGTGTATGTCTGCGTGTATCCTGTCTGCACAGACGTTCACATGCATATACACCCGTTTTTGGACGGGTGTATACACGCGACTGTGTTTCACCCATGCTTGCGATCCAGGTTCTTCAGAGAGATGATCCCATCTGCATATGGCTTGCTTTCACAAAATCATATGTGCTAGCTTGCATTTGTGCTTTAATGCAATCATGTATATACTTTTATTTTTACAGATTCTTTATGGATCCAGGTTCTTCATCCGATCCATTTGCGTACGGCACTTGGATGATGGAGATGGTAAATCATTTTGGGCACCATCCTGGTCCAGTTGAGCTTATAGAGTACATGTATGCCCATCCCCCTTCTGGATTGCAAGGTATCTATACCTCGCCCCCGAGTATCTTGGTCACTCCACTGCCGTCTGCCTGCGAGTCCGACGAGATGGCATGCAGCTTCTCTTCTTCCACGCCCACCGAGGAGACATACCCCGTCCCAGACACACTCACGCACACCCTCCCAGGCACCATCACGTCAGGGCTCACAGCCACCATCACATACTCCCTCAGAGCCACCGTCATGTCAGGGCTCACAGCCACCGTCATGTAGACAATCCCCCAGTCGTGACTCCACCCGCAGCAGCAGTAGAAAGAGTGGGAGTGGAGGATGCGGCGGGTGCTTTGGTGGGGGAGGTAGTAGGACACGCAGTGAGAGAGGAGATAGAGGGAGAAGAGTTAGAGGAGACAGTGAGGATGAGGAGGAGATGAGAGAGGTGGAGGGAGTGATCTGCTATGATGTGATGGATAGGGGGGGATAATGATGGATGCGAGGGGGAAAGAGGTAATGGAGTACATGCGTGGGGTAGTATCAAACTTGTATAGAAATTGTTTTATTAGATTTAAAGATCAAAATAGCTGATTAGTTGGGGAGGTGATAGATGCTGTACATAGTCGGTACCCCAATCCCCCACATGTGACATTCTCGGATGTATGGGGAAGAACGCGAATAAGGGAGTTCTTAAGTAATAAAAGATCTCACCTTAAGAAACTCGCGTACGATGATGGGCTAAATGTAGCTGCAGGTGGCTATCCTACCGAGAAACCTGCCCACTGTGCACAAACGCAAGTGGAAGGAGGCAAAGAAACGAGTAGAGGGTGGCGTGAAGAGCACGTAGCATGTGGAGGCACGACAGATCTAGATGGAGACCATTGGATCTTCGCATTTCGGATCTGGCGGCGTCGAGTCATGGGAGGCAGAGTTCGTAAGTATCTTGCCACTTTATTTGATTGTTTACTTAATTCATTGATTCTATGATTGTTTTAATCTTACAAATTGTGTTGATTATGATACAGCGAGACAACGGGTTGCGGGGAGGAAGCCCACAGCCCACGATACTGGGTATGCTCGCCGGCATAGCAGACGTGACATGTGGGCCCTCTTCAGAGCCGAGGGACGTATTACGGACATGCAGTTTGAGATGGCCATGAGACCATATGGTCGACAGCAGCAGGTACTTGAAAACTCTAAACGAATGATTTTGGTTTATTGAATTACATATACATATACTTATATACTATATATTACTTGAACAAGCACAAGTTGCTCTACTACACCTGCTCTGATGATCCACCCGCCGCCACTGCAGAGGGTGGACGTGAGCACTACTCATCAGACATTCCGACCGATGTGAGCTCATCTGATCATGGAGGGAGCAGCGAGTCATCATCTCAGTCTGAGTAGTACTCAGACTTATAGTATCACATTCCATATTGAGGATGTGATTGTATATATATTTTTGTAACTGAAGCCATGGGCTACTTTGAAATATGGACTCCCTTGTATATATGTGTACACATAAAATTTTGATAGTAATTTTGAATCATGAATTGATAGTATTGCATTCGTGTCTGTCTTGAATCGTGTATTAACAATGTATGCATTCATGTTGTTCTTATCTTAAATCTTCCTCGAGGATGGTGCAATGCACCCCAAAAAAAATCCAGAGAGTGTTATTGGGTGCTGGAATGCTGGAACAACATTCAAAAATAGCACTCTCTGGATTTTTTTTTTCTCTCTGTTTGCGTGTATGGATGTGTCAATCTGCAAAAAGTCACGTGTATAAACGCGGATACTCTGTGAAATCCACGTGTATAGACGCGTCAACTCTGGAAAAGTCACGTGTATATACGCAGATACTCTATGAAATATGCGTGTATAAGCGCAGCTAAACTGACAAAACGCGTGTATACACCCTCGTATCAGCACGTCTAAGTGCAGCTAAATTGACAAAACGCGTGTATTCGACCATGTATGAGCGTGTTTGATTATTTTTATACATGCGCTTTTACACGCATGTCTTTGGCCGCGATGATACATGCGCTGATACACGGGCCCGTAACTTTTTTTCCACAAGTCATTTTTAGCGGCTAGGAGCGCGGGTATGAGCCCGATCCCTTGTAGTGTCGGTACGGTTAAAATGGTGTGCTTCCAGTATGATAGACGAGGGCCAACAAGAGGTCCCTGAGTGAAGTGCGAGGACACCTAAGGAGGATCCTGGAGGGTTCTGACCAGGCGATCATGGGCTCGCGGTGCCAAAGACACCCATGTGCATGTCGTGGAAGATATGTATGATGGACGAAATGATGATTGTAATCTGTTATTGGATCTTGTTGCTGACCAGCTAGTCTCAACGAAGAGTCCAGAGTGATACTATTTTTTTTAAAGAAACAAGGGACTCAATGGAAATTTTGAGTTATGACATCTGTAACCAATAAGTGTTTGGTGTCAATGGATTGTTTTCTAAGTTAAAGTTTTAAAGAGGAGTGTGTGCGTAGCTGCATTCGAAAGCAAAAGTTAAGAAAGGCATTCAATTATGGGTAGGTGAGTAATTGTTTGGTTCTACCGATTCTAGTGGTTTGGTGGTGTCAATGGAGTATTAATAATAAAATTGAAATAATAGGAATACACTTAGAATTCGAGTAGTTAAAAAAAACCCTAAAGACTTTCTCAAATGATTAGATCAACAGCTGTGCTTGATTTCGGTTAGAAAAAAAGCGTTGATTTCTTCAAGTTAAGTCTGTAATAGTTTTTCCTTCTATCTCGTTTAATCACGTGAAGGATAGTTTAGTTCTCTTGACCCCATTAGAAAATTCGTAAGAAAATCAAAAAGGTGGAATTGTCCCCGTTTTCCGGGCAAGGGAAATTCGTAAGAAAATCAAAAAGGTGGAATCGTCCCCGTTTTTCGGGCAAGAGAAATTTTCTCAGCTCGTGTCCGGACATTCGTGGGACGAGGCCCCGAGTGGGAAACCCTGCCCACGCAAGAGGAAGCTACTTCCACTCCTAACAATGAGGAATTCGGTGCACGGATGGGGCAGAGGGGTCCCACACTAATGCACACAGACTATTACTAAAGCTGGAAGATGTTATTTCTACGACTATACAATATTTTTTAGAGATGGTGAGTATGTTTTTTGATGTATTCGCATTGGAAAGTGCATGTAGAATATCTCTTGAAAACAAATAGAAGGGAGTGGTAATGGTTCTAAGTTTTTAAGAATTACGTGAGATTGAATCCATGTGGTCATGCTTTGTTGAGGGGAATATTGAATTCAGTTCATGGGCTAGAATCACAAAGTTAGGAGGTGATTCCATGTTTACAAATGAGAAAGTTTTGATAGAAGGCCCCACACCAAAGCATAAACCTACACTACAAATGAGAAACTTTTGATAGAAGGCCCCGCATCAAAGCATAAAGCTACACTTACAAAGGATAATGAAGGGGAAATGTTAGACTTTATTGATCAACTATGAGCCAATAGACACAAACATGTGTTTAAAAGCATATTTAGTTTTCATTTTATTGGTAGGATAGATTTTTCCATTGTGATATGTAAGTAAATGCTCTATGAGTATCATCAACTAGTAAATGCTCTGAGTATCATCAACTAGATTTGTATGTACGGTACTTATAATCTTAACTTAGTAGAAGAAATTCTATTTCATTTTGTAAAATTCAAAGATACTCTTATTTAGCTACCTTGAATGCATCATAATTTGTTCATAATGAAAAAGTTACTGCATCATAATTATTGAGATATCGAGCTCATCTAGTGAGGCGGTGGACACTGATGACCTACATGGGGGATAGGCCCCACACTTACCCCACTGGCATGGTTCGTGAGATCATGGGTGATATGCGGTCAGTGGGATGACAGGCTGTGTGACTGGCATAGTTATAGCACCAGCTCATTTAGTTGGGTTCACACTATAGAGAACCCTAGTATGTATTTGGTTGAGTACCTTTTCATATTTGTGTGTACTCTTATCTTTGTATATGGTGTGTTGAGTGTTGTGTGAAGAAGAAGAAGAATATTTTCAGCCTCTCACCTTGTATGTTCTCTTTTAGGGTTTTGTGAGTGTGTGTGTGCTTACAAGAGCTCAAGCTCTCTTCTCCCCATGCATCTTTTCATGGTATCAGAGCCTGGTGCATGCTAAGGGCTGAGCTGCAAGCAAGAGAAGCAGTGGAAGCGGTACGAGGGTAAGAGCTTCAACTACTCTTCCCTATTTGTGTTGGCGACTACACCCTTGTCGGGAGCTCTATGGGAGGCACCGGCAAACAATCTTTGATTGATGAGATTTCTTCGCAGGAGTAAAGATATAGGGCAACTATGTTGTCCTATTGGACAACATGTTTTGGGCCGAAAACGCGTTTCGGGCACATTAGGACCTTTGTTTTTCAGAAAGCAGGAGCACTGCGGCGGGTAAGTCATCGTTTCTATGTAGAACTCTATTTTAAAAACTGTAGGAATACAGATTAGTTGTGCAGACATTGTGTGTGCTGCAAGGAGGTCAATAGTTACCATTGGGTGTATGTATGCACATTGAGGTCACTGGTTGTGACATTTGAGTGTAGTAGAGTACCGGTGCAGAAAATACAACAGTTTGTGTAGGACACAAACCAGAGTGCTGTTTCTGGTAAATTTGTGTGTCTGGCAAGATGTCAAATGATGGCATAAACTAGATTGTTGTTGAGAAGCTTGATAAGAACAACTTCCATTTTTAGAGGTTCACATTGACAAATTTCCTGATGGGAAAGGGTTATTGGGACTACCTAGAAGGTGAGCATGAAGAGGCATTAAAGATATCACAGATCAATCCGACTTCTGCAAATGTCAAAGAGTTCAAGTATTGGAACCAAGGAGCCAGAAAAGTTATGTATTGGCTCTCTATTGGTATATAGGACACCATGATTGGCCAAGCACATACAGGATGCCAAGTACCCCAAGGAGCCATGGGACACCTTGGTAAAACTCTAAGAAACGAATACCAAGGCACGAAAGATACAATTGAAGAATAAACTTCATACTGTGGAGAAAAAGAGTATGTCTGTGAATGACTATGCATTGAAGATCAAGGGTATTGTGGAATCATGTCAGCCTACTTAAGAAGTATGTACCGAGCCCGAATCATTTGCTTAATGATGAACTCTTAACTTCTTCAACCCAAGGGCAGATGGAACTCTAACCTGAAGAAATCCTTGATGTTCAAGAGAAGGTGCTCAGGAACAGAATTCTGAGAGAATTATTAGTCAAATGGAAGTTCTATCCTTTTGAAGACGCCACTTGGGAGAAAGAAGCCGAACCGATGCGAGATTACCCCCACTTTGCGAGATGAGGACATCTCGCATTTTTCAAGTGTGGGAGAGGATGTAAGATTCCTTCCGAGCCCCTCAAGATTTCTAGTTTCTTCCCCTGTAATCAATCCCCTTTTTCAGAATAATAAAAGATCTTGTTTCTACCTGTTTTGGCCTAGAGAGAGGTAATTCAGTTTTTAGATATCCTTGGATGGAAAAATATCCTTTCTTATTAAAATAAATTTCCCTAAAACATAAGTTTAAAAAGAAATTGATAAGGTGCATTAGAAATAAATTATAATCTACTCAAAATACCTTAGCCTAAGGGTCCAGATTTTTTAAAAATTTTGGATTAAGATTCTTATGGCCATTAAGATTAATCCAAATGTAGGGAGGAGGAGATCAATTGAAGAATAAAAGAAAAACCCCTCAAAAATGAGTAAATGCTCACATAAGATGAAGAGTGGACTAAGGACCAAAGAAAAGATAAAAAAAACTGAATTTTAACACCTCAGAGTGGGGATCTCCCCTCATGAAGTAGGCACCTTTTTCTCATCATTACCCCCCAATTTTAAATCAATTAAATGAGATATTTAATCTCTCATGTCTCCTATTTCGAACTAGATCAAGAAGTAAGCTAAATTGACCCAAAAATGGTCAAAAATTGACCAAATTGATCTAAAGAATTCTAGAATCAGTTAACTTGGTTTGAGGCTCACGTTTTCCTATAAATAGAAGTCTCCCCCTTTGTAAAAGCTTAATGGTGTTTATGCACTATTACTCTACTCCTCCTGCTGCCCTGAGCCATCTACATTTAATTTCTTGATAATTCAATTGTTTTTGGCCTAATCCTCTCCAAAGTGAATTGGCTTCAAACAAGAGTAGAACCCTCAATCCCTCAAGCCAAAGGAAAGCTTACAAGCTCCATGTAAGCTAATTTTTCTAGCTTGTTTAATTTTTAAATCTATGATTTTCTTGATTTTCATGTTTTACTGTTGATTGAATTAAATTCAAATGCTATGCCTTTGAGGAAAGGCCCACCCCCTTCTCTTCTTTACATTCCAGCCTTTCTTAATCCTAGAAAGATTAACTAAAAGATTAATTAAACTTTTATTATTATTTTTAAAAATTATATAGATTAGAGTCCTATACATCTAATTTGGGTTAATTAAAGTCAATTAAAGAATGATAAAAATGAGAAATGGTCAGCCATACAAAGGAGGTTATGGCAAAATTTTCTAGAATTTTGTGGAAAAGAAAGTTTGTTTTTATGTTATTCCAAAAGAGTAATTCCCACCATTTTTGCATCTAAAGAAATATTCTAATTACTCCATGTACATATTCACCTCTGAATATGCATGGATATCACAAACATTAATTATTAAAATTGATTTCTATGCATATAGAAAGATGCATAATGGAAATTTTTTTATTATTAAAGTGTTATTTTCATTAAATTTAATTTCTATGCATAGAAAGATGCATAATGAAATATTTTTATGTTATAAAAGTGTTATTTTGATTAAATTTAATTTCTAAGCATATAAAGATGCATAACGGAAAGTTTTTTATTATAAAAGTGTTATTTTCATTAAATTTAATTTCTATGCATAGAAAGATGCATAATGGATATTTTTTAGTTAATAAAAGTGTTATTTTTATTAAATTTAATTTTTATGCATAGAAAGATGCATAATGGAATTTTTTTATAATAAAAGTGTTATTTTTATTAAATTTAATTTCTATGCTTAGAAAGATGCATAATGGAAAATTTTATTTTATTATAAAAGTGTTATTCTCATTAAATTTGATTCTCATGCATAGAAAGATGCATAAAGGAAATTTTTATTGTAAAAGCATTATTCTTGTAAAAATTAATTTTTATGTATAAATAGATGTATAAAGAAATTCTTTTTATTTTAAAAGTGTTATTCCTTTTAAAATTGAATATATGCATAAAGAAATTTTTTTATTTTGAAAGTGTTATTCCTAATAAAATTGATTTTATGCATAAATAGATTTTTTTTAAAGTGTTATTCCCATTGAAGTTGATTTTTATGCATAAATAGATGCATAAAGAATTTTATATCAAAATTAGAACTCTCTTAAATTCTATGAGAAATTGATAAATGAATAATTAAATACTCTAAGAGAGAAATTTATATCGTTTTATACTCACACGGATTGTAAAAAGAAAATTCAAGAAATCTATCAAGATCAAAATATTCAGATAAATGATTAATTTATTCTTCATTGGAATTCATAACTAATTTAGAAATCAGGTAAGTAAATATTCAAAGAAAGAAATTCAATAAAATAGTAACTAAATTATCAAACCTTTTCGAGAAAGATAGTTGAAGAAAAATCTTATCAGACTCGAACCTTGAATTAGACTATGACCAAGACAACTCTTTCATCAGTTTCGAGGAAAGAAGATGTGACCACACTTAGAAAAATACCCTCAAAACTCTCGCGAAATCTGAAACTAAGTTTGAGACCCTTCGAATTGATCTGTGGATCAAGGTTACAGAATTCAAGGAATTCTGGTATGAAATTCAGAATTTCGTTTAAGAAGTTTTGGGGATACTGATTCAAGATATACTCATTGTATTCAAAAGAAAATCAAACTAAAAACTTGCATAGAAACCTTGTTTTCTTAAAGGACTATCTTACGCCAGAATGCTGGAGGTAGCATTTGGTATATGTTTTTCTAAGGGAAGTTCGGTTGTAACAACTGGCGAGAGGAGTGTTCAAAGGACAACTCAGGTGGCAAAGCCTACCCAGGTCCTTGACGAGCCTCGATCGGTACGGTTAAAATGGTGTGCTTCCAATATGATGGACGAGGGTCAACGAAGAGGTCCCTGAGTGAAGTGCCAGGACACCTAAGGAGGATCCTGGAGGGTTCTGACCAGGTGACACAGGCTCGCAGTGCCAAAGACACCCATGCGTAAGTCGTGGAAGATATGTATGATGGACGAAATGATGATTGTAATCTGTTACTCGATCTTGTTGGGCTGACCAGCTGGTCTCAATGGAGAGTCCAGAGTGATACTATTTTTTTTTAAGAAACAAGGGACTCAATGGAAATTTGGAGTTATGACCTCTATAACCAATAACTGTTTGTCAATCGATTGTTTTATAAGTTAAAGTTTTAAAGAGGCGTGTGTGCGTAGCTACATTCGAAAGCAAAAGTTAAGAAAGGCATTCAATTATGGGTGGGTGAGTAATTGTCTGGTTCTACCAATTTCAGTGGTTTGGTGGTGTCAATGGAGTATTAATAATAAAATTAAAATAATAGGAATACGCTTAGAATTCGAGTAGTTAAAAAAAAACCTGAAGACTTTCTCAAATGATTAGATCAACGGCTGTGCCTGATTTCAGTTAGAAAAAAAGCATTGATTTCTTCAAGTTAAGTTTGTAATAGTTTTTCCTTCTATCTTGTTTAATCAGGTGAAGAATAGTTTAGTTCTCTTGACCCCGTTAGAAAATTCGTTAAGAAAATCAAAAAGGTGGAATCGTCCCCGTTTTTCGGGCAAGGGAAATTTTCCCAGTTTCGGTTTTGGAATAACCACCAGATTAGTCTCGTGTCCGAACATTCGTGGGGCAAACCCTGCCTGCGCAAGAGGAAGCTACTTCCACTGAGGGGTCCCACACTAATGCACACAGACTATTACTAAAGCTGGAAGATGTTATTTCTATGACTATAAAATCTTTTTTAGAGATGGTGAGTATGTTTTTTGATGTATTCGCATTGGAAAGTGCATGTAGAATATCTCTTGAAAACAAACAGAAGGGAGTGGTAATGGTTCCAAGTTTTTAAGAATTACGTGAGATTGAATCCATGTGGTCATGCTTTGTTGAGGGGAATATTGAAATCAGTTCATGGCTAGAATCACAAAGTGTATTCGCATTGAAAAGTGCATGTAGAATATCTCTTGAAAACAAACAGAAAGGAGTGGTAATGGTTCCAAGTTTTTAAGAATTACGTGAGATTGAATCCATGTGGTCATGCTTTGTTGAGGGGAATATTGAAATTAGTTTATGGGCTAGAATCACAAACAGGGATTTCATTAACGTCTTCACAATTTCGTGATCACGTTAACAAAACCTATTGTTAACATATTAAAACTTGTGATCACATTGTATATTCACATGACCTGAGCAATGATCTGCCAGAACCCACTAGTCCCGTAACACCTCCGGGCTTTTGGTTTTCCCGGCGGGCCCACCGGGATAACTCCTTATCCCAGCGGGACCGTGGAGAAAAGCAAAGAACACCATTCTGTTTATAAACACTGCTTGACACCCATCGTGGAACTTTTGGGGAGATAGTCCTTGTTTTGGGGGCGTGATATCTCTCCTCAAAGTACTTGTAGAGCTCTCGAGTTGCTAGAAGTGTTCTCTTGGGAAGAACGTCCTTATCTTAGGGGCTGTCGTCTTTCCTTGTAGGCACTCCTAAGGCTATTGAGCCACTCGTCCTTAGTTCTTTGAATTGGGGGCAGGGTGTGGTTCGTAGCTAATACTTGCGGAGATTTAGGGACAAATTTGGAGTCATTCAGCTTTGCATTTGAGCTACGTAGGTAATCTACCTCATTCTACTTTATGAATGGTTTGATGGAGCCAAGAGTCCTGCTTAGGGGCTTGTATTGGTTCTTGATACTTGATATAGTTTAGAGTAGACAAGGGTCTATTGTCCTATACTAGAGTATTGGGCAAGCATAGATCTTTGATTTTCTTTGTGAATGCTAGAGAAGGTCTATTGTCCTATACTAGAGTATTGGGCAAGCATAGATCTTTGATTGTGTAAAGTATCCTTAATTGGGTACAAAAGGCATCCTTCATTGGGGGTGCAATGTGCATGATAGTTTCGAAGTAGTTTTGTAGTAAGACCTTGCAAGACAGTTTCGAAGTAGTTTTGTGTTATGTGTTGATTTTTTGTATTTGTCAAGATAGTTTCGAAGTACTTTGTCTGCTAATGTATGTTTTGTAATACGTGAGTGACTTTGTTGTTTTTTCATTTGTGTATTCATTGTTATATGCTTCGTTGAATAGGTTATTTGTTGAGATGGAGGACAATGTTGGATCCAGTGATACCTCCAATAGAGTCCAAATTTCAAATAGCAGGAAAAAAAAAGCACCTGGGATAGAGTGGCAATATGCAATTAACGTTGGTGATCGATTCATAGATTGAAGTTTAAGCTATGCCATGCAATAAAATCAGGTGGGGGGCCTCGACTAAGAGAACACTTTTTAGGCAGACCGAAGAAAAAGTCATGTACCCACCCCTCTGCACCTGTAGTGGCCAAACACATAAGAGAAGAAATTCAAAAGAAAGATTCAAGAAAACATGACACTCCTACTGTTAATGTATCAAGGCAGCAAGAACACTGTTGTTCTAATCATCAAACTCCCGCTACATCGCCTGCTTGTACCCCGAACGGCAATGTGCAACCAGAAAGTAATCTACTCAGTGCATCTTCCTGCAAATCAAAACTTTGATGTAGGAAATATACCCATGCGTCAAACTTCATTGCAAGAAAGCCTACGTCACGATCGACTCGATGATGCACAACTCGCCCTTGCTGAAGCAATTTACTTTTCTGGGAGTACTATGATGATGGTGGACAGTGAGCATGGAAGAAAATTGGTGAGTTTGGACTAGGGTTTTCACCGCCTACGTACCATGCTATGCGAAAATTGGTGAGTTTGGACTAGGGTTTTCACCGCCTACGTACCATGCTATGCGAAATGATCTATTAGAGAAATGTTATGCGCAAGTAAAAGAACGTGTACAAAGAATAATTCTTAGCAATATAGAGCTTTCTGGATGTAGTATAGTAAGTGATGGATGGTCTAATGTACAAAAAAAACCATTAATTAATATAATGGTTATTTCACCTAGAGATGAGACTTTCATCCGTGCCGTGGATTCAGCTGGTTTAATCAAAACTGGGGCTTACATTGCTCAAGTCATTGGCTCTGTGATAGAGGAAGTGGGTGCCAAAAATGTAGTCGAAGTCGTCATGGACAATGTAAAGAATTGCAAAAATGCATCCAAAATCCTACAGCGACAATATCCACATGTTTTTTTGGTAGGCTGTAATACTCATAGTTTGAATCTTGTATTAAAAGATTGGTATAAAAGTGATGATACCAAATGGTTTGCCTCAATCGTCGACACTGCTCGCTAGCTTGTGAGATTCATGCTCAAGAGACAGAGAGTGTTAGATATTTTTCGACCTCGCATGTCAGTTATGTTAAAGCTTCCAGCGGAGACTAGGTTTTGCACTCACTTTTACACTTTTGAGTCTCTTCTTAGAAATAAAGTGCAGTTTGCAAAACATTTACATGCATGGCATTTCATGACTGGGAGAGCACTCAACTTGAAAAAGTGAAAGAGAAAATCAAAGTCTTGAAGGCAGCGCTTACCAGAAGAAGTTGGTGGAACAGTGTGATGGATGCATACCATGTAATGATGCCTGTTATGTATGCCGTACGAAGTCTTGATCAAAGAGCGCCTAATCTCGGAAAAGCATGGATGCAATGGTGGACTGTCCAGCGGAGTTTGGAGTGTCCTGAGAAATTAGAGCATTCAGTGGTGGAAAAGCAATGGCGTGTACCATTCTCCAGTAGACAAAGAAAAGTCCTATTGAAGTACTTTCATGCTAGATGGATTGGAGCACATTCACCACTACACAGTGCTGCTTACATGTTAGATCCTGATTATAGAATATGGATTTGATGTCCAACGTTGAGGTGGTGCAAGATTTTTATAAAGTGGTAAACACTTTCTATAATAATGTTGATGATCGTGTAAAGTGCATAAAGGAGATGACCTCATTTCGATTGATAGAGGGTTTATTTTCCAACTCCCTTGTTCAACAAATGGCTAAAGAGCAACCTGCATGAAAGTGGTGGATGATGAATGGTGGTGAGCATTATGCTTTATTGCGCAACCTTGCAATGAAGGTTCTAAGTCAGTGCTCTTCAAACTCAGGCTCAGAAAGAAACTGGAGCATGTACAAATATATTCACAGTACTATTCGCAATCGACTTCTTGCACATCGAGCAGATAAACTTGTTTACATGTATTGCAATGAAAAGATCTTGCAAGACATTGAAAGCGAAGAGTATGAAGAAGATATGCCCAGATGGATGTACAATTGTGATGATGTAGTAGACGAGAACTTTGATGTTGGACGCACGTTGTGCACCACCCTTGAGATAGAAGACAATTTAGACATTGACTTAGATGAGCTTAATTTAGCAGAGACGAGAGAGTAAACGGTGAAAGAATTTTGGAGCAAGATACTGACATAGAGGAAGAAGTCATTTCATTAATTTCATAAAAAGTACTTGTACAAATGATCGTATTTGGAGAAATTATCAATACAAAAGTAGGATTTATGTCTTTCTTAGCTTTCATCTTGAAATAAATTACGAATTGCACTAGGAGTTGCATCTAAAGGTCCTGGTGGTTTCTATTCGCTAGCCATGCCGAACACTGTATAAATACCTTGATTTATTGGGACACTGCACAATGCACATGTGGAAGTATTTTGCATTTGCCTCACTAAACATATTAAGTGGTAGTAGTGTCCAGAGGGTAGTATATACTAGCCGCTCCACCCATCGAATACTTTGTAACATACAAAGCATTGGGGGGTGGAGGAACTAGTAGCCTCAGCAGAAACTCCCACAAGATCAGGATGTATCAAAAAATGAGAGATGTGGTTTCCTTGGCGCACAGAAGAAATACGTGAAGAGATGCTCTGTACATCTTCGCTAATCTTTGTGAGCTGCTCTTGAATCCCTCTATTGGCCGGGGGAGGAGTTGACGCTTGAGATAATCGCTCAGCTTCTTTCTCCTTCTCTGCTAGCTGTGCCCCTAAGCTTTCTTTGACCTTGTTTAACTCTAATCCAGCGCCCTCCACCATGAGAGCAAGTTCCTCCCTTGTGAATGTCACTGTCTCTTCACGTATGTCGTGGGTGTTGACAGTGGCCTCTCTGGAGGTGAAGTCCACTGGAGTTTCTAGGATAAATTGTGCATATAGCATCTTAGCAAAATAGAGTGGAGTGTCGGCGTTATGGAGAGGACGACCGTACACCTCCAAGAAAATGTGCTCGGCATTAATTTTAATATCATTGTGAGTGCAACGTGAAATCTTCCATCTTCCCTTCTTAATCTCGCCATCTGGACATGGCCATATTTCCTTTATCATCTCTATGGTTACGCATTTGTTTATGTCTTTCCATTGGGCATAAGTAGGATTTGTCCATTTCGACAACCTGCATGCTGTTCTTGTAGCTTCGCGGGCTGTCAGGCCATGTGCAAGGGCCTTCATTCGCTCATATGCCTTCTTGGCTAACTCTTGATGCTCGTTTGCTTGCGCCTCTGCCATATCTGCATGAATGTAAATGACTTTAGGATTTTAATGAACTGTAAAGATCAACGTAAGATAAATTGACCATTACCCTCAAAAACTTAAAGTTTAACACTAGTTTGGTACCAAAACAGGACACTTGAGTGTCCTTTTTTGGGGGTTGCGAAAAAAAATCAAACTCCTAATGTAGGCTTTAAGAACCAAAATTCTTCATTGGGCATGTAGAACATAACCCTATGCTTATGTAAAAAATGCTAAACATATAAAATGCCTTTTTATTTGGAAGTACATAAGCAACAAAGTAGCATATGTCTTGAAAATGAACATTTTTTAGGATTTTTCAGGATTTTTCCAAATATGCAAGCATCATTCTCTCAAAAAAAAAATCCAATGATATCAATAGCATTTTTCCCAAGATATTTTGATAGCATACATCAGACTTCCAAGGAGGTAGAAGTTCACAAGTAGTCTACACCTATAGTTACAACAAATAATGCACTTACACAGCTTTCCTCTTTGATGAAAATCAAAATTAGGCTCATAATTAGACATTTTACGTATTAAAAATAGGTTGCGCAAAAGGCCATGTATGAGAAGAGGCCCAAAAAGTGGCTCTAAAGTTTTGGAAAATTCAAAACAAAGTAGTATTTACCCTATATAACATGGGTGCACCTCAAGTTTTACATTATTAGCTTGCATATGGAAGGAGAAAAATTCATGCTCCACCTGTATAAAAACATCATTTCAATATTAGCGAGTCAAAAATTTATCCAATAATTATTGTTTGATGATTCCAAGATTTAGTTTACATCATGGGCTTTCCATCAAGCCAAGTTTCATGATCAAACTATGTCCCTTCTAAAAGTTATGTACAAATTACTACTATTTTGAAAACAGCAAAAATCATGCGTTTTATCAGCATGTGTCTAAGAAAATTAAAATATTGCCTTGCAAAAGCTAAGAAAAGTGTAATTTAAAAAATCTCAAATTTTTTTTGGGTCTTGAGGAACATCTGTGGATGTTAAGCATTTCAAAACTCTTAATAGATTGCCCACAAAAATTCAAGAAAAATGCTAACTTTCAGGACACTTGTGTCCTCAGGACACTTTAGTGTCCAATTACAGAACTAGTGTTAACACCACGAGAGGAGATATGTATTGCAAAGACTCAATGAGAAATATCCACTTGACTCCAAAAATACTTCAAACAATGCACGCACATCAAATTTTGAAGAGAAAACATAAACTTAAACACCACAAGAGGAGAGAGATATTGCAAAGACTCAATGAGATAATATTTCAAACAATGGACACATCAAATTTTGAAGAGAGAAACAAAGTGCCATTCCTGAAACTTAATCTCTTGATACTGTATCATTACAAAATTGGGGTGAATGACACCGATAGCTCTACAAGAGGACGTTGTGCCCTCGTTGGGTCAGTATTTAGTGATTTAAAAAATTCCACTACTTGCAAAATGGATTTTCGCTCATCGCGATTAGGCAGGCACATCCAATTTTTGACTTTATAAATAATAGTATCCATGGTAACTTTGTCATAGAAACTATTGTCCATCCACAACTCTTGTACTTTCTGCCAAAAGTCATATAAAGTTTGTAATAAATATCCTAAAGCAAAAACATCAGATGCAAGAGTGTATGCATCTGTCAAAAACGAATCATAAAGCTCCGGGGCTATCCACGGCCGTTTATTTCGCTCTTTGTCTGCGTAGGAGACCGCCTGTGCCACCTTCTCAGGGTTCTTGTCTGCTTCAAATACAAAATTGAGAGACACCCATTTTTTGGGCGCTCTTAGCAGTAACCCCCAATCGATTAGACCTACGCGTGGCTTCAACTCTTTTGTAAAATCCAACACTACATTGAATGGATGTAGGTCGGTATGTACAATTCCTGCCAAATGTGCGGCCGCTAGGCCTTCCACCAGGGCATGCATAATATGTGGCATGGTTATTACTATTTGTTTTATTTTAGAAAGTTCTAGATGACTTAAAGGAATATTATCGGGCGGGGATTGTCTCCATCCTCGATCCAAACGGAAAATTGCTCTGGTGAACTCACTGAATCTGAAGGGGACCTTCAGAAGAGTATCACCAAGCGAGCCGCCATTATAGTATGGGAAAATAGTGATCCAAGGAGATTCTTTTGTGAAGGCAATACACCTGACAATTGATGGGTGTAGAACCTGCATGCCCTGCTCTGCCTGGAAGCTCTCGAACTTGGCGCTGCCTTCTCCTTTGTAGTGCTTTCCGCAAAAAGTAATGTGCTCCGAAAAAAATGATATACCTTTAACTATATACTCTTTTACTGTGTCAAAAACACCAGAGCCTATTGTTCGCCCTTCAAACAGAGCCTCCTGCGAGATGCCAATGAGGTGTGTGCACATAAAATTGTAGATGGTACGATTAATGACACTTGTCCCACTCGCATCTGCCTGGCTGGACGTTGCAACGATGTCCTGGGAAATGCACACTCTTTTGGGGAGTGACTCTGCATCCAGCGCCTTCATGCGCTTGCTCTTGGCTCTTTGCTCGCTCCATACAATGTCCCATAACTGTAGACGATGCATATTAGATTCAGGCGGGGAAGCATCTCTAAGATCATTGCATGCTACATGCATGGTCCCCAAAATGATTCGTGTTATATGTTGATGGTTGAAATATGCTATCTTCTATCTATCAAGCAACTCAGCGTTGCCTCCGCTTCGAAGCCGACGCTGTGCATTTTTCCATATCTGGTCTATTAGATCTCGCATGAGTCATTGATCTTTTTGACGACGTCATCAGCACATTGTGACAATGTGATGATTGCTTCAATGCAAATTGCTCGTAGAATGATTTTACGCTCTTCAGGGGAAAGCATGTTGGTCGTCTTCGTAAATCTAGCAAATATCACTAAACACAAAAAAACAGAATATTAAACAACATTACTGAAATCAACATCAAGCAAACGTGAGAGAACAGCAACAAGTGTATTATTACTTATCAATGTTCAAACAAAAATGGAATATCAAATAATTTTACTGAAATCAACATCATCCAATACATCATCAAACGTGAGAGAACAGCAAGTGTATCATTACTTATCAATGATAAAAAAAACGGAATATCAAACAATATTACTGAACTCAACATCATGCAATACATTATCGAACGTGAGACAACCGCAAACAAGTGCATTATTACTTATCAAGTGTATACATGTTGCACTCCTCATCTACACACCTATCGTGACACAGAGAGAAAGAGAGAGTTGTGAAGGGTATTATGAGAGAGAGAGAGAGAGAGGGGGGGGGGGGAGGAAGAGAGAGAGGTGTGACAGACAGAGAGAGAGGAAACATTAGATGACATTTTTAATAGTTTTGTGAGTTCCTAAAGAGAGGAAAATAATGTTTTGTATTCCTAAAGCACTCCTCATCTACACACCTATCGTGATAGAGAGAGAGTTGTGAAGTGTATCATGAGAGAGAGAGAGAGTTGTGAAGTGTATCATGAGAGAGAGAGAGAGAGAGAGAGAGGAAGAGAGGAAGAGTTGTGAAGTGTATCATGAGAGAGAGAGAGAGAGAGAGAGAGGAAGAGAGAGAGAGTTGTGACAGATAGAGAGAAGAAGCATTAGATGACATTTTTAATATTTTTGTGAGTTCATAAAGAGGAAAATAATGTACTGTTTTAATTTTTAAGTAAATAGAGAGAGAAAAAAGAAATAATTAAGAATTATGTATATTTTAAGAGAAAAAAAAAAGAAATCCTTATCTACACATCTATCGTGTTGTGAAGTGTATCATGAGAGAGAGAGAGAGAGAGAAAGAGTTGTGAAGTGTATCATGAGAGAGAGAGAGGGGGGCAGGAAGAGAGAGAGAGATATTCATTTTTTCGAGTTACGAATCACGATATTATAAAATAAAACGTTTAGACAATATGATGTAAACTTTGATCCATGAAATACTCATGCCGCGTTAGCAACCAAGTATCACATGGATCAAACATAATAAAAACAATACAAGTCAAATCAAACAAATTTACGACATTTTTTCGATCGCGTTAACGATCATATGTCGTAATATGCAAGCAAATTTACGACATTTTCTCGACCGCATTAACAATCAAATGCTGCAATATGCAAAAAATAATATATGCACTAGCGGATGACACCAACTTGCCGCGTTAATGACAAAATGCCGCCCGAGTCTATGGGAATACGAATAGGATACGAACATACACTAGCCGCGTTATCGACCATATGCCCGCATTTGACAAAGGGAAGGGAAGGGAAGGTGACATCGCCATAACGATACTATGCTTGCCGCGTTACCGACTAGTATCGCTACGGCGTGCCATACTTACCATAGGACACAGACTAGCCGCGTTATCGACTAAGTGCCCCAGGGTAAGCACCATTCCGAAGAATGGCCTTACACACCCCCCCTCGTGTGGCGGACCACCCACATCCTGCCGCGCATTGCGACAATGGGCGGCTGCCCGCACGAACACACACCCACACACACATCCCTCGTGTGGCGGACCACCCACATCCTGTCGCGCATTGCGATAATGGGCGACTGCCTGCACGAACACACACCCACACACACACCCACACACACCCACACACCCACACACACACACACACAAACACAAGTTTCATTACCTGTGTATACTGTCAGCAATGAACTCCCAAAGGGCCCCCCAGGCCCATATATATAGGAAATTGTACCCCGCCGGGCTGGACGACGACCTCGCCGGGACCCGTCGGGGTTTCTTTTTTCCCGAGGGACCGCCGGGTATTGCAAAACCCCGGCGGGATTTTATCCGATTATCAGGGAGCTTCCCACCGGCTTTTTTGGGAACATGTTAACATGTTAATAACATGTTAACACATGTTATTAACAAAAAAAATTGTGATCACGTGAATATAAAATCATTGATCACAAAGTTAGGAGATGATTCCATGTTTACAAATGAGAAAGTTTTGATAGAAGGCTCCACAACAAAGCATAAAGCTACACTACAAATGAGAAACTTTTGATAGAAGGCCCCGCATCAAAGCATAAAGCTACACTTACAAAGGATAATGAAGGGGAAATGTTAGACTTTATTGATCAACTTTGAGCCAACAAACACAAACATGTGTTTAAAAGCATATTTAGTTTTCATTTTATTGGTAGGATAGGTTTTTCCATTGTGATATGTAAGTAAATGCTCTATGAGTGCTCTATGAGTATCATCAACTAGTAAATGCTCTGAGTATCATCAACTAGATTTGTATGTACGGTACTTATAATCTTAACTTAGTAGAAGAAATTCTATTTCATTTTGTAAAATTCAAAGATACTCTTATTTAGCTACTTTGAATACATCATAATTTGTTCATAAGTTGCTACATCATAATTGTTGAGATATCGAGCTCATCTAGTGAGGCGGTGGACATTGATGACCTGCATGGGGGATAGGCCCCACACTTACCCCACTGGCATGGTTCGTGAGATCATGGGTGATATGCAGCCAGTGGGATGACAGCCTGTGTGACTGGCATAGTTATAGCGCCAGTTCATTTAGTTGGGTTCACACTATAGAGAACCCTAGTATGTATTTGGTTGAGTACCTTTTCATATTTGTGTGTACTCTTATCTTTGCATATGGTGTGTTGAGTGTTGTGTGAAGAAGAAGAAGAATATTTTCAGCCTCTCACCTTGTATGTTCTCTTTTAGGGTTTTGTGAGTGTGTGTGTGCTTGCAAGAGCTCAAGCTCTCTTCTCCCCTGCATCTTTTCATGGTATCAGAGCCTAGTTTTGTGAGTGTGTGTGTGTGCTTGCAAGAGCTCAAGCTCTCTTCTCCCCTGCATCTTTTCATGGTATTAGAGCCTGGTTTATGCTAAGGGCTGAGCTGCAAGCAAGAGAAGCAATGGAAGCAGTACGAGGGTAAGAGCTTCAACTACTCTTCCCTATTTGTGTTGGCGACTACACCCTTGTCGGGAGCTCTACGGGAGGCACCGGCAAACAATCTCTGATTGAGGAGCTTTCTTCGCAGGAGTAAAGATGTAGAGCAACTATGTTGTCCTATTGGACAACATGTTTTGGGCCGAAAACGCGTTTCGGGTGCATTAGGACCTCTGTTTTTCAGAAAGTAGGCGATTTCGAGCACTGCGGCGCGGGTAAGTCATCATTTCTATGTAGAACTCTATTTTAAGAACTGCAAGAATACAGATTAGTTGTGCAGACATTGTGTGTGCTACAAGGAGGTCAATAGTTGCCATTGGGTGTATGTATGCACATTGAGGTCACTGGTTGTGACATTTGAGTGTATTAGAGTACCGCTGTAGAAAATACAACAGTTTGTGCAGGACACAAACCAGAGTGCTGTTTTTGGTAAATTTGTGTGTCTGGCAAGATGTCAAATGATGGCATAAACCAGATTGTTGTTGAGAAGCTTGATAAGAACAACTTCCATGTTTGGAGGTCCACGTTGACAAATTTCCTGATGGGAAAGGGTTATTGGGACTACATAGAAGGTGAGCATGAAGAGGCACTAGAGATATCACAGATCAATGCGAGTGCTGTAAATGTCAAAGAGTTCAAGTATTGGAACCAAGGAGCGAGAAAAGTTATGTATTGGCTCTCTATTAGTATACAAGACACCATGATTGGGCACATAAAGGATGGCAAGTATCCCAAGGAGGCATGGGACACCTTGTTAAAACTCTAAGAAATGAATACCAAGGCACGAAAGATACAATTGAAGAATGAACTTCATACTATGGAGAAAAAGAGTATGTCTGTGAATGACTATGCATTGAAGATCAAGGGTATTGTGGAATCCCTTGTATCTATTGGCATTTCAGTAGATGATGAGAAGGTGGAAGTCTGTCTACATGGTCTCGGGCCACAATACAAGGCATTCAAGACATCTATTTAGACTCGAAAAAACATTCCCAATTTCATAGATTTGGTGTCTATGTTGATTATAGAAGAGAACAGCTTGGGTGAATACCAACAGAGACAACAACGTATCAAGCCAAAGGGGTATATTAAATTTAAACAAACTAAAGAGCAAGCTAGGAAAAGGACAAGCCAATTGGAGAAAGGGGTTAGAGGGGCAAAATCTTAAAGCAATCCAAGCCCAATCTTATATTCAAATCCATATAGCCCACTGGTTGAGAGTGATAGTGGCACTTCTTCTGTGCAAAAGTTTAACTAGCAAGTTGAAGAGGCCTGGAAGGGAATAATTAGAGAGGGATAGGCTCAAGGGGGAGAAGAGGAGGAAGAGATGGTGCCAACAACACTTTTCACATGAGTTTTCATAAGGGTTTTTCGGGGTGTACCTGGAATGTCAACATCACTAAAGATAAAAAGAAAAATTCCTTGTTGTGGGGAGCTATTAAAGAGTGGGGATTATCTGTCTATGTAGTACAAGAACATAATCTTTTTGGGGCTAAAATTATAAGGAAGGATAGGTTTAGGGATTGGTTAGTGGTGTACGGGAGGGTTAACTCAGGGTATAGTGGTGTAATGTGCATGATTAAAAGCCATCTGAACCCTAATATTATAGCTAATCACCCTAATGGTAGGATTTTAGTTGTGGAAATTGTGGTTGATGGGGAGAAGACCTGGATAACTAATATTTATGGAGCACATAATTATAAGATTAGTTCCCAACTAGGAGATTGAGGGATGTTTTGGAGAAGCTCCCAACTAGGAAATTGAGAGTTAACAATCTTCTATTAAAGGATAAGCTACTTGTGGAGCATACTGAATAGGTCATCAAGAGACTTAAAGATAGAGGAATGGGCGCAAGATCATTGAGAAAATTTGCTAATGAGATGCAAATTGGGGTCATTAGGAGTGTAGGGAAATTGAGAGCTGAGGAGAAGAGGCAAAACAGAAAATACTGAAGTAGTCAGTTTGAGTATTTGCAGAAGAAAAGACATAGCAATGGTCTTTCTGAAAAGCGGAGGCTTCTAAACTTTATAGATGTCAGAATGAATTGAGGTACAAGGAGGAGATGGAGGGTAGTAAGGAACTGAATTGGATTAAAAAGAAAAGATTTAATAACTATAAAAAATCAAAAAAATTTATGTTTTAACTTACAGGGGGAAGGGTGGTAATTATTAAGATATAGGCCTTGGAGCCTGAGTGAACAAGGGTGTAGAAGGTGTGTGGGTGTGAATGGTCCTAAGGGAGCCACCTAACCCTAGGCCACTAGAGCGAGCCTATTTAAAGGCACATGCCAAAGGCATTTGTATGAAGCATGATGCTTAGTTTTATTTTGAGCAACTTAATAAGCAAGAGTATTCTTATATTTTTTGTCTCTCTCCTCCACTCATTTTGAATCGAGCATAAGCACCACGTTTTCTCAACATGATATCAGAGCTTGGCAAGATTAGGTCATTTTTTGTGGTGTAGAATAGGTCAATCTTATCTCCTAGAATAGTGGATCTAAACCCCAAACCTGTTGGTGAAATTGATACCTAAACAAGTTGCTTGCAATAATTTTGGGCGTTGGAGACCAATCACTTTGCTAACAGTGATTTACAAAATATTGGCTAAGGTCATTGCTATCAAAATCACCTCGGTTTTACAAAAGGTGATACCTAAGAGCCACTATGGGTTTATTAAGGGGGGAGGTCAATTTATGATAATATTTTTGCTACTATGATATGAAAAGATATTTCTCAGAAGACTCAACAAAAATGTGTTATTTTTTAGGTAGATTCGAAAAAGGCCTATAATAGAATTCATTGGTCTTTTGTGGCTAGAGTGATAGAGAAGTTAAGATTTGGACCCAAAATGACCTCATGTATATATATTGGCACTGGGGGAAGCTTCTCTCTAAGGTTCTACTAAATGGCAAAGTGGTTGGAGGTCTCACCATTAATAGATCTGTTAGGAAGGTCTATCCTTTGGCCCCTCTTTTGTTTGCTATTGCTTTCACACCCATTAATTGTTGCCCTAGAAGATGCCTGCTCAAGAGGTATTATTACTGGATTAAAACTTAGATATAGTGAGCAATTAATAATTCAATGTTTTGCAAATGACTCTTTACTATTTTTGTTGAAAGCTGACAATGAGAACTTGAGAAAGGATTTAAGCATTATTCAAGATTTTGCAAAGGTGTCTGGATTCAGATGTAATTTATAGAAAGCTAGGATCATTAGTCTCACTGAAGATAATATTTTTGACTTCTTGCAAAGATGGGGATATAAGGTGGTTAAAAGAGGACAGCTTGTATAACACCTGGGAGTTCCAATTGGGGTTGATGTCACAAATAAACAGCTGGTTGATTGGGCCTTCGATAGATTCTTAATAAAGATGAAGAAGTGGGAAGGAGTCAGAATGCCCTTCCATGACAAAGTAGTGATTTGCAATACAATGTTGAATGCCTACGTAATGTTGTAATGCCCAATGTAAAAACTTGGCAAAAATCACTAGAAAAGGATCTTGACCCCTATAAGGGACTTTCTATGGAGAAATTGCAATGGTAATGTGAAAGCTTTAGCTTGGTTGGGTTGGGATAAATTATCCATGCCGCCAAGGAGTGAAGGGGGGATATGCATTGTGCACTTACCTACTTAGACCATGGCAAGGATGGATCAACTTCTTCCAAAATGTCTCGTTTTAGGTTGAAACATGGACTGTCATGACAAGAGAACTGGTAGAGGCTTCATTGGTCTCACTTAAAGGTAACTGGCTAGATCTAAACTGGAAAGATAAATTGTTCTCTTATGCCCCTTTAAAGGTGATAACTTCTTCCATGTGTAAGAGGATGTGTAGTAAATGCAAAGAGATTTTGAGGCTAATGAATTGGGATGGAAACTATAGGGCCTCAGGAAACTCATTACTCAGTTTGAGCTTATGGTGGTCTCATAGGTTTCACCCACCATTGGGACTTCTGGACACTCTCTCTGCTGCTAAGAGGTTGAATAACAGGGGCTTGAGAAAACTAGCTGATAATTGTTGGGATGTGACTAAACTGGGCTAGAGAGAGATAGAACAGTTTGCAACAAGAATATGCCTTATCTACAAGAGAAAGAGACTTAATGGGATAGGTGTTGACTCTGATTCAGGAGGACTGGGTCTCTACTTCTTTTCATGAGTCCTATTGGATCAAAGGTAAGGCTTAGATTAATGGGGTTAAATTGTTGAATGGCTCATCAACTAGGATCCTGTATGCAATGCTAAGGAGAGAGGACTGGAATGTGGAATATTGCAATAGAATATGGAAAGTAAGTTGGAGCTCAGGTTCTTGGAAAAAGAGGTGGAAAAGCTATGGGAGAGTCAGATTCATGTTAAATTCCATGTGTTTTCATGGAGAGTTTGCATGCGCCCAACCATAAGACGTGCATGGGGAAAATTGATGAAATGGGTACAACATGGATTGGGAATTCAAACATAGGGGGGGATTAGTTACTGGGTAAATGGTTTGTTGTTGCTGATGAGGGAACAGAAATTCTTTTTAACATCACCAAGGCCTGCTCCCTGTGGGAAATATGGACTTCTAGGAATTGTGTGGTGTTTCAGAAAATGTTGGATGTTGAATTGGATGTGAGAGGTCTAATGCATAAATGTATATATATGTGTAGACATGTAATCTCTGTAAACAACATAAAAATTGATGGTCTGGAACTGCTGGTTCAGAGAGTTGAGAGTGGCATTTAGTGACTGTTGATCTGCCCAGGAAACCCTCTGCCAATAATGGATTTAGAAAAGGTGGGTTCTAGTAAGAAGAGGTAAATCCACCCCCAATAATGAATTTAATAGAAAGACGTTTTGAAAAATTCGTCAAGTATAGCCAAGGGGATTCATAATTATATTATGTTACTACATTATTTTTGTTATTTCATTACCTCCTGTAAAATAGCACCGACCTGATTCTCCCACTGACCTTTATATTTTTATTGATTTTTTTCCCCTCTAACTCCACCCTGCATAAAGTGTCCCTATAATGATACGCTTACGATAGGTCCGTTATGAGGGGTACGCTTACGGTGGGTCAAATCAATAAGGTTATCTCACTGAGGCCAAATGATACACATCAAACTTTTCAAATTATGTGGGCCAATTGTTGAAAAATGAAAAATAATTTTATAAAAATTTGTGCGGGCCATGTGCATGAAAAATGAGCAAGTATCCCTACGTCAGCCTAGAATCTAAGGTTGTGATACCCTTCCATGGTTGCTGTCAGCTTTTACCTGTGGTATGAGTGGCCTACTTGACTTGACTTTTCCAAGCCATGAGGTTTCGCAGTCACCAAAGCAGAAACGCAAGAAGGCCGCTTTAAAGCAAGCGGAGGCAAATGGGGCATAAGAAGGCGTGACTGTCGAGGCTTGTTGAGCAAGCAAGCTGCAAATCTATCTGCTCTACCTGTCGATCCCCCTAGGTAGCTTAATTGTCTACCTTACTGGTCTCCTCCATCTACTCTCAATTGTCTACCCCAACCCCCTTTACTCGATCTTCGCTATATTCTTAATTGTTACTCCGCTACCTTACCTGTCTGCTCCGCTGCCGCCTGGATCCGCTATAGTTGTCCTGCAAATAATATGGCAAGCTGTTGTATTGCCTGCTTGTGGCCACGAAAGAAAGGGGAATCAATTATCACCCATGACCCTCACTTGCTCAACCCCAGTAGAAGATACCCCATGGGGAACGGCACCACGGAAAGATTCGTGCAGCGGTTGGAGTCCACAAAGGGACCTCAACGCTTCACCTACGATGACCTGCGCTGTGCCACCGATAACTTCAGCACCATGCTTGGAGAAGGCGGCTTCGGCCCCGTCTATAAAGGCGTCCTTCCTGCTTTCAGCAATGAGGTGCTGCCGGTCCCCGTGGCAGTCAAGAGCATCTCCGCCCAGTCCTTCCAAGGCCGTAAAGAGTTCGAGTCCGAGGTGACCATCATCAGCAATATGATTCGCCACAGGAATTTGGTGAAACTGCGAGGCTGGTGCTACGAGAGTGCCCCCGAGGGCAGCCGAGACCTACTGGTCTATGACTTCATGCCCAACGGCAGCCTGGAGAAGCTGCTCTACGATGACAAGGAATGCGTGGCCAAGCTATACTGGAAGCGGAGGTTCCAGATTTTGCAAGGGGTCGCAGCAGCGTTGCTCTATCTGCACGAAGACTGCGACAATGTGATCCTCCACAGGGACATCAAGTGCAGCAATGTCATGCTGGACGATAACTTCAACGCCAAGTTGGGTGACTTCGGGCTGTCAAGGAAGATGGAGGAGGGCATGTCCTTCTACATGACGGAAAGGATGCCCATGGGCACGCGGGGCTACATGGCGCCCGAGTACTGTCACACAAACAGGGCGACCAAGGAGTCGGATGTGTTTAGCTTTGGGACTGTGATGCTGGAGGTCGCTTGCGGCAGAAACCCCCTGGAAGCCATCGACCGTCACTCTGAGGTGAACACTCCCCGCATCAACCCGCTAGTGGACTGGGTGTGGGATCTTCACTCGCAGCAGAAAATTGTTGAGGCTGCGGACAGGAGGCTCCACCACATATTCAACCCGGATGAGATGAAGCGGGTATTGATCTCAGGGCTGGCGTGCTGTTATCCCGATCCCAAGGGCCGCCTCACCATGCGGGAAGCCACTAACGTTCTGAGCGGACACATGCAGTTACCTGTGCTCCCCGCTACCATGCCCGCCGGCTATGCCAGCCTCCACAACCTCAGAAACTGATCTACCCAAACGATACTTATAAACAAGTTCTACAAAAGCAAATTGACAGTCTGAGAGACCCTCTCTCTGTCTTGTGATGAAAGATTTCTTTTGTTTCTCTTTGTGTAGCATGGAGGGATCTCATAAAAAAATCAGAAGCTTGTTTTACTAATTATATTTCTAAATGATCACTCTCCCTTTACTTAACTTGAAAGATCTATGTCCCCTGCCCAACGAATTTTGCGGTGCTAGTAACGGAAGTAACATCTTTGCGTAGGGATCTCATCACATCCATTCACATTCACATCCATTCACATCTCATCACATCCATTCACATCTCATCGCATCCATTGAGATATAATCACATCACATTCACATCCATTCACATCTCATCGCATCTATTCAGATATCATCATATCACATTCACATCTCATCGCATCCATTCACATCTCATCACTTCTTGCGCAGGGTAGAGCCTCTCGCTCTCAAGCCTCACCCAACCACGGATATCCAGACAAGAGACTAATCCCTCGGTTCTTCCAAAACTAAACCCAAAAAACTTCCCTCGCCTAGAAAGCACGCACGATTCCTCCAGGATATTTTTATTCTAACGTAGTCAAGAGCCTTAACTAACCAAACTGATCCAACGGAACCTATAAGTCTCATGGTTAGATCAAGGAAGAGGCTTAAGTGCACTTGGATCATAGAGTCCAACACTTTTTTCCTCATCAAGAGACACAACCGTTGATTCTTTTCCATAGAACAAGAGTTATCTTGGATTTAGTTCAACTATCGTAACTTAACAAAATAGTCTCCATTTAGGGATCCATCAGTCCAGCCTAACCTAATCCAATCCCATAGGTTAACCAACCGCCCAACCACTGTAGTGATAGAATCCATTTAGAAATTTGGTTATGTTTTGCCCCGAGTACCAGCGAAAAGAGCTCCCAAGCCCCCTAGCCGGCCCTTCAAGAAAACTTCAAGAAAGTCACACCACTTACACACCCAATATATGAAATTGCCCGTTTCATAGATTCAGCTGTCTTTAAAATAATCTTTTAATGAAACCATAGTATCACTCATCATTATCCTCCAAACTATCTAGCTTGAGTTCCAATTTACAATCATTCCTTCATCGGTGTACCTATGTCATCATTGGTAACCAGAACGCTCACCACCTGTTCACTCAAGGGCTTTTTTAATAGTTCATAGCTCATAGTATCCAAAAATATAATCACATAAGAAAAATCTAAATGGACTCTCCGTTGAAGATCATCAAGATCAACCAACAGATCTATATAAAAGAGCCATGGACGCATCCGTTGGAGGACCAGCCAATCAACTAGATGCATGTCCCAGTTCAGAAAACAACTCTAATATCTTGTTTCATTTTCTTCCTCGACGCACGCGTGGGTATCTTTGATGACCCAGAGTCCGAGCACCGTATGGTCAGCACCCTCTAGGCTCCTTCTTCGCACGTCACCTAGTGCTTCACTCATAGGCTGTTTCCTTGGTCCCTCATCCACCATACCGGAAGCTCACCTCATTTAAACTGAGGCTGGTCAAGACCTCGGTTGACCTTGCTACACGAGACGTCCTCCATTGACTCTCCGTCCCCCCAGCTATTCTAACTTTATCACTTAGGTCTCCATGACCTCATTCACAAGATGGTCAATATGTTTCCCCAATATTCTTGACATAAAACAATCATTTAAAAACAGGTCATAACTCTCATTTTTCCTCATTGTTCCACATCGTTTCTCGTTATTCCACATTCTTCTACATTAATTCACACTGCTTATTCCACATCAAGTCATATGTATTCCCATCGTCCTTCATCCATTCTCATCCAATCACATCATATTACATCTCATCACATTTTTTCACATCTATCCTCATCACATCACGTCACAACATATCCACATCACATCTCATCCATTCATATCACATCACGTTCACATCTCATCCATTCATATCACATCACCTTTACATCTATTTACATCACTTCACATATCTACTCAATTCCACAACACATCACATCTCATCTATCCACATCATATCGCATCCATTCATATCTAACCGGATCCACATCACATCACATCCATTCACATCTAATTACATCACATCCATTCACATCTAATTACATCACATTCACATCTTACCACAACACATCACATCTTATCTATCCACATCATATCACATCCATTCATATCTAACCGGATCCACATCACATCACATCCATTAACATCTAATTACATCACATTCACATCTCACCACATTGTTGGAATTTGGGTTATATGAAAGCACACAAAGCTTGGAGAAGAAGAAGTAAGAATGTACACAACACACAGTGTATTAGATTGTGTCAATGTACAAAGATAAGTTAGCCCTAGAATGATGGGCGTATATACAAGCCGAGGAAAAAAACCTCCGAAGGAGGAAAAAAGTACCCTGACGGTCCTAAGTGTGTTCACACACATCACAACCTATATATATGGCAACAAATCCCCCCTGGGAGTGATGGTGTGAATGAGAGCTGGCACTCATGTATAGGGAAGTGCCATGCCCGAAGTAGATCAGTCCACAAAGGAGAGCAAGCCCTTTGCGGAAAGCTTTAAACTTCTCACGAGAGGAAGCGCCTTTGTGAAAAGATCGAAGAGGTTGTCCTCTGTGGTGTTGGCACAAATGCCAAGCTGATCTCTCCTGCTGAGAGTCTCTCCTCCCCAACATAGTGATAATGCACCTCAATGTGCTTTGTGCGAGCATGAAAAACTCGGTTTCTTCTCGAAACAACTGCCAATGCTCTCTGACTGTCAGTGTGTAGATAGAGGTGGCAGACTCCTGTCCGACACCCAAGTCAGCCCATAAGCCATCTGAGCCAGACACACTCAACTGTAGCTGTGAAAGCTGCCCTCTGTACTCAGCTTCACAACTAGAAGTGGCCACAGCAGGTTGCTTCTTGCTTAACCAAGATATGCATGAGCTACCCGAGTATGAAACAAAAACCACTTGTGGACACTCTTGTGTCATAATAGCAACCAGCCCAATAATCTGAGTCTGAAAAAGCATGTAAATCTGGCGGAACGATCCCCCCTTGGGATAAAACAACCCAAGATGTATGGTGCCACTCAAGTAGCGAAAGATGCGTTTAACTGCCTTCCAATGCTGAGACCCTGGGCTATGCATAAACCTGCTCACCTGTGAGACTGCAAACTGAATGTCCGGCCTCGTAATGCATACATAAATGAGGAAACCAATAGCTATCTTATTGAGTGTGACATCGAAGTGATCTCCAGCATCATAAAGACTCAACTTTAAACCTATCTCCATTGGAGTAGCAATAGGCTTGCAGTCTTTAAGGCCAAAATCTCCGTAACAATGTCTCAATATACTTTGTCTGACACAAAGCAATACCTCCATCACACTGCTTAAATTGTATCCCCAAATAATGATGCAAATGCCCCAAATCTGACATCTCAAAAGAAAATCAGCCTTAAAATTAGCAATATGACTCTCATTTGGTCTTGTGAGCAGCATGTCATCGACATAGGGAGCAATGATTAGATATACATCATCCACACATTTAACATACAAAGTGCTTTCTGTTGGACTATTCTGAAAACCATGTGCAGTCAAATATGCATGTATCTTTTCATACCAAGCTCGTGGAGCTTGCTTTAAACCATACAAAGCCTTTTTCAACCTGCACACTTTGTTTTCCAGCCCTCTTTGAACAAAACCATGAGGCTGCGGTTCATACACCTCCTCATGCAAATCTCCATTCAAGAACGCTGTCTTTATGTCCAACTGATGTACATTCCAACCATTATGAGCTACCAATGCACAAATGCTACGAATGGTAGTCATACGACAAGTGGGAGCAAAGGTCTCATCAAAATCAATGCCCTTTTCTTGAGCATAACCCTTTGCAACAAGTCTAGCCTTATAGCGATCAACACTGCCATCTAGCTTTTGTTTCAACTTAAAAACCCACTTACATCGAATGACCTTTTTACCAATAGGTAAATCACACAAAGACCATGTACCATTCTTCATTATAGCATCATATTCACTTTCCATTGCAGCCAACCAATTTTCTGATTTTTGTGCCTCATCAAATGAAAGAGGTTCTTCCTCTTCACACATACTAGACATAGCCAAAGCATAACAATCTGATGCATAAGAGGCATGCTGAAAACCTAAACGAGTACGACTAAAAATAGGTGCATCAACTTCACTATCACGCAAGGTTTGTACCAGCCATTTAGGCATACCTCTAGCCTGCTCATTTTCAGCCCTATCCTCATAAATTACATCCTGTAAATCTGCATCAGAAATAGGCTGATCTATGATGTCATTTGAAATCTGCATAGGCTAAATATTTGCCTCATTAGGACTTATATTTGAATTCCCACCTGTAAACAGAGGCAACAACGTATCAAATACATCCCATGAGCTCACACCTGTCTCTTTGGTAAATGATAACAAAGGCTGCACAACATCTTCCACAAAAACAACATCTCGACTAATCAAGATACGCTTTGACTGCGGTAGATGATACAATCTGTAACCCTTGCTCTCAGCACTGTAACCAACAAAAATGCATTTGACAACCTTATCATCTAATTTTCTATGTTGTTGCATAGGCACTAAAGCATAGGCCAAGCAACCAAAGACACACAAGTGACCAATAGAAGGATTCGTGCCATGCCAAGCTTTGTATGGAGTAACAGATTGCAAGGCCTTAGTGGGATACCTGTTGAGTACATATGCAGCACACATGATAGCCTCAAGCCAAAACACATGTGGCAAAGCTTGGCTCTTGACGATACATCGTGCCATCTCCATAAGTGACCTATTTTTCCTCTCAGTAACACCATTTTGCTGAGGGGTATACGGCACTGTACATTGGTGTTTTATCCCACGACTAGCCAGAAGTGCATCAAACTCTTTAGACATGTACTCCCCCTCTCGATCAGTACGGAGGGTTCCCACAGTAGAATTGGATACATTTTCAACCATAAGCAAAAACTATTTGAAGCACAAAAACACTTCCGACTTTGCCTTCAGTGAAACCTAGCACTAAGGGAAGTAGCAAATAGAAAGAATTAGTACAGCAAATAAGTAGTTGATAGGACAAATGCACCACTAAAGATAGAAAGAATAAGCACAATATCAACCGGCCGCAACTCGGACGAGAAATTCACAATGTGTATATATACATATATATATATGGTTTTTGTGTTTTTTTTACCCACCATGAATGCCTTGAGTAATCATCAATGAAAGTCACGAAGTACAAGTGTTTACCAAATGACGGAGTTTGCATAGGCCCACATACATCAATATTATGTACAAGTTGCAATTTGCGAGTGGCCCACACAGAACCATCCTTTGGAAACGCAGAACGCTACATTTTGCCCAAAATGCAGCCTTCACAAACATGTTTTAATGGTGCCTCAAGAGGGGGCAATGAAGCAACCATATCAAATTTCTGTAAAGGCAGCAAACTAGCAAAGTTCAGATGACCAAAACGAGCCATAGTTTTGCATCTGAAACTGCCTTTTCATGAGAAACTGCATTTGCTGAATCTTCCACACACTTGTCATAAGAATTGAGCCTATACAGCCCACGAAACAAGGTGCTAGATGCAATAATCGTATCACCAGAAGTAAAACATGAACAATACATCTGTCATCCACAAATTTGACTACAAGTCCAAGTCTAGCAAGCGCAGAGACAAACCATAGATTCTTCTTTATCCGTGGAACATGCAAAGCATCTGAAAGTGTGAAAGCGCTGCCATATTTACAACAGTAAGCATAATTTTACCAATGCCCTTCACTGGGTAAGAAGCATTATTCGCACATGTGACAGTATTCCCATTAGAGACAGCCTCAAGACAAGTGAACATATCACGATGCGAGGTATGTGCTTTGTAGCACCATTGTCAAAATACCATACATCAGAGTCAACATAAACTGCCAAACATGCATCATGTACAGATGGGTCATACTGGCTATACACGCTAAATTTCCATTCTGTATCTTGCACAACATTTGCAGAATCTGCATTTGTAGAAGCATCCACTATTGTGGCTACATTTGACTCTTTCTTCTTTGCCTCTTTAGCCTTTAGCTTAGGGCAATTCTTCATGACATGATCAGTTGCCTTATAATAGTTGCACTTGATTTTTTTTTGCCTTTATCAAGAGCCTTCTCAGACCTATTGTTGCTACCTGTGGAAGGAGAAGTTGTAGACCTACTAATAGGAGAAGAAACAGTGGAAGGAGCTGCCTTACCACTTCTTCTCTCTGCTGGGCAGCAACAACAAATGCCTGATCAACTACATGCTGCCTAGCCCTGTTTTGCTTGGACTGCGCTTCTTGCAAGAGCTTGTTGACTAAAGTATCATACTTGACAACATCAGGTCTGTCCTCAGTAATAACAAGTCTCCACGTGGAAGCAAAAGTCTGATAGGACTCAGGTAAAGCATCAAGAATAGTCTGCACAAGAGAATGATCAGGAATAATCTCACATGCAGAAATCAACTGTTCCTTGAGATCTTTAATCTCAGCAAGAAAAACATTCATGTCATCATCTTCCTGCATAATCTTCGATTCTATCTCTTTACGCAGGTAAGAGATTTTTGCCTCGTTACGACCTGCATACAAACCAGCTAGAATATCCTAAGCTTGTTTTGTTGTTTTAGCTGGACGAATATGTGGAGTGATGCTACGTTTGACAGAAAGTGCAATCAAGGCATGAGCATGTGCATCTTTACCATCCCAACAAGCTTGTTCAGCAATGGGTAAAACAGCAGCAATAGTAGAGCTGCTAGAACCTGCAACATCCTCAACAGATCCTACATCCACAGAACCTGGACGTACATCCATACCTTGCACAATGTTCCACACTCCTTTTGCAACCAAAACATGCTGCATCATGTATGCCCAAAGTGGATAGCTGCTGTCTCCATCCAATTTGTCATCAGTAGACAACATGCGAAATACATCATTGCTGTTATCAGCCATGGCCACTGATGCAAAAGCTACCTGTAATGAAGCAAAGACTGAACAGAAAACAACTCATGTTATGTAGCACGGTCCACAATAGAATACGTATGCCTGTTTTGCAGAAAATTGCACTGTCAAAATTTTTGCACAAAATGACGAAAACACCTCTACAGAACTTGTAATGCAAAAACGGAGCCCAAAACGACCTCAGATGCAATTTCTGAGAACATGAGTCGGAGGGTGCTAGCGGCGTAGCCCTGGGAGCCGGTGCCTGCTCTGATACCAATTGTTAGAATTAGGGTTGCAGAAAAGCACATAAAGCTTGGAGAAGAAGAAGCAAGAATGCACACAACACACAGTGTATTAGATTGTGTCAATGTACAAAGATAAGTTAGCGCTAGAATGATGGGCATATATACAAGCCGGGGGAAAAAACCTCCTAATAAGGAGGGAAAAAGTGTCCCGGCGGTCCTAAGTATGTTCACACACATCATTGCCTATATATATGGCAACACACATCCACTCATATCTCATCACATCCACTCATATCTCATCACATCCATCACACCAATTCACATCCCACATTTATTCACATCTCGTCACATCCATTCTCATCTTATCACATCTCATTCACATCCATTCTCATCTTATCACATCTCGTTCACATCCATCCACATCACATCACATTCATTCCATCCACATTACATCACATGCACATCTATCCATATCACATCTCATTCATTCCATCCACATTACATCACATCCATATCTATCCATATCACACCACATCCATTCAAAACTAATCACATTCATCCACATCCATTCATTTATTCACATTCAGATCTTTCCACATCCATATCATTCACATCCTCATCCATTTACATCACATCACATCTCATCACATTCACATCCACATCCATTTACATCACATCCACTCACATCTCATCACATCACATTCACATCTTATCACATCACATTCACATCTTATCACATCCCATTTACTTCTTATCACATCCCATTTACATCTTCTCTTATCACATTCACATCTCATCTAATCACATCGCATCCATTTCCATCCCATCACATTCATTTAGAACAACATCACATCTTATCACATCCACTTTTAGTACCGTTTTCTACTTTCGATACTACTGATACGACTTTTCTAAGTTTCTGTCAATTTCTAAGTTTCTGTCAATTTCTTCACCTAGTTGAAGGTGCTTTTTCTCGATCCCATTGAATCTACGTATCAGAGTGTTGTTGAAGGTTTAAAAAGAGAAAATATACCTTATCAGAATTGAATAGTAAAAACTCTGAAAAAAGAGCATTTAAGTATTGTATTTTCATTCCTTAAGCTTCATTAATGAGAATTAATTCTAAACTTCCATCTACTCATTAGATCCTCGATCCTCCCAGGGATTCTAGATTCTCTTTTTTTTTTAATAAGAATTATCCAAATTTTCTCAATGGATATTCTCATACTCTTTCTCAAATTTCTCAAGTAAAATATATTCAATATTTTTCTTTTCGAGTAAAAGATTCATGGGATTTTTAAAAATCAATTCTATCCATATTTCCCAATAAAATTAATAATGCGCAAAATTTCACTTTTGATAAATGCTCAAAATTTCACTTTTGATAAATACTCAAAATTTGAATTATGCCAAAAGATCCTCTTTTACTATTTAATTACTTGGATCTCAAATATCATGGGAACTCCTCTTTTTGCATAAAAATAAATTTACGAAAAATTCCTCTTTTACCATTTAATTACTTGGATCTCAAATATCATGGGAATTCCTCTTTCTGCATAAAAATAAATTTACCAAAAATTTATCTTTTACCATTTAATTACTTGGATCTCAAATATCATGGGCATTCCTCTTTTTGCATAAAAATAAATTCACCAAAAATTTACTCTTTTCTAATAGTGAATTAATTATGCATAATTAAAAAAAATATTTCTCATGAATATGATGAGAATCATTCTTTTTGCATAGGATTTTCAATCCTAGAATATGGTAGGAAGTCCTCTTTTAGCATTATGCATAAAAATAAGATATGTATTATTGTCTGAAAATTTTACCATACCTTCGGTGCTATTACTGATAATTCTCAATTTTTTTGTAAAAGAATAAAAGGTTGTAATGAAAATATGATAGTAGTTTCTCTTTTATGCTTAAAATCAAACTATGAATTTAAATCATAATTTTAACCATAACATTAAACATAACTATGATTATCTCACTAGATTAAGCTAATTTCAACATTCATCTTTTTCCAAATTGTTAGGATAATCCAATTCTCATTTAGAATGAATCAGAGTAGTTTTTCACTACTCATAACAATCTAAAAGAATTTACCATTATTTTAATAGCATAAAATCTTGAAAATATCATTTTATTAATCTCTAGCTTATCAAGCCTAGAGTTTAGCTTTGAATTAAGAGACTATCATTGAGAATCATGCTTTTTCAAGGGATTTAGCCATAAAGATGACTATTCTTTTAGAGAGAGAGATTTACTTAAAGAAAGCATTACAAATAAGCATAAAGATTAACTTTCTCTTAATTAAACATTAAAAATTTAAGGAAAATCTTGATTTGAATTTAAAAAATCATTTAGAAAGCTTCTCAAGCTTGAGAGGGGTTGAGAAGAAGAAAGTTATTGGAAAAATTAGAAAAAACATAAAAATTTGATTTTACCTTCAAGTTTGGCTTGATTATCTAATTGCAATGAAGCCCCCGTGGTGGCGACCAATCAGTTGGTCCACCAAGAGGAGAAGAGAAACTCCAAGAGTTTTTGTAGAGAGAGAGAGAGCTCCAAGCTCCCAAGAGAGAGGAAAATTTAAGGGATAATAGAAAATATGATTATTTTTTTATAATACTGGCATGGTATAGCTCCAATATTCCATTACAAATTACAGAGGGTCTATTTGTAGGTGAGGGAGGCCTCTAACCAGGTTTAACTGGATTCTAGAACTTTTCAGGTTCAGTTTGACTCAATTTGGACAAGATTTGTACCAGTTTGGCTCCCTTTTTGATTTGGTTTGATCGAGGAGAGATACAAATATCACAAATTTTTTGAATTAAAAACCCTTCCACACATGTGAAAGAGGAGCCTACCTCAAGAGTCCCCCTTTCCTTACCGAGGTGTCAAAAATGCATCATTATTCCAAAATATCTCATTTTTTAGTAATATCTCATAATTTTTAACTAATAAACCATGTACTCGGTCAACTCTTCATCTTATGTGAGAATTTACTCATTTTTGGGTATTTTATTTTATTCTTTTGGATTTATCTCATCCCAACACTTGGATTAATCCAGTTGGCCCATTGGAACCTTAATTGGACCATAATCCAAAAATGTCTAAAAATATAGACCCTTAGGCTAAGGTCTCTTATACGATTTTTAATTAATTCCTAATGCACATTGCAAAGTTCATTTTGAACTTTTGTTTAAGGAAAATCCAATTTAGACACTGGGAGGATTTTTATATTCAGAGATATCTCAATTTTGGATTCTCTCTAGACATTTTCTCTCTGTAGGCCAAACACAGGGTAAAACAAGATCTTTCTTCTATTTCAGAGAGGGGAATGATTACAAGAAGAGAAGGGGAGATTCTTACACCTTTACACCTCAAACGCTGGTGGGAGGAATCTTACATTCTACCCCACTTAAAAACGCGAGTTGTCCTTATCTCGCCAAGTAAGTGGAGTATAATCTCTTTCATCTTCTTCCTCTTCAATCACTTCCAGCGTTAGTACCTTAGAAGTGGACGACTGATTTGGGAACATCCCTCTTTGATTTTCACTATTCTGAGGTGGAGGTCTTGCATTACTTTGGATTGAAACTCAGGGTTGGTTAGAGGGTGTACCTCTGGGATTTCCCTGATTTTGATAGAAAGGAACCTGATTTCTATGGAAGGAAGGAGCTGGAGTTTGGAATCTTGGTCCCTGACTTGCCTGCCCGGAAAACCTTGATCCAAAAGGAGTTGGGCAGTCCATACTACGATGTCCAATTTCTTGACAGTTATAGCATTTCACCTCTTTGTTAAAGGGTGGAGCTTCTGAAGTTGAATTCCAGAGGATTGCGTTCCGAGAAAAAGACCTTTCTTCTATTTTGGAACTTCCCATATCCGGAGTTTGACCTTATTGTCTCTCTTAGGTGATGGAAAGTTGGAATCACCTTCTAGAGCTAGAAATCTTTTGAAAGATGATGGTGCTGGCTTGCGGGACCTTGACATCAAAGGCCTTGGCAAAATCCCTTGCCATCCGCACTGCTTCGGCCATGGAAACTGGCTTGGCATTCTTCACTAGGATATTCACAGGTTCGTTTAGTCCCCGAATGAACCTGGCCACCATCAGCTATTCTTCATCGAGCTATGGCAGGTACTTGAGGAGGAGAGCGAATGCCTGATGATATTCTTCAATAATTCTACTCTCCTAGGTTAACTCTAAGAATTCGTTCATCTTGGTTTCCAAAAAGTCGGAGGACAGAATCTCTTCCTTAGGTAAATCTTGAGATCATTCCATGTCTGGGTATTCCGATCTAGATGGTTTGTCTCTCGCGCAGTGCTTTCTCCATTCCACTCTAGCTGTTTCTACTATCTTCAGCCTTGCAAGAGCCATTTTACTCTTCTCATTGTACCTCGTGACATTGAAGTATTCTTCCATTGCTTTGATCCACTTCTCCATAGCCTCGCCCAAGTTTTTCCCTTCACGCTTGAAAGGTCCAAGCTGCGATCTATGAAGAGTTTTATGAACATCGGCATCGAGCTCTTCCTCATCGAGTTGGGGGTTAACATTCCCACCACAACGACCTCGATCCATGATCCTATCAATACAAAAATTCTTGTTAAGTCCCTTTTTTCTCATAATTAACCCAAGATGCTCAGGTGAAAAGACCACTTTATTTATAATTCAAATCCAACTTTAGATCCAACTGATTTTGGGGTTCTTTATAGTTTGGTCAGCCCCCCGTAGAATCCTAGGATAAAGATCCCTTCTACAAGAAGAACATACATAACTCATTACCAGAGAATAATTCATTCATATTCTTAACACAATAATGGTCCATCATACCGAAAATTTCATCTGAACATTCCTCCACGGGAATTTCAGTTATGCATGTTCTCAATTTGTCATCCCTTAGTTAGATCCACTGGGTCAAAGATCAAACATCAGCAATCTGCCAAGCACAATCCACTAATCTCATAGTGATTTGCTAAAGTCATAATCGTCTTCCAGTTACTAACATCATCACTGGGATTCGTCCCATTCATCCTCATTGTGGCTTTGTTCAACTTATCTTCTTTCAACCAGAATTTAGAAATCATCATATTTCAATCAGAATCCAAATCAATTCATCAATTCTCAACCAAAATTCAAAAATCATATCAACCAGTATTCGAATTCATCCTTAGGATAGCATTTTTACTTATAACTTCAAGGTCTTAGATTTACTCGTATATATTGTCAATAAAGAGCTGCAGATATACCCATGGTATATACTTATGGGTAGTCATGGCCCTTGGAGTTATAAGGTAAATACCATCATATCTAGGCCTCAAGCAAGTCAAGCATTCCATACAATTGCGGTACTTCCATCTGAAGACACAATTTCTAATTTATGAATCTTCAGTCTAAATATCAATTTGTATGAATTTCATCACACAATTACAATCTTTTACTGGTAATTCATAAATTTTTGACATTTCTTGCTTCTCGGTTGATCCACTTTAGCCAATTCGCTCTGAACCAAATGAAATATCCGTGACTCCTCCGTGCAACGCATTTCGGGATGCTAGTAGCAAAAGTAGCACTTCTTGCGCACGGCAGAGCCTCTCACTCATCACGGCCTCGCCCACGGATATCCGGACAAGAGACTAATCCCTCGATTCTTTCAAAACCAAAACCGAGAAAAACTTCCCTCGCCCAGAAAGCACGGCTGATTCCTCGAGGATATTTTTATTCTAACATAGTCAAGAGCCTTAACTAACCAAACTGTTCCAACCGAACCCGTAAGTCTCATGGTCAGATCAAGGAAGAGACTTGCACTTGAATCATAGAGTCCAACATTTTTTTCCTCATCAAGAGGCACAACCCTTGATTCTTTTCCATAGAGCAAGGGTTATCCGAGATTTACTTCAACTAACATAACTTAACAGAATTTAGTATTATTTTAGGGATCCATCAGTTCAACCTAACCCTGTCCAATCCCATGGGTTACGACCACTGTAGTGAGATAGGATCCATTTAGGTGTTTGGTAATTTTTTACCCTGGGTACCAGGGAAAAGAGTTCCCAGGCCCCCTAGCCGGCGCTTCAAGCAAACTTCAAGATAGTCACACCACTTACACACCCAATATGAAATTGCCTGTTTCACAGATTCAGCTCTGACATTTCCTATTTCATAGATTCAGCTGTCTTTAAAGTAATCTTTTAATGAAACCATAGTATCACTGATAATAATCATCCAAAATATCTAGCTTGAGTTCTAATTTGCAATCATTCCTTCATCGGTGTACTTATGGCATCATTGGTAACCAGAATGCTCACCACCTGTTCACTCAGGGGCCTTTTCATTAGTTCCTAGCTCATAGTACCCAAAAATATAATCACATAAAAAAAACTACATGGACTCTCCGTTGAAGATCAGAAAGATCAACCAACAGATCCATATTAAAGAGCTATGGACTCATCCATTGAGGACCAATAAGGCCAATCAACTAGATCCATGCCCGAGTTCAGAAAACATCTCTAACATCTTGTTTCATTTTCTTCCTCAACGCACGCATGGGTATCTTTGGTGACCCAAAGCTCGAGCACCGTATGGTCAGCACCCTCTAAGCTCCTTCGCAGGTCACCTAGCGCTTCACTCATAGGCCCCTTCCTTGGTCCCTCATCCACCATACCCAAAGCTCACCATTTAAACCGAACTGAGGCTGGTCAAGACCTCGGCCGACCTTGCTACGCGAGACGTCCTTCATTGACTCTCCGTCAGCTGTTGTAACTTTATCACTTAGGTCTCCACGACCTCATTCACAAGATGGTCAAAATGCTTCCCCAGCATTCTTGACATAAAACAATCATTTAAAAACAAGTCATAAATACAATTTCTAACAAACTCTCATTTTCCCTCATTGTTCCACATCGTTTCTCGTTATTCCACATTCTTCTACATCAATTCACATTGCTTATTCCACATCCAATCATATGTATTCCCATCATCCTTCATCCATTCTCGTCTAATCACATCATATTATATCTCATCACATTTATCCACATCTATCGCCATCACATCACGTCACAACATATCCACATCACATATCATCCATTTATATCACTTCACATCACGTTTACATCTATTTACATCACTTCACATCCATTCACATCTACCCAGTTCCACATCACATCACCTCTCATCTATCCACATCATATCTCATCCATTTATATCTAACGGATCCACATCCATCACATCCATTCACATCACATTCACATCTCACCACATCCACTCACATCTCATCACATCCATTAACATCCTTCACACCCATTCACATCCCACATTCATTCACATCTCGTCACATCCATCCTCATCTTATTACATCTCGTTCACATCCATCCACATCACATCACATTCATTCCATCCACATCTATCCATATCACACCACATCCATTCACAGCTCATAACATTCATCCACATCCATTCATTCATTCACATTCACATCTATCCATATCCATCTCATTCACATCCTCATCCATTTACATCACATCACATCTCATCACATTCACATCCTCATCCATTTACATCACATCACATTCACATCCACATCCATTTACATCACATCACACATTAGGAATTTTTTGAGGTCATTTTTGGGCCTTGTAAGGAAGTTTGACTGAAATATTCCCTCCAAAAAGGGGCACTGGATAAAATGTTTGCAAACGAACTCCAAATTTGTCGGGCCTCACATATTTTTATTCTGCTCTTCAAAAGCTATCCATTGATATATAACACGATAGGGTTCGGAGAAGGGACAAGATAGATACCTAGAAGATTCCTTTTTGCATGGGGAAGATTCACGTAATGTGAAGATTCACCCAGGCAAAAAGGAATCTTCTAGGTATCTATCTTGTCCCTTCTCCGAACCCTATCGTGTTATATATATCAATGGATAGCTTTTGAAGAGTAGAATCTAAATATGTGAGGCCCGACAAATTTGGAGTTCGTTTGCAAAAATTTTATCCGATGCCCCTTTCTGGAGAGAATATTCCGGTCAAACTTTCTTACAAGGCCCAAAAATGACCTCAAAAAATTCCTAATGTCTCATCCACATCTCATCACATCCACTCACATCTCATCACATCACATTCACATCTTATCACATCACATTCACATCTTCTCTTATCACATTCACATCTCATCTAATCACATCTCATCCATTTCCATCACATCGCATTCATTTCCATCACATCGCATTCATTCAGATCAACATCGCATTCATTCAGATCAACATCGCATCTTATCACATCTCATCCATTTCCATCACATCGCATTCATTCAGATCAACATCGCATCTTATCACATCCACTTTTAGTACGATTTTCTAGTTTCGATACTGATAGGACTTTTCTAAGTTTTTGCCAATTTCTTCGCCTAGTGAAAGGTACTTTTTCTCGATCCCATTGAATCTATGTA
Organism: Cibotium barometz; assembly: GCF_041138505.1. NCBI lineage: Eukaryota > Viridiplantae > Streptophyta > Polypodiopsida > Cyatheales > Cibotiaceae > Cibotium > Cibotium barometz. The sequence continues at coordinate 18,489,802 of NC_141106.1, forward strand.
TCAGAGTGTTGTTGAAGGTTTAAAAAGGGAAAATATACCTTATCAAAATTGAATAGTAAAAACTCAGAAAGAGCATTTAAGTACTGTATTTTCATTCCTTAAGCTTCATTAAAGAGAATTAATTCTAAACTTTCATCTACTCATTGGATCCTCAATCCTCCCAGGGATTTGAGATTCTCTTTTCTGAATAATAATTATCCAAGTTTTCTCGATGGATATTTTCATATTCTTTCTCGAATTTCTCAAGTAAAATATATTCAATATTCTTCTTTCTAAGTAAAAGATTCATGGGATTTACAAAAATCAATTCTACCCATATTTTCCAATAAAATTAATAATGCTCAAAATTCTACTTTTGATAAATACTCATAATTTGAATTATGCCAAAAATTCCTCTTTTACCATTTAATTACTTGGATCTCAAATATCATGGAAATTCCTCTTTTTGCATAAAAATAAACTTACCAAAAATTCCTCTCTTACCATTTAGATACTTGGATCTCAAATATCATGGGAATTCCTCTTTTTGCATAAAAATAAATTTAGCAAAAATTCCTCTTTTTCCATTTAAATACTTGGATCTCAAATATCATGGGAATTCCTCTTTTTGCATAAAAATAAATTTACCAAAAAACTATCTTTTACCATTTAATAACTTGGATCTCAAATATCATGGGAATTCTTCTTTTTGCATAAAAATAAATTTATCAAAAATTACTCTTTTTTAATAGTCAATTAATTATGGATAATTACAAAAAATAAATTTCTCATGAATATGATGAAAATCATTCTTTTTGCATAGGATTTCCAATCCTAAAATATGGTAGGAAGTCGTCTTTTAGCATTATGCATAAAAATAAGATATGTATTATTTTTTAAAATTTTTTCCATACCTTCGTTGCTATTAGTGATAATTCTCAATTTTTTGTAAAAGAATAAAAACTTGTAATGAAAATATGATAGTAAGTTCTCTTTTATGCTTAAAATCAAACTATGAATTTAAATCATAATTTTAACCATAAAATTAAACATAACTATGATTATCCCACTAGATTAAGCTAATTTCAACATTCCTCTTTTCCCAAATTGTTAGGATAATCCATTTCTCATTTAGAATGAATCAGAGTAGTTTTTAACTACTCATAACAATCTAAAAAAAATAGCACAAAATCTTAAAAATATCATTTTATTAATCTCTAGCTTATCAAGCCTAGAGTTTAGCTTTGAATTAAGAGACTATCATTGAGAAGCATCCTTTTTCAAGGGATTTAGCCATAAAGATGGCTATTCTTTTAGAGAGAGAGATTTACTCAAAGAAAGCATTACAAATAAGCATAAAGATTAACTTTCTCTTAATTAAATATTAAGAATTTAAGAAAAATCTTGATTTGAATTAAAACAATCATTTAGAAAGCTTCTCCAGCCTTAGAGGGGTTGAGAAGAAGAAAGTTATAGAGAAAATTAGAAAAAATCATAAAAATTGATTCTACCTCCAAGTTTGGCTTGATTCTTAAATTGCAGTGAAGCCCCTGACCAATCACTTGGTCCACCAAGAGGAGAAGAGAAACTCCAAGAGTTTTTGTAGAGAGAGAGAGCTCCAAGCTCCCAAGAGAGAGAAAAATTTAAGGGATAATAGAAAATATGATTATTTTAATATAATACTGGCATGGTATAGCTCCAATATTCCATTACAAATGATTGAGGGTCTATTTATAGGTGAGGGAGGCCACTAACTAGGTACAATTGGGTTCTAGAGTTTTCTAGGTTCAGTTTGACTCAATTTGGACAAGATTTGTACCAGTTTGGCTCCCTTTTTTATTTGGTCTGATCCAGGAGAGAGGAGAGATAAAAATATCACAATTTTTTTGAATTAAAAACCCTTCCACACATGTGAAAGAGGAGCCTACCTCAAGAGTCCCCCATTCCTTACCGTGGTGTCAAAAATGCATCATTATTCCAAAATATCTCATTTTTTTAGTAATATCTCATAATTTTTAACTAATAAACCATGTACTCAATCAACTCTTCTTCTTATGTGAGCATTTACTCATTTTTGGGTATTTTCTTTTATTCTTTTGGATTTATCTCATCCCAACACTTGGATTAATCTAATTGGACTATTGGAACCCTAATTGGACCATAATTCAAAAATTTCTGAAAATGTAGACCCTTAGGCTAAGGTCCCTTATACCATTTTTAATTAACTCCTAATGCACATTGGAAAGTTCATTTTGAACTTCTTTTTCAAGGGAATCCAATTTATATTTAGACACTAGGAGGATTTTTATATCCAAAGATATCTCAATTTTGGATTATCTTTCTTTAGACATTTTCTGTCTCTAGGCGGCCAAATCAGGGTAAAACAAGATCTTTCTTCTATTTCAAAGAGCGGAATAATTACAAGAACAGAAGGGGAGGTTCTTACACTTTTACACTTCAAAAGTTGGAGGGATGAATCTTACAACATCCACTCACATATCATCACATCTATTCATATCTCATCACACCCATTCACATCCATCACATCCATCACATTCATTGCATCCACATCACATCACATACATTCCATCCACATCTATCCTTATCACATCACATTCATTCCATCCATATCACATCACATCCACATCTATCCACATCACATATCATTCATTCCATCCCATCCACATCTTTCCATATCTCATCACATCCATTCACATCTAATCACATTCATCCACGTCCATCCATTCATCCATATTCACATCTATCCATATACATCCATTCATTTACATCCACATCTATTCACATCCATCCATTCATTTACATCCACATCTATTCACATCCATCCATTCATTCATATTCACATCTATCCATTCATCCATATTCACATCTATCCATATACATCCATTCATTTACATCCACATCTATTCACATCCATCCATTCATTCATATTCACATCTATCCATTCATCCATATTCACATCTATCCATATACATCCATTCATTTACATCCACATCTATTCACGTCCATCCATTCATCCATATTCACATCTATCCATATACATCCATTCATTTACATCCACATCTATTCACATCCATCCATTCATTCACATTCACATCTATCCACATCCATCCATCCATTCACATGCACATCTATCCACATCCATCCATTCATTCACATCCATTCATTCACATTCACATCTATCTACATCCATCTATTAATTCATATGCACATCTATCCACATCTCATTCATTCATATGCACTCTATCCACATCCATCCATTCATTCACATACACATCTATCCACATCTGATTCTCATCCATTTACATCACATCACACCCCTTCACATATCATAACATCTCATCACATTCACATCCACATCTATTTACATCATATCACATCTCATCACATCCACTCACATCTCCTCACATCACATTCACATCTTATCACATCACATTCACATCTTATCAAATTCACATTCACATTCACAACCATTTACATCACAGCACATCTCACCATATCCACTCACATCTCCTCACATCCGTTTATATCACAACACATCTCATCATATCCACTCACATCTCCTCACATCATATTCACATCACATTCACATCTTATCACATCCACTTTTAGAACGATTTTTTACTTTCGATATATCGATGGGACTTTTCTAAGTTTCTGCAAATTGCTTGGCCTAGTTAAAGGTACTTTTTCTCGATGGATATTTTCATATTATTTCTCAAATTTATCAAGTGATATATATTAAATATTCTTCTTTTTGAGTAAAAGATTCATGGGATTTACAAAAATCAATTCTACCCATATTGTCCAATAAAATTAATAATACTCAAAATTCTACTTTTGATAAATACTCATATTTGAATTATGCCAAAAATTCCTCTTTTACCATTGAATTACTTGGATTTCAAATATTATGGGAATTCCTCTTTTTGCATAAAAAAAAATTTACCAAAAATTCATCTTTTACCATTTAATTACTTGGATCTTAAATATCATGAAAATTCCTCTTTTTGCATTAAAAAAATTCTACCAAAATTTACTCTTTTTCCATAATCAATTAATTATGCATAATTACAAAAAACATATTTCTCATGAACATGATGAAAATCATTCTTTTTGCATAGGATGTCCAATCCTAGAATATGGTAGGAAGTCCTCTTTTAGCATTATGCATAAAAATAAGATATGTATTTTTTAAAAATTTTTTTACCATAGCTTCGCTGCTATTACTGATAATTCTTAATTTTTTTCTAAAGAATAAATGCTTGTAATGAAAATATGATAGTAGTTCCTCTTTTATTCTTAAAAATCAAACTATGAGGTTAAATCATAATTTTAACTATAAAATTAAACATAGCTATGATTATCCCACTAGATTAAGCTAGTTTCAACATTTCTCTTTTCACAAATTATTAGGATAATCCATTTCTCATTTAGAATGAGTTAGAGTAGTTTTCAACTACTCATAAATAATCTAAAATAATTTACCATTATTTTAATAGCACAAAATCATAAAAATATCATTTTCTTAATCTATACCTTATCAAGCCTAGAGTTTAGCTTTGAATTAAGAGACTATCACTGTTTGAGAAGCATCCTTTTTGAAGGGATTTAGTCATAAAGATGGCTATTCTTTTAGAGAGAGAGATATTTACTTAAAGAAAGGTACAAATAAGCATAAAGATAAACTTTCTTTTAATTAAGCATTAAGACTCTAAGAGAAAGCTTGATTTGAATTAAAATAGTTATTTAGAAAGCTTCTCAAGCTTGAGAGGGGTTGAGAAGAAGAAAGTCATTGAGATAAATTGGATTAAACCATAAAAATTGATTTTACCTCAAAGTTTGGCTTGATTCTCTATTAGTAGTGAAGCTCCCGACCAATCAATTGGTCCACCAAGAGGAGAAGAGAAACTCCAAGAGTTATTGTAGAGAGAGAGCTCCAAGCTCCCAAGAGAGAGAAAAATTTGAAGGATAATAGAAAATTTGATTCTTTTAATATAATATTGGCATAGTATAGCTCCAATATTTTTTTACAAATGATAGAGGGTCTATTTATAGGTGAGGGAGGCCACTAACCAAGTCCAACCGGGCTCTAGAATTTTCCAGGTTCAATTTGACTCAATTTGGACAAGATTTGGACTAGTTTGGCTCCCTTTTTTATTTGGTTTGATTCAGGAGAGAGGAGAGATAAAAATATCACAAATTTTCTGAATTAAAAACCCTTCCACACATGTGAAATAGACATATACCTTTAGAGTCTCCCTCTCCTAACCAAGGTGTCAAAAATGCATCATTATTCTAAAATATTTTGTTTTTTAGTAATATCTCATAATTTTTAACTAATTTAATATCAATGGTCTGTTTAAGCATTTTCTTTTTAAAATAATAATAATAATAATGTACTCCATATAGCCTCTATACTAGGTACCTTGTCTATGTCCTCATGGTCGGGTAAAGAGGAAAAAAATTGGCCATTAAAAGGTTGATATCTTGTAAGTGCCTTTCACAACAAAAACCTTCAACACATTAGTTGTCAGTCTTTGAGGTTCCGTTCATGTTAACATATGAGTTTGATATCAGCACCATTGTCCATTGGTTTATTTATAGGCTATTTTCCTTGAGAAATATTTTTCAAAATAGACATCACCCTATTTTCCTCATGCAGTCATATTATGCTACATATACTTACTATGATGATATCATAGTAAAACATGCATTCTATCTAAAATGCAAACAACAATCCCATTGTTATTCTATGCATTCTAGGGTTCACAAAAACCATTTAACATATTTTCCCACCCCTCAGCCTACGGACATTCATGTCTTGTAGCCTTCAAATAACCAATGCATTGAATATATAGAGTCATCCTCTTCCAGATTACCTTCACTTGAACTTGTTACCCCTTTTTCCTTGTTTGTTTGACTGGTGGTAATCATCATCATCCTTGCTTCATATTTCTGTAGTAGTCAATAGCCATTGACTCTTCTCTGGTGCAAAGTTCCATCCAAATCCTCTAGTCGGCGGGTACAAGCCATTGGAAAATCTTTGTTGTACTTTGAAAGGACCTTCCCACCTTGGTTTCATCACAATGGTATTTTGCTTCGTCGTCAAACAAATTTTATCCAAGATAAGTTTGGATTGGCTACTGCCCATTCGGCAAACACTCCTTGTCTTGCAAGCTCTACTAGGAGTACTTCTATAAATTTTGAGGCTGAATCATTAGCTTTAAATCAACCCTATGCTAATCTTGTTGGTTGTCTTCAATTTGTGGGCATGAGCACTCGTCTTGATATTTTGTTTGCAGCAAATCTATTAGGACAATACTTGTCCTCTCCATCTTCAAGACATTGGTCTCAAGCTAAACGTGTTTTGAAGTACTTGAAGGGCACTGCAAATTTTGGACTTATATATCGCCGTCAAGAAGACATATCTTCAGCAACTTCTCTTAATATTTTGGGTTATTCAGATGCTGATTGGGCAAGCTCTAACGTCCATGCGATCCACCAGTGGTAATTGCTTCTTTATCAATGGCTGTTTGGTATCTTGGGCTAGCAAGAAACAACACTGTATTGCAGTTTCTACTACAGAGTTTGCATATGTAGCTGCATCTTTAGCAGTTCGTGAATTGGTTTGGCTTCGACAATTGCTTGCTGATATTGGTCATTCTCCTTCCTCAAGCACTCCTCTTAGATGTGACAACCAAAATGCTATTTGTCTAGCCAAGGACTACGTGCAACCTAGCAAGTCCAAGCATATTGCAGTTCATTATCACTATGTTCGACATGAAGTAAGGAAAGAAGCAATAATGGTGGAACATTCTCCAACTGATCAAATGATTGCAGACATTCTCACCAAAGGACTCCATGAAGCTCAGTTTACACTTTTGCGAGATTAGAACTTAGAGTTGCGGTGGCCTCTCTTTTTGGAGATTAGCACATCTCATGTCATGTCAATTTGTCTAGACTTGTATATAGCCTATAGATTTTAGGACACTTCACAAATTACTTCACATCATGCACATTTATTCTTTGTACTTTGTATATAGAAGCACATTGCACATGGACTTTAAGGTGGCATTGTACATTTATATGTACGAGCTCGGGTTTTTCCCTTGTGCTCCCAAGGGTTTTTTTACTCGCAGCTAGAGACCTTTATTTGAGTGGGGGTGTTGGAGCTATATATTGTAAGATCCCAGACCCCACTGCGCAACAAATTTGAGGGTGCTATTAGCGAAAGTAGCACTTCTTGTGTAGGGCAGGATCCCACACTCGGGGCCTCACCCACGGATATCCAAACAAGAGACTAATCCATCGGTTCTTCCAAAACCGAACTCAAAAAAACTTCCCTTGCCCAGAAAGCATGGGCGATTCCTCCAGGATAACTTTTCTCCAACGTAGTCAAAAGTCTAAACTAATTGAACTGATCTGACCAAACCCATAAGTCCCATAATCAGATCAGGGAAAAGATTGTACTTGGATCATAGAGACCAACGCTTTTTTCCTCAATCAAAGGCACAATCATTGATTCTTTTTCATATAACAACTTTTATCCAGAATTTACCTCATCTATTGTACTATATATAGAAATTGAGTCTTGATTTACGGATCCATCAGTCCAGCCTCTAACCCCATCTAGTCCCTTGGGTTACCCAACCGCCCAACCACTGTAGTGATGGGATCCAATTAGGAATTTGGTTAGGTTTTGTCCCACGTACCAGGGAAAGAGTTCCCAGGCCCCCTAGCCGGATATTCATGCAAACGTAAAACTAGTCACATTACTTACACACCCAATATGAACTTGCCTTTTTCATAGATTCAACAATCTTTAAAACAATCATTTAATGAAACCATAGTGTTATTGAGATCATAATCCTTTAATTATCTAGTTGAATCCTAATTTCCAATTCCTTCCTTCATCGGTGTACCTATGGCATCATTAGCAACCAGAACACTCACCACCTGTTTACTCAGCGGCTTTTTCAATAGTTCCTAGCTCATAGTACCCGACAATATAATCACATAAAAATATCCAGATGGAATCTTCGTTGAAGATCAGCAAGATCAACCAACATATTCATATAAAAGATCCATAAACTCATCTGTTGAGGACCAGCAAGGTCAATCAACCAGATCCATGCTCGAATTGAGAAAACAACTCTTACTCCTTGTCCCAATATCTTCCCCGATGTACTCGTGGGTATCTTTGGTGACCCAAAGCCCGAGCACCGTATGGTCAGCACCCTCTAGGATCCTTCTAGCGCTTCACTCATAGGCCGCTTCCTTGGTCCCTCATCCACTGTATTGGAAGCTCACCATTTAATCAAACCGAGGCTAGTCAAGACCTCCACCGAACCTTGCTACTACACGCGAGACGTCCTTCGCCGTCAGTAGTTGCAACTTTAACAGATAGGTCTCCATGACCTCATTCACAAGACGGTCAAAATGCTTCCCCAACATTCTTGACATAAAACACTCATTTAAAAATAGATTTCACAAACAAATACAGTTCCAACAATAGTTCTATCTTTTCTCATTACTCCGCATCCTTTCACATTAGACCCCATCCTTTTTTCATCTTACCACCACAATTTTATTTTCATCATCGATCCCTATCACATCACATCATTCCTACATCAAATCACATCCAATCGCATCATCCACACATCAATCCACATCATCCATACATCCATCCACATCCATCCACACGTCAATCCACATCATTCAAACATCCATACACATCAATCCACATTATCCACACATCAATCCACCTCATCTATACATCCATCCACATCATCCACATCAATCCACATCATTCACTCATCATACCACACACCAATCCACATCAATCCACATTATCTACACATCCATCTATATCTTCCATACATCCATCCACATCCATCCACATTATTCAAACATCCATGCACATCAATCCACCTCATTTCATAAGCATTCCCATTCTCATCTAATCACATCTTTTTCTATGTCATCACTTATTTCCTCATTTTTACACATCACATCTCACCCACTTGCATCTACCCATATATCTCATTGCTTCACATACATTAACATTTATCCAGTTTATATCGCATCTTATCACATTCATTTCACATCACATCTCATTCATTCACATCCTGATTCACATGCTAACACATTCATTCATGTCCGTTATTGTTCATTCACATTCTGATTCACATCACATCACATCCATTCACATTCCTTATCATTCATTCACATCCCGATTCACATTACATCACATCCCTTATCATTCATTCACATCCTATATCATTCATTCACATCACATCCCTTATCATTCATTCACATCCCTTATCATTCATTCACACCCCTTATGATTCATTCACATCCTATATCATTCACTCACATCTGGATTCACATCACATCACATCCATTCAGATCCATTATCATTCATTCACATCCTATATCATTCATATCTATCTAATTTACTTCACATCTCATCGCTTCGATTCTCGTTTCATATCCATCACATTTACATCCACATATATTCTCCCACACATCCACATCCATACTTATAACATACACATCCACATCTATCCTTTCACATACATTCACATCCATTCTTTAACATACATCCACTTCTATTCTTCACATACATCCACATCCATCCATCTATTCATTCCCATCTATCTCATTCGCATCCATCTCATCACATCTATTTACCTCTCATTCTCATCACATCTATTCTCATCACATCTATCCATCCATTCATTCTCATCTATTTGATTCATATCACATATCATCACATCTATCTACCTCTCATTCTCATTACTTCAATTTTTAACACATTTGTTCTCTATTTATTCTCATCTATCTGATTCACATCCCATCTCATCATATCCATTCTTAGAATGCAAGAGAATCCTTATTTTTTTATATAAAGATTCTTTACACATCTATTTATGCATAACTTTAATTTTAAGGAGAATAATAATCCATTGACAGATGTCATAACTCAAAATTTCCATCCAGTCCCTTATTTCTTTTAAAAAAATAGTATCACTCTGGACTCTCCATTGAGACCAGCTGGTCAGCAAAAACGAGATCCAGTAACAGATTACAATAATCATTTTGTCCATCTTACATATCTTCCACGACATATGCATGGGTGAGCACCGCAAGCCCATGCATCGCCTGGTTAGAACCCTCCAGGATCCTCCTTAGGTGTCTTGGCACTTCACTCAGGGACCGCTTCGTCATCCCTCGTCCATCATACCGGAAGCGCACCATTTTAACCGTACTGAGGCCTGAGCAGGCTTTGCCGTGTATGAGTTGTCCTAAACACTCCCTGCTAGCTGTTGCAACCGAATATCCCTTAGAAATATATACACCAAATGCCAGCATTCTGGCGTAAGACAGTCCTTTAGGAAAACATGGTTTCTATGCAAGTTTTCAGATTAATTTTCTTTTATATATAATGAATATATCTTGAATCAGTATCCCCAAAACTTCTTGAACGGAATTCTGAATTTCATACCGGAATTCCTCGAATTCTGTAACCTTGATCCACATATCAATTTGAAGGTTCTTAAACTTAGTTTCAGATTTGGCGAGAGTTTTGAGGGTATTTTTCTAAACTGGTCACATCTTCTTTCCTCGAAAAACTGACGAAAGAGTTTGGTCTTGGTCATAGTTTGATTCAAGGTCCGAGTCTGATAAGATTTTTCCAGAACTATCTTTCTCGAAAAAGTTTGATAATTCAATTACTATTTTACTGAATTTCTTTCTTTGAATATTCACTTAACTGATTTCTAAATTAGTTACGAGCTCCAATTAGGAATAAATTAATCATTTATTTGAATATTTTGATCTCGATAGATTTCTTGAATTTTCTTTTTACAATCTGTGGTGTGAGTGTAAAACGATAGAAATTTCTCTCTTAGAGTATTTAATTATTTATTTATCAATTTCTCTTAGAATTTAAGAGAATTCTAATTTTGATATAAAAAAATTTATGCATCTATTTATGCATGAAAATCAATTTCAATGGGAATAACACTTTTAAAAAATCCTTTTATGCATAAAATCAATTTCAATAGGTAACACTTTTAAAATAAAAAGAATTTCTTTATGCATCTATTTATGCATAAAATCAATTTTAATAGGAATAACACTTTTAAAATAAAAAGAATTTCTTTATGCATCTATTTATGCATAAAAATTAATTTTTACAAGAATAATGTTTTTATAATAAAAATTCTCTTCATGCATCTTTCTATGCATAAAAATCAAATTTAATGAGAATAACACTCTTATAATAAAATAAAATTTTCCATTATGCATCTTTCTAAGCATTGAAAATAAATTTAATGAAAAAAACACTTTTATAGAAAAAAAACTTTCATTATGCATCTTTTGATGCATAGAAATTAAATTTAATGAAAATAACACTTTTATAATTAAAAAAATTCCATTATGCATCTTTCTATACATAGAAATTAAATTTAATGAGAAGCATACTTTCATAATAATAAAATTTTCATTATGCATCTTTCTATGCATACAAATTAAATTTATTAAAAATAACACTTTTATACTAAAAAAATTTCCATTATGCATCTTTCTATGCATAGAAATTAAATTTAATGAAAATAACACTTTATAATAAAAAAATTTCCATTATGCATCTTTCTATGCATAGAAATCAATTTTAATAATTAATGTCAGTGATATCCATGCATATTCATAGGTGAATATGTACATGGAGTAATTAGAATATTTCTTTTAGATAAAAAAAATGGTGGGGATTACACTTTTGGAATAACATAAAAACAAACTTTCTTTTCCATAAAATTTTCGAAAATTTTACCATAACCTCCTTTGTATGACTGACCATTTCTCATTTTTATCATTCTTTAATTGACTTAAATTAACCCAAATTAGATGTATAGGACTCTAATCTATACAGTTTTAAAAATTCAAGAGAGAGTAAACAATAAGAAAAGTTTAATTAAACTTTTAGTTAATCTTTCTAGGATTAAGAAAGACTGGAATGTAAAGAAGAGATGGGGGTGGCCTTTTCCTCAAAGGCATAGCATTTGAATTTAATTCAATCAATAGTAAAACATGAAAATCAAGAAAACCATAGATTTAAAAATTAAATAAGTTAGAAAAATTAGCTTACATGGAGCTTGTAAGCTTTCTTTTGGCTTGAGGGATTGAGGGTTCTTCTCTTGTTTGATGCATAAATACCATTAAGCTTTTACAAAGGGGGAGGCTTCTATTTAGAAGAAAAAGTGAGCCTCAAATCAAGCAAAACTGATTCTAGAATTTTTCAGATCAGTTTGGTCAATTTTTGACCGTTTTTGGGTCAGTTTAGCTTACTTTTTTGGATCTAGTTTTGAAATAGAAGAGAGGAGAGATGAAATATCTCATTTAATTTATTTAAAATTGGGGGGTAATGATGAGAAAAAGGTGTCTACTTTTTGAGGGGAGATCTGGACCACTCTGAGGTGTCCAAAATTTAGTTTTTTAATCTTTTCTTTGTTCCTCGTCCTTAGTCCACTCTTCATCTTATGTGAGCATTTACTCATTTTTGGGGGGGTTTTCTTTCATTCTTCAATTTATCTCCTCCCTACATTTGGATTAATATTATTGGTCCATAAGAACCTTAATCCAAAATTTTTAGAAAATTTAGACCCTCAGGCTAAGGTCTTTTGTGCAGATTATAATTTATTTCTAATGCACCTTAGGAATTTCTTTTTAAACTTCTATTTCGGGGAAATTAAAAAGGGATATTTTTCCATCCAAAGATATCTAAAAACTGAATTATCTCTCTCTAGAATATTTTCTTTCTCTAGGCCAAAATAGGTAGAATCAAGATTTTTTATTATTTTAAAAAGGGGATTGATTATAGGGAAAGAAACTAGACATCTTGAGGGGCTGGGGAGGAATCTTACAATTAGCTTGCTCTTTAAGTGCATTTAAGTCACCACTATCACTATCACTATTTTCACCAATATCTAGAATATATGAACTATGCTCCAAATCTTGGTAGTGATGATTGACTATGAATTCCTTCTCTTTTCTAACTGTTAACCACTCGGGTTAACATGACCTTTTGTGAGGCTACTATACCTCCTTTATAATTCATCTTTTTGTAACCGCACTAAGCGCCAATTGGTAAATGAGACATGGGGGATGACCAAGCTTACGGCTTGTGTAATGTCGTTCTCATAAGGAATTGATGTACACAGAGCTAGTTAAACTACGAAGACTAGTTTTGGGCCCATGTATATAAGACATTTTATGAAATATGAAAAAGGACAATCCCATTTGTCTCAATTGAGTCTTGCCTTCTCTCTTTCTCTCTCTCTCTCTCTCTCTCTCTCTTATGGTGTCTTGGTGCTTGCTTGTGATTGTTGGTGTATGTGAATAGGAATCGTGTTGCTCTCCTTTCTCTCCTTCACTCCCTTCGCATTGCTCTCCACCTTGTCTTGTTTGCATACGATTGGAATAAGGTAGAGGTTGATCTCTCCATAGCTCCTTCCCTCTTGCTCCTACCTAGCTTGCTTGGATCTCTCTTTCGGTGACACAGAGAGAGTGTAGAGTGAGCCCCTAGCGGCCTCACATTGGGGAGTAAACCCTAATAGGGTTGGCCTCACATTGGGGAGTAAACCCTAATAGGGTTGGCCAAGTGTAAATCACTGGATTCGACCCTTGCATGCACTCTCTTCTTCTTCTCTCTTGTGCTTGTGAGGTAGCATGTTAAACTATTAACATATTTGGCGCCATTGCTAGAAGGCAGTGGCATTTGGCTTAGGGTGCTCTACTTGATTCATTAGCTAGAGCTTGATTTTGTTGAAAGAGGGAGAGAGACGAGATAAGAGACACCACATACGCTCCACAAGAATGAATCATATTAGTCACAAGTAACATATATATAGGTAAGACCTAGAGTGAGTTAGGGATAGCTATATATGTAAGATTCCTCCCTAGCCTCTCAGGATGTCCAATATCTTCCCCTATAATCAATCCCCTATTCAGAAATATAAAAGATCTTATTTTTGCCTGTTTTGGCCTAGAGAGAGAAAATGTTCTAAAGAGAGGTTATTCAAATTTTGAAAATTTTTTGATAGAAAAATATCTCTTCTTATTAAAATAAGTTTCCCTGAATCAGAAGTTCAAAAAGATTTTTAGAAGGTGCATTAGAAATTAAGCATAATCTGTTCAAGAGGCCTTATCTTAGGATTCTGGACTGCATTCTTCGAAGCAGTAGGAACTTTCTTGGATCTCAGCACAGCTTACCACCCCGAGACCGATGGTCAAACAGAAAGGGTGAACCAAGTAATCGAAGATATACTTTGGTCATGCTGTGGGTGGTAGGGAACCCAAGAAGTGGCTAAGCTATCTGCACACCTAGTCGAGTTCACCTACAATGCTTCTTATCACTGAAGTATCGGGATGAGCCCTTTCAAAGCTTTGTATGGACAAGACTGCCTAACACCATTAACTTGGTCCGACCCATTGATTAGGGGTCAAGATGTCCAAACAGATGCTTGACGACATGGAGCAGTAGATGCAATCAATCCGCAAGGATATAAAAGCGGCCCAGGATAGAAAGAAGCAGTATGCAGATAAGAAGAGGTCATACAAAAAATTTGAAAAGCAGATATGGTCTTCATTCGAGTACGCCCCAAAAGAAGTTTTCTATCTCTTGGAAAGTACAAGAAGCTATCCCCCAGATACTGTGGGCCATATCTGATTACAAAGAAAGTAGGTGACTTAGCCTATGAACTCCTTCTGCCTCCTCATCTCAAAGTACATAATGTATTTCATGTCAGCCTACTTAAGAAGTATGTACCGACGAGCCCGAATCATGTGCTTAATGATGAACTCTTAATTTCTTCAACCCAAGGGCAACCTGAAGAAATCCTTGATGTTCAAGAGAAGGTTCTCAGGAACAGAATTTTGAGAGAATTATTAGTCAAATGGAAGTTCTATCCTTTTGAAGATGCCACTTGGGAGAAAGAAGCTGAACTGATGCGGGATTACCCCCACTTTGTGAGATGAGGACATCTCACATTTTTCAAGTGGGAGAGGATGTAAGATTCCTTCCAAGCCCCTCAAGATTTCTAGTTTCTTCCCCTGTAATAATCAATCCCCTTTTTCAGAATAAGGACCAAAAAAAAGATTAAAAAACTGAATTTTAATACCTCGGAGTGGGGACCTCCCCTCATGAAGTAGGCACCTTTTTCTCATCATTGCCCCCAATTTTAAATCAATTAAATGAGATATTTCATCTCTCATGTCTCCTATTTCAAACTAGATCCAAAAAGTAAGCTGAACTGACCCAAAAATCATCAAAAATTGACCAAATTGATCTGGAGAATTCTAGAATCAGTTTGCTTGGTTTGAGGCTCACGTTTTCCTATAAATAGAAGTCTCCCCCTTTGTAAAAGCTTAATGGTGTAAGCTTAATGGTGTTTATGCACTGTTACTCTACTCCTCCTGCCCTGAGCCATCTACATTGAATTTCTTGATAATTCAATTGTTTTTGGCCTAATCCTCTCCAAAGTAAATTGGTGGCCACTCTTGCTTCAAACAAGAGTAGAACCCTTAATCCCTCAAGCCAAAGGAAAGCTTACAAGCTCCATGTAAGCTCTTTTTTCTAACTTGTTTAATTTTTAAATCTATGGTTTTCTTGATTTTCATGTTTTACTGTTGATTGAATTAAATTCAAATGCTATGCCTTTGAGGAAAAGCCCACCCCCTTCTCTTCTTTACATTCTAGCCTTTCTTAATCCTAGAAAGATTAACTAAAAGAATAATTAAACTTTTATTGTTGTTTACTCTCTTGAATTTTAAAAATTATATAGATTAGAGTCCTATACATCTAATTTGGGTTAATTTAAGTCAATTAAAGAATGATAAAAATGAGAAATGGTCAGCTATACAAAGGAGGTTATGGCAAAATTTTCTAGAATTTTATGGAAAAGAAAGTTTATTTTTATGTTATTCCAAAAGAGTAATTCCCACCATTTTTGCATCTAAAGAAATATTCTAATTAATCCATGTACATATTCACCTATGAATATGCATGGATATCACAAACATTAATTATTAAAATTGATTTCTATGCATATAGAAAGATGCATAATGGAAATTTTTTTATTATTAAAGTGTTATTTTTATTAAATTTAATTTCTATCCATGGAAAGATGCATAATGAAAATTTTTATATTATAAAAGTGTTATTTTCATTAAATTTAATTTATGCATAAAAAGATGTATAATGGAAAGTTTTTTATTATAAAAGTGTTATTTTCATTAAATTTAATTTCTATGCATAGAAAGATGCATAATGGATGTTTTTTAGTTAATAAAAGTGCTATTTTCATTAAATTTAATTTTTATGCATAGAAAGATGCATAATGAAAATTTTTTTATTATAAAAGTGTTATTCTCATTAAATTTAATTTCTATGCTTAGAAAGATGCATAATGAAAATTTTCTTTATTATAAAAGTGTTATTCTCATTAAATTTGATTTTCATGCATAGAAAGATACATAAAGGAAATTTTTATTATAAAAGCATTATTCTTATAAAAATTAATTTTTATGCTTAAATAGATGCATAAAGAAATTCTTTTTATTTTAAAAGTGTTATTCTTATTAAAATTAAATTTATGCATAAAGATTTTTTTTTAATTTTGAAAGTGCTATTCCTAATAAAATTGATTTTATGCATAAATAGATGCATAAAAGGATTTTTTTAAGTGTTTCTCCCATTGAAGTTGATTTTTATGCATAAAAAGATGCATAAAGAATTTTATATCAAAATTAGAATTCTCTTAAATTCTATGAGAAATTGATAAATGAATAACTAAATACTTTAAGAGAGAAATTTATATCGTTTTATACTCACACGAATTGTAAAAAGAAAATTCAAGAAATCTATCAAGATCGATATATTCAGATAAATGATTAATTTATTCCTCATTGGAATTCGTTACTAATTTAGAAATGAGTAAAGTGAATATTCAAAGAAAGAAATTCAGTAAAATAGTAACTGAATTATCAAACCTTATCGAGAAAGTTCAAGAAAAATCTTATTAGACTCGAACCTTGAATTAGACTATGACCAAGACAACTCTTTCGTGAGTTTCGAGGAGAGAAGATGTGACCACTTTAGAAAAATACCCTCAAAACTCTCGCGAAATCTGAAACTAAGTTTGAGACCCTTTGAATTGATCTGTGGATCAAGGTTACAGAATTCGAGGAATTTTGGTATGAAATTCAAAATTCTGTTTAAGAAGTTTTGGGGATATTGATTCAAGATATACTCATTGTATTCAAAAGAAAATCAAACTAAAAACTTGCATAGAAACCTTGTTTTCTTAAAGGACGGTCTTATGCCAGAATGCTAGAGGTAGCATTTGGTATATGTTTTTCTAAGGGAAGTTCGGTTGTTGTAACAGCTAGCGGGGAGTGTTCAAAGGACAACTCACGCGGCAAAGCCTGCCCAGGTCCTTGCCTCGCACTACAAGACACTGCTGCCATACACGCGTTCCATACACGCGATAAGTTACGGGCGCGTGTATGGTCGCGCATGTATATGAATAGTATCGAGCGCATGTATATTGGCATTTAAATTTGCGTGTATTGAACTTTAAGAAACGCATCTACCAACGCGTGTATATTGGCATCTAAATTCGCGTGTATACTGGTTTCAGAAACGTGTGTATAAGCGCGTGTATATACACGCAATTATACACGCATCAATACATGCGAGTGCTTTATTAAGAAAAACTAAATTCCTTTACGAAATTAAAAACTATTTTCTTTAAACCATCTCATAGTACATTACAGTATATATCATTACACAATCCCACTGCATGCATTTACAACAATGAAATATATTCAAAAATAAATCATGAGATGATAATTAAAAGACAACATATACAATAAAAATGTCATCAATTTAGAACGATGCAGTGTTAGATCTCATCTTCAAAAAGATCCATTCTTGCCAAATGATCAACATTAATATCCATTTGATCAATTTGTAAGGCTACAATTAAATTTATTCCACTATCGATATTTTGTCCATTGATAATGGTATCGATGTCCTGATCATCCTCATCAATATCACCATCATCCTCAATGGTAGGGTCATTCTCATGATCATGAGAAATGGCATGCTCATCCTCATTATCATGATCATCTCTTATTTCTTGAGCATCAATCACAACATCTTCATTGGCATGTTCGACATCATCTTCATTGCGGCTTGTTACATCCTCCATATGCTCCATATCAGTGAATGTATTATATATCACTTTGGAACGTGGTGGAATAGGGATGACGTACCACCATTTAATGTCATACACCATTGGCAGATAGATAACCTACTCAAATACACATATTGCAGTAATTAATTAGCATATCAAAAGTCAAGGGGTACGCGAGCTTAGATATATATGTACATGAAACACATTAGTAAAAAAATGCATACTTGCTCACATTGTTGTGGCAATACGAGCCTATCTTTCTTTGTTTGCCAAAACTTTTAAAAGTCAATAGTTACATAGCCACTTGCATGGCGTTTTATCATTGCATTAGGCCCTTTTTCCACCACGTTCATTTGCCATTTGACATCCAAAACATACACAAAGAAGTGACGAAAGTCAAGCCTAAATATGTCTTGGATTGTGCCACAATAATCATCCATTTTTCCATTAGCTCCCTCAAAGCTACTAATGACACCGCAATCTTGTGTATTCCTCTTTTCATCAATTCTTTGTGTTCAAAAATGCTTGCCTTCACACCATATAGCATTGAACATAGTGCACTGGACCAAAATAGACGCAATATTTGTGTAAGCAATGTGAATAAATATTAAAAGCAAATCACTTACAACTAATGCAAAACATTAGTTCTATGTACCTTTAATATGCATCCTCGTGCATACTCCCATTCTTCCGCCATGATATGCAGCCCCTCGTCGCTCTCTGCTCTCTCCATTTCCTCATGCAACCAATCAACATGGATATCATAATCCTATGTACAAAAGAGTAAACACAAAATCATAATCATTTTTTAATGAAAGTATAAAAATCGCGTGTATAAACACGGCTACATCCTGAAAATCGCATGTATAAACGCGGCTACATCCTAAAAATGGCATGTATAAACGCGGCTAAATCCTAAAAATTCGTGTATAAACGCGGCTATATTCTGAAAATCGCGTGTATAAACGCGGCTACATCCTAAAAATCGCGTGTATAAACGCGGCTGACTTAATATAAACGTGAAAATACACGCGCGGTTACACGCGACGACCTGTCCATACCTACAAATAACCCGCCTTCTCTAAATAAACATTTTCAAACTAAAGATTTGCTCTCCTTCCTCGTCGCCTCTTCCAACAGAGCACTAAACCTAAGTGCAAGGAGCAGACAAGGAGCACACACGGGTGAAGGAAACCAGCCAAAAAGAAGACTCACTTTTTCAGAGGTGAGTCAGTTTGTCCTTTGTCCTGTCTCTTTCCTTCCATTTGTTTATGCTATTGTCTCTTTCCTTTATGCATTTGTCTCCTTCCTTCTCCTTCTCTGGTTGCCATCATCTGGTGAACGATTGTGACAGTGGGCGACAGTGGGCTTTTTATAAGGACGATTTGTCGGTGGTCGGTCGCTTTCAAAAAAAAAAATTCGCAGGCCACGTGTAGCAACGCGTGTATGTCTGCGTGTATCCTGTCTGCACAGACGTTCACATGCATATACACCCGTTTTTGGACGGGTGTATACACGCGACTGTGTTTCACCCATGCTTGCGATCCAGGTTCTTCAGAGAGATGATCCCATCTGCATATGGCTTGCTTTCACAAAATCATATGTGCTAGCTTGCATTTGTGCTTTAATGCAATCATGTATATACTTTTATTTTTACAGATTCTTTATGGATCCAGGTTCTTCATCCGATCCATTTGCGTACGGCACTTGGATGATGGAGATGGTAAATCATTTTGGGCACCATCCTGGTCCAGTTGAGCTTATAGAGTACATGTATGCCCATCCCCCTTCTGGATTGCAAGGTATCTATACCTCGCCCCCGAGTATCCAGGTCACTCCACTGCCGTCTGCCTGCGAGTCCGACGAGATGGCATGCAGCTTCTCTTCTTCCACGCCCACCGAGGAGACATACCCCGTCCCAGACACACTCACGCACACCCTCCCAGGCACCATCACGTCAGGGCTCACAGCCACCATCACATACTCCCTCAGAGCCACCGTCATGTCAGGGCTCACAGCCACCGTCATGTAGACAATCCCCCAGTCGTGACTCCACCCGCAGCAGCAGTAGAAAGAGTGGGAGTGGAGGATGCGGCGGGTGCTTTGGTGGGGGAGGTAGTAGGACACGCAGTGAGAGAGGAGATAGAGGGAGAAGAGTTAGAGGAGACAGTGAGGATGAGGAGGAGATGAGAGAGGTGGAGGGAGTGATCTGCTATGATGTGATGGATAGGGGGGGATAATGATGGATGCGAGGGGGAAAGAGGTAATGGAGTACATGCGTGGGGTAGTATCAAACTTGTATAGAAATTGTTTTATTAGATTTAAAGATCAAAATAGCTGATTAGTTGGGGAGGTGATAGATGCTGTACATAGTCGGTACCCCAATCCCCCACATGTGACATTCTCGGATGTATGGGGAAGAACGCGAATAAGGGAGTTCTTAAGTAATAAAAGATCTCACCTTAAGAAACTCGCGTACGATGATGGGCTAAATGTAGCTGCAGGTGGCTATCCTACCGAGAAACCTGCCCACTGTGCACAAACGCAAGTGGAAGGAGGCAAAGAAACGAGTAGAGGGTGGCGTGAAGAGCACGTAGCATGTGGAGGCACGACAGATCTAGATGGAGACCATTGGATCTTCGCATTTCGGATCTGGCGGCGTCGAGTCATGGGAGGCAGAGTTCGTAAGTATCTTGCCACTTTATTTGATTGTTTACTTAATTCATTGATTCTATGATTGTTTTAATCTTACAAATTGTGTTGATTATGATACAGCGAGACAACGGGTTGCGGGGAGGAAGCCCACAGCCCACGATACTGGGTATGCTCGCCGGCATAGCAGACGTGACATGTGGGCCCTCTTCAGAGCCGAGGGACGTATTACGGACATGCAGTTTGAGATGGCCATGAGACCATATGGTCGACAGCAGCAGGTACTTGAAAACTCTAAACGAATGATTTTGGTTTATTGAATTACATATACATATACTTATATACTATATATTACTTGAACAAGCACAAGTTGCTCTACTACACCTGCTCTGATGATCCACCCGCCGCCACTGCAGAGGGTGGACGTGAGCACTACTCATCAGACATTCCGACCGATGTGAGCTCATCTGATCATGGAGGGAGCAGCGAGTCATCATCTCAGTCTGAGTAGTACTCAGACTTATAGTATCACATTCCATATTGAGGATGTGATTGTATATATATTTTTGTAACTGAAGCCATGGGCTACTTTGAAATATGGACTCCCTTGTATATATGTGTACACATAAAATTTTGATAGTAATTTTGAATCATGAATTGATAGTATTGCATTCGTGTCTGTCTTGAATCGTGTATTAACAATGTATGCATTCATGTTGTTCTTATCTTAAATCTTCCTCGAGGATGGTGCAATGCACCCCAAAAAAAATCCAGAGAGTGTTATTGGGTGCTGGAATGCTGGAACAACATTCAAAAATAGCACTCTCTGGATTTTTTTTTTCTCTCTGTTTGCGTGTATGGATGTGTCAATCTGCAAAAAGTCACGTGTATAAACGCGGATACTCTGTGAAATCCACGTGTATAGACGCGTCAACTCTGGAAAAGTCACGTGTATATACGCAGATACTCTATGAAATATGCGTGTATAAGCGCAGCTAAACTGACAAAACGCGTGTATACACCCTCGTATCAGCACGTCTAAGTGCAGCTAAATTGACAAAACGCGTGTATTCGACCATGTATGAGCGTGTTTGATTATTTTTATACATGCGCTTTTACACGCATGTCTTTGGCCGCGATGATACATGCGCTGATACACGGGCCCGTAACTTTTTTTCCACAAGTCATTTTTAGCGGCTAGGAGCGCGGGTATGAGCCCGATCCCTTGTAGTGTCGGTACGGTTAAAATGGTGTGCTTCCAGTATGATAGACGAGGGCCAACAAGAGGTCCCTGAGTGAAGTGCGAGGACACCTAAGGAGGATCCTGGAGGGTTCTGACCAGGCGATCATGGGCTCGCGGTGCCAAAGACACCCATGTGCATGTCGTGGAAGATATGTATGATGGACGAAATGATGATTGTAATCTGTTATTGGATCTTGTTGCTGACCAGCTAGTCTCAACGAAGAGTCCAGAGTGATACTATTTTTTTTAAAGAAACAAGGGACTCAATGGAAATTTTGAGTTATGACATCTGTAACCAATAAGTGTTTGGTGTCAATGGATTGTTTTCTAAGTTAAAGTTTTAAAGAGGAGTGTGTGCGTAGCTGCATTCGAAAGCAAAAGTTAAGAAAGGCATTCAATTATGGGTAGGTGAGTAATTGTTTGGTTCTACCGATTCTAGTGGTTTGGTGGTGTCAATGGAGTATTAATAATAAAATTGAAATAATAGGAATACACTTAGAATTCGAGTAGTTAAAAAAAACCCTAAAGACTTTCTCAAATGATTAGATCAACAGCTGTGCTTGATTTCGGTTAGAAAAAAAGCGTTGATTTCTTCAAGTTAAGTCTGTAATAGTTTTTCCTTCTATCTCGTTTAATCACGTGAAGGATAGTTTAGTTCTCTTGACCCCATTAGAAAATTCGTAAGAAAATCAAAAAGGTGGAATTGTCCCCGTTTTCCGGGCAAGGGAAATTCGTAAGAAAATCAAAAAGGTGGAATCGTCCCCGTTTTTCGGGCAAGAGAAATTTTCTCAGCTCGTGTCCGGACATTCGTGGGACGAGGCCCCGAGTGGGAAACCCTGCCCACGCAAGAGGAAGCTACTTCCACTCCTAACAATGAGGAATTCGGTGCACGGATGGGGCAGAGGGGTCCCACACTAATGCACACAGACTATTACTAAAGCTGGAAGATGTTATTTCTACGACTATACAATATTTTTTAGAGATGGTGAGTATGTTTTTTGATGTATTCGCATTGGAAAGTGCATGTAGAATATCTCTTGAAAACAAATAGAAGGGAGTGGTAATGGTTCTAAGTTTTTAAGAATTACGTGAGATTGAATCCATGTGGTCATGCTTTGTTGAGGGGAATATTGAATTCAGTTCATGGGCTAGAATCACAAAGTTAGGAGGTGATTCCATGTTTACAAATGAGAAAGTTTTGATAGAAGGCCCCACACCAAAGCATAAACCTACACTACAAATGAGAAACTTTTGATAGAAGGCCCCGCATCAAAGCATAAAGCTACACTTACAAAGGATAATGAAGGGGAAATGTTAGACTTTATTGATCAACTATGAGCCAATAGACACAAACATGTGTTTAAAAGCATATTTAGTTTTCATTTTATTGGTAGGATAGATTTTTCCATTGTGATATGTAAGTAAATGCTCTATGAGTATCATCAACTAGTAAATGCTCTGAGTATCATCAACTAGATTTGTATGTACGGTACTTATAATCTTAACTTAGTAGAAGAAATTCTATTTCATTTTGTAAAATTCAAAGATACTCTTATTTAGCTACCTTGAATGCATCATAATTTGTTCATAATGAAAAAGTTACTGCATCATAATTATTGAGATATCGAGCTCATCTAGTGAGGCGGTGGACACTGATGACCTACATGGGGGATAGGCCCCACACTTACCCCACTGGCATGGTTCGTGAGATCATGGGTGATATGCGGTCAGTGGGATGACAGGCTGTGTGACTGGCATAGTTATAGCACCAGCTCATTTAGTTGGGTTCACACTATAGAGAACCCTAGTATGTATTTGGTTGAGTACCTTTTCATATTTGTGTGTACTCTTATCTTTGTATATGGTGTGTTGAGTGTTGTGTGAAGAAGAAGAAGAATATTTTCAGCCTCTCACCTTGTATGTTCTCTTTTAGGGTTTTGTGAGTGTGTGTGTGCTTACAAGAGCTCAAGCTCTCTTCTCCCCATGCATCTTTTCATGGTATCAGAGCCTGGTGCATGCTAAGGGCTGAGCTGCAAGCAAGAGAAGCAGTGGAAGCGGTACGAGGGTAAGAGCTTCAACTACTCTTCCCTATTTGTGTTGGCGACTACACCCTTGTCGGGAGCTCTATGGGAGGCACCGGCAAACAATCTCTGATTGATGAGATTTCTTCGCAGGAGTAAAGATATAGGGCAACTATGTTGTCCTATTGGACAACATGTTTTGGGCCGAAAACGCGTTTCGGGCACATTAGGACCTTTGTTTTTCAGAAAGCAGGAGCACTGCGGCGGGTAAGTCATCGTTTCTATGTAGAACTCTATTTTAAAAACTGCAGGAATACAGATTAGTTGTGCAGACATTGTGTGTGCTGCAAGGAGGTCAATAGTTACCATTGGGTGTATGTATGCACATTGAGGTCACTGGTTGTGACATTTGAGTGTAGTAGAGTACCGGTGCAGAAAATACAACAGTTTGTGTAGGACACAAACCAGAGTGCTGTTTCTGGTAAATTTGTGTGTCTGGCAAGATGTCAAATGATGGCATAAACTAGATTGTTGTTGAGAAGCTTGATAAGAACAACTTCCATTTTTAGAGGTTCACATTGACAAATTTCCTGATGGGAAAGGGTTATTGGGACTACCTAGAAGGTGAGCATGAAGAGGCATTAAAGATATCACAGATCAATCCGACTTCTGCAAATGTCAAAGAGTTCAAGTATTGGAACCAAGGAGCCAGAAAAGTTATGTATTGGCTCTCTATTGGTATATAGGACACCATGATTGGCCAAGCACATACAGGATGCCAAGTACCCCAAGGAGCCATGGGACACCTTGGTAAAACTCTAAGAAACGAATACCAAGGCACGAAAGATACAATTGAAGAATAAACTTCATACTGTGGAGAAAAAGAGTATGTCTGTGAATGACTATGCATTGAAGATCAAGGGTATTGTGGAATCATGTCAGCCTACTTAAGAAGTATGTACCGAGCCCGAATCATTTGCTTAATGATGAACTCTTAACTTCTTCAACCCAAGGGCAGATGGAACTCTAACCTGAAGAAATCCTTGATGTTCAAGAGAAGGTGCTCAGGAACAGAATTCTGAGAGAATTATTAGTCAAATGGAAGTTCTATCCTTTTGAAGACGCCACTTGGGAGAAAGAAGCCGAACCGATGCGAGATTACCCCCACTTTGCGAGATGAGGACATCTCGCATTTTTCAAGTGTGGGAGAGGATGTAAGATTCCTTCCGAGCCCCTCAAGATTTCTAGTTTCTTCCCCTGTAATCAATCCCCTTTTTCAGAATAATAAAAGATCTTGTTTCTACCTGTTTTGGCCTAGAGAGAGGTAATTCAGTTTTTAGATATCCTTGGATGGAAAAATATCCTTTCTTATTAAAATAAATTTCCCTAAAACATAAGTTTAAAAAGAAATTGATAAGGTGCATTAGAAATAAATTATAATCTACTCAAAATACCTTAGCCTAAGGGTCCAGATTTTTTAAAAATTTTGGATTAAGATTCTTATGGCCATTAAGATTAATCCAAATGTAGGGAGGAGGAGATCAATTGAAGAATAAAAGAAAAACCCCTCAAAAATGAGTAAATGCTCACATAAGATGAAGAGTGGACTAAGGACCAAAGAAAAGATAAAAAAACTAAATTTTAACACCTCAGAGTGGGGATCTCCCCTCATGAAGTAGGCACCTTTTTCTCATCATTACCCCCCAATTTTAAATCAATTAAATGAGATATTTAATCTCTCATGTCTCCTATTTCGAACTAGATCAAGAAGTAAGCTAAATTGACCCAAAAATGGTCAAAAATTGACCAAATTGATCTAAAGAATTCTAGAATCAGTTAACTTGGTTTGAGGCTCACGTTTTCCTATAAATAGAAGTCTCCCCCTTTGTAAAAGCTTAATGGTGTTTATGCACTATTACTCTACTCCTCCTGCTGCCCTGAGCCATCTACATTGAATTTCTTGATAATTCAATTGTTTTTGGCCTAATCCTCTCCAAAGTGAATTGGCTTCAAACAAGAGTAGAACCCTCAATCCCTCAAGCCAAAGGAAAGCTTACAAGCTCCATGTAAGCTAATTTTTCTAGCTTGTTTAATTTTTAAATCTATGATTTTCTTGATTTTCATGTTTTACTGTTGATTGAATTAAATTCAAATGCTATGCCTTTGAGGAAAGGCCCACCCCCTTCTCTTCTTTACATTCCAGCCTTTCTTAATCCTAGAAAGATTAACTAAAAGATTAATTAAACTTTTATTATTATTTTTAAAAATTATATAGATTAGAGTCCTATACATCTAATTTGGGTTAATTAAAGTCAATTAAAGAATGATAAAAATGAGAAATGGTCAGCCATACAAAGGAGGTTATGGCAAAATTTTCTAGAATTTTGTGGAAAAGAAAGTTTGTTTTTATGTTATTCCAAAAGAGTAATTCCCACCATTTTTGCATCTAAAGAAATATTCTAATTACTCCATGTACATATTCACCTCTGAATATGCATGGATATCACAAACATTAATTATTAAAATTGATTTCTATGCATATAGAAAGATGCATAATGGAAATTTTTTTATTATTAAAGTGTTATTTTCATTAAATTTAATTTCTATGCATAGAAAGATGCATAATGAAATATTTTTATGTTATAAAAGTGTTATTTTGATTAAATTTAATTTCTAAGCATATAAAGATGCATAACGGAAAGTTTTTTATTATAAAAGTGTTATTTTCATTAAATTTAATTTCTATGCATAGAAAGATGCATAATGGATATTTTTTAGTTAATAAAAGTGTTATTTTTATTAAATTTAATTTTTATGCATAGAAAGATGCATAATGGAATTTTTTTATAATAAAAGTGTTATTTTTATTAAATTTAATTTCTATGCTTAGAAAGATGCATAATGGAAAATTTTATTTTATTATAAAAGTGTTATTCTCATTAAATTTGATTCTCATGCATAGAAAGATGCATAAAGGAAATTTTTATTGTAAAAGCATTATTCTTGTAAAAATTAATTTTTATGTATAAATAGATGTATAAAGAAATTCTTTTTATTTTAAAAGTGTTATTCCTTTTAAAATTGAATATATGCATAAAGAAATTTTTTTATTTTGAAAGTGTTATTCCTAATAAAATTGATTTTATGCATAAATAGATTTTTTTTAAAGTGTTATTCCCATTGAAGTTGATTTTTATGCATAAATAGATGCATAAAGAATTTTATATCAAAATTAGAACTCTCTTAAATTCTATGAGAAATTGATAAATGAATAATTAAATACTCTAAGAGAGAAATTTATATCGTTTTATACTCACACGGATTGTAAAAAGAAAATTCAAGAAATCTATCAAGATCAAAATATTCAGATAAATGATTAATTTATTCTTCATTGGAATTCATAACTAATTTAGAAATCAGGTAAGTAAATATTCAAAGAAAGAAATTCAATAAAATAGTAACTAAATTATCAAACCTTTTCGAGAAAGATAGTTGAAGAAAAATCTTATCAGACTCGAACCTTGAATTAGACTATGACCAAGACAACTCTTTCATCAGTTTCGAGGAAAGAAGATGTGACCACACTTAGAAAAATACCCTCAAAACTCTCGCGAAATCTGAAACTAAGTTTGAGACCCTTCGAATTGATCTGTGGATCAAGGTTACAGAATTCAAGGAATTCTGGTATGAAATTCAGAATTTCGTTTAAGAAGTTTTGGGGATACTGATTCAAGATATACTCATTGTATTCAAAAGAAAATCAAACTAAAAACTTGCATAGAAACCTTGTTTTCTTAAAGGACTATCTTACGCCAGAATGCTGGAGGTAGCATTTGGTATATGTTTTTCTAAGGGAAGTTCGGTTGTAACAACTGGCGAGAGGAGTGTTCAAAGGACAACTCAGGTGGCAAAGCCTACCCAGGTCCTTGACGAGCCTCGATCGGTACGGTTAAAATGGTGTGCTTCCAATATGATGGACGAGGGTCAACGAAGAGGTCCCTGAGTGAAGTGCCAGGACACCTAAGGAGGATCCTGGAGGGTTCTGACCAGGTGACACAGGCTCGCAGTGCCAAAGACACCCATGCGTAAGTCGTGGAAGATATGTATGATGGACGAAATGATGATTGTAATCTGTTACTCGATCTTGTTGGGCTGACCAGCTGGTCTCAATGGAGAGTCCAGAGTGATACTATTTTTTTTTAAGAAACAAGGGACTCAATGGAAATTTGGAGTTATGACCTCTATAACCAATAACTGTTTGTCAATCGATTGTTTTATAAGTTAAAGTTTTAAAGAGGCGTGTGTGCGTAGCTACATTCGAAAGCAAAAGTTAAGAAAGGCATTCAATTATGGGTGGGTGAGTAATTGTCTGGTTCTACCAATTTCAGTGGTTTGGTGGTGTCAATGGAGTATTAATAATAAAATTAAAATAATAGGAATACGCTTAGAATTCGAGTAGTTAAAAAAAAACCTGAAGACTTTCTCAAATGATTAGATCAACGGCTGTGCCTGATTTCAGTTAGAAAAAAAGCATTGATTTCTTCAAGTTAAGTTTGTAATAGTTTTTCCTTCTATCTTGTTTAATCAGGTGAAGAATAGTTTAGTTCTCTTGACCCCGTTAGAAAATTCGTTAAGAAAATCAAAAAGGTGGAATCGTCCCCATTTTTCGGGCAAGGGAAATTTTCCCAGTTTCGGTTTTGGAATAACCACCAGATCAGTCTCGTGTCCGAACATTCGTGGGGCGAACCCTGCCTGCGCAAGAGGAAGCTACTTCCACTGAGGGGTCCCACACTAATGCACACAGACTATTACTAAAGCTGGAAGATGTTATTTCTATGACTATAAAATCTTTTTTAGAGATGGTGAGTATGTTTTTTGATGTATTCGCATTGGAAAGTGCATGTAGAATATCTCTTGAAAACAAACAGAAGGGAGTGGTAATGGTTCCAAGTTTTTAAGAATTACGTGAGATTGAATCCATGTGGTCATGCTTTGTTGAGGGGAATATTGAAATCAGTTCATGGCTAGAATCACAAAGTGTATTCGCATTGAAAAGTGCATGTAGAATATCTCTTGAAAACAAACACAAAGGAGTGGTAATGGTTCCAAGTTTTTAAGAATTACGTGAGATTGAATCCATGTGGTCATGCTTTGTTGAGGGGAATATTGAAATTAGTTTATGGGCTAGAATCACAAACAGGGATTTCATTAACGTCTTCACAATTTCGTGATCACGTTAACAAAACCTATTGTTAACATATTAAAACTTGTGATCACATTGTATATTCACATGACCTGAGCAATGATCTGCCAGAACCCACTAGTCCCGTAACACCTCCGGGCTTTTGGTTTTCCCGGCGGGCCCACCGGGATAACTCCTTATCCCAGCGGGACCGTGGAGAAAAGCAAAGAACACCATTCTGTTTATAAACACTGCTTGACACCCATCGTGGAACTTTTGGGGAGATAGTCCTTGTTTTGGGGGCGTGATATCTCTCCTCAAAGTACTTGTAGAGCTCTCGAGTTGCTAGAAGTGTTCTCTTGGGAAGAACGTCCTTATCTTAGGGGCTGTCGTCTTTCCTTGTAGGCACTCCTAAGGCTATTGAGCCACTCGTCCTTAGTTCTTTGAATTGGGGGCAGGGTGTGGTTCGTAGCTAATACTTGCGGAGATTTAGGGACAAATTTGGAGTCATTCAGCTTTGCATTTGAGCTACGTAGGTAATCTACCTCATTCTACTTTATGAATGGTTTGATGGAGCCAAGAGTCCTGCTTAGGGGCTTGTATTGGTTCTTGATACTTGATATAGTTTAGAGTAGACAAGGGTCTATTGTCCTATACTAGAGTATTGGGCAAGCATAGATCTTTGATTTTCTTTGTGAATGCTAGAGAAGGTCTATTGTCCTATACTAGAGTATTGGGCAAGCATAGATCTTTGATTGTGTAAAGTATCCTTAATTGGGTACAAAAGGCATCCTTCATTGGGGGTGCAATGTGCATGATAGTTTCGAAGTAGTTTTGTAGTAAGACCTTGCAAGACAGTTTCGAAGTAGTTTTGTGTTATGTGTTGATTTTTTGTATTTGTCAAGATAGTTTCGAAGTACTTTGTCTGCTAATGTATGTTTTGTAATACGTGAGTGACTTTGTTGTTTTTTCATTTGTGTATTCATTGTTATATGCTTCGTTGAATAGGTTATTTGTTGAGATGGAGGACAATGTTGGATCCAGTGATACCTCCAATAGAGTCCAAATTTCAAATAGCAGGAAAAAAAAAGCACCTGGGATAGAGTGGCAATATGCAATTAACGTTGGTGATCGATTCATAGATTGAAGTTTAAGCTATGCCATGCAATAAAATCAGGTGGGGGGCCTCGACTAAGAGAACACTTTTTAGGCAGACCGAAGAAAAAGTCATGTACCCACCCCTCTGCACCTGTAGTGGCCAAACACATAAGAGAAGAAATTCAAAAGAAAGATTCAAGAAAACATGACACTCCTACTGTTAATGTATCAAGGCAGCAAGAACACTGTTGTTCTAATCATCAAACTCCCGCTACATCGCCTGCTTGTACCCCGAACGGCAATGTGCAACCAGAAAGTAATCTACTCAGTGCATCTTCCTGCAAATCAAAACTTTGATGTAGGAAATATACCCATGCGTCAAACTTCATTGCAAGAAAGCCTACGTCACGATCGACTCGATGATGCACAACTCGCCCTTGCTGAAGCAATTTACTTTTCTGGGAGTACTATGATGATGGTGGACAGTGAGCATGGAAGAAAATTGGTGAGTTTGGACTAGGGTTTTCACCGCCTACGTACCATGCTATGCGAAAATTGGTGAGTTTGGACTAGGGTTTTCACCGCCTACGTACCATGCTATGCGAAATGATCTATTAGAGAAATGTTATGCGCAAGTAAAAGAACGTGTACAAAGAATAATTCTTAGCAATATAGAGCTTTCTGGATGTAGTATAGTAAGTGATGGATGGTCTAATGTACAAAAAAAACCATTAATTAATATAATGGTTATTTCACCTAGAGATGAGACTTTCATCCGTGCCGTGGATTCAGCTGGTTTAATCAAAACTGGGGCTTACATTGCTCAAGTCATTGGCTCTGTGATAGAGGAAGTGGGTGCCAAAAATGTAGTCGAAGTCGTCATGGACAATGTAAAGAATTGCAAAAATGCATCCAAAATCCTACAGCGACAATATCCACATGTTTTTTTGGTAGGCTGTAATACTCATAGTTTGAATCTTGTATTAAAAGATTGGTATAAAAGTGATGATACCAAATGGTTTGCCTCAATCGTCGACACTGCTCGCTAGCTTGTGAGATTCATGCTCAAGAGACAGAGAGTGTTAGATATTTTTCGACCTCGCATGTCAGTTATGTTAAAGCTTCCAGCGGAGACTAGGTTTTGCACTCACTTTTACACTTTTGAGTCTCTTCTTAGAAATAAAGTGCAGTTTGCAAAACATTTACATGCATGGCATTTCATGACTGGGAGAGCACTCAACTTGAAAAAGTGAAAGAGAAAATCAAAGTCTTGAAGGCAGCGCTTACCAGAAGAAGTTGGTGGAACAGTGTGATGGATGCATACCATGTAATGATGCCTGTTATGTATGCCGTACGAAGTCTTGATCAAAGAGCGCCTAATCTCGGAAAAGCATGGATGCAATGGTGGACTGTCCAGCGGAGTTTGGAGTGTCCTGAGAAATTAGAGCATTCAGTGGTGGAAAAGCAATGGCGTGTACCATTCTCCAGTAGACAAAGAAAAGTCCTATTGAAGTACTTTCATGCTAGATGGATTGGAGCACATTCACCACTACACAGTGCTGCTTACATGTTAGATCCTGATTATAGAATATGGATTTGATGTCCAACGTTGAGGTGGTGCAAGATTTTTATAAAGTGGTAAACACTTTCTATAATAATGTTGATGATCGTGTAAAGTGCATAAAGGAGATGACCTCATTTCGATTGATAGAGGGTTTATTTTCCAACTCCCTTGTTCAACAAATGGCTAAAGAGCAACCTGCATGAAAGTGGTGGATGATGAATGGTGGTGAGCATTATGCTTTATTGCGCAACCTTGCAATGAAGGTTCTAAGTCAGTGCTCTTCAAACTCAGGCTCAGAAAGAAACTGGAGCATGTACAAATATATTCACAGTACTATTCGCAATCGACTTCTTGCACATCGAGCAGATAAACTTGTTTACATGTATTGCAATGAAAAGATCTTGCAAGACATTGAAAGCGAAGAGTATGAAGAAGATATGCCCAGATGGATGTACAATTGTGATGATGTAGTAGACGAGAACTTTGATGTTGGACGCACGTTGTGCACCACCCTTGAGATAGAAGACAATTTAGACATTGACTTAGATGAGCTTAATTTAGCAGAGACGAGAGAGTAAACGGTGAAAGAATTTTGGAGCAAGATACTGACATAGAGGAAGAAGTCATTTCATTAATTTCATAAAAAGTACTTGTACAAATGATCGTATTTGGAGAAATTATCAATACAAAAGTAGGATTTATGTCTTTCTTAGCTTTCATCTTGAAATAAATTACGAATTGCACTAGGAGTTGCATCTAAAGGTCCTGGTGGTTTCTATTCGCTAGCCATGCCGAACACTGTATAAATACCTTGATTTATTGGGACACTGCACAATGCACATGTGGAAGTATTTTGCATTTGCCTCACTAAACATATTAAGTGGTAGTAGTGTCCAGAGGGTAGTATATACTAGCCGCTCCACCCATCGAATACTTTGTAACATACAAAGCATTGGGGGGTGGAGGAACTAGTAGCCTCAGCAGAAACTCCCACAAGATCAGGATGTATCAAAAAATGAGAGATGTGGTTTCCTTGGCGCACAGAAGAAATACGTGAAGAGATGCTCTGTACATCTTCGCTAATCTTTGTGAGCTGCTCTTGAATCCCTCTATTGGCAGGGGGAGGAGTTGACGCTTGAGATAATCGCTCAGCTTCTTTCTCCTTCTCTGCTAGCTGTGCCCCTAAGCTTTCTTTGACCTTGTTTAACTCTAATCCAGCGCCCTCCACCATGAGAGCAAGTTCCTCCCTTGTGAATGTCACTGTCTCTTCACGTATGTCGTGGGTGTTGACAGTGGCCTCTCTGGAGGTGAAGTCCACTGGAGTTTCTAGGATAAATTGTGCATATAGCATCTTAGCAAAATAGAGTGGAGTGTCGGCGTTATGGAGAGGACGACCGTACACCTCCAAGAAAATGTGCTCGGCATTAATTTTAATATCATTGTGAGTGCAACGTGAAATCTTCCATCTTCCCTTCTTAATCTCGCCATCTGGACATGGCCATATTTCCTTTATCATCTCTATGGTTACGCATTTGTTTATGTCTTTCCATTGGGCATAAGTAGGATTTGTCCATTTCGACAACCTGCATGCTGTTCTTGTAGCTTCGCGGGCTGTCAGGCCATGTGCAAGGGCCTTCATTCGCTCATATGCCTTCTTGGCTAACTCTTGATGCTCGTTTGCTTGCGCCTCTGCCATATCTGCATGAATGTAAATGACTTTAGGATTTTAATGAACTGTAAAGATCAACGTAAGATAAATTGACCATTACCCTCAAAAACTTAAAGTTTAACACTAGTTTGGTACCAAAACAGGACACTTGAGTGTCCTTTTTTGGGGGTTGCGAAAAAAAATCAAACTCCTAATGTAGGCTTTAAGAACCAAAATTCTTCATTGGGCATGTAGAACATAACCCTATGCTTATGTAAAAAATGCTAAACATATAAAATGCCTTTTTATTTGGAAGTACATAAGCAACAAAGTAGCATATGTCTTGAAAATGAACATTTTTTAGGATTTTTCAGGATTTTTCCAAATATGCAAGCATCATTCTCTCAAAAAAAAAATCCAATGATATCAATAGCATTTTTCCCAAGATATTTTGATAGCATACATCAGACTTCCAAGGAGGTAGAAGTTCACAAGTAGTCTACACCTATAGTTACAACAAATAATGCACTTACACAGCTTTCCTCTTTGATGAAAATCAAAATTAGGCTCATAATTAGACATTTTACGTATTAAAAACAGGTTGCGCAAAAGGCCATGTATGAGAAGAGGCCCAAAAAGTGGCTCTAAAGTTTTGGAAAATTCAAAACAAAGTAGTATTTACCCTATATAACATGGGTGCACCTCAAGTTTTACATTATTAGCTTGCATATGGAAGGAGAAAAATTCATGCTCCACCTGTATAAAAACATCATTTCAATATTAGCGAGTCAAAAATTTATCCAATAATTATTGTTTGATGATTCCAAGATTTAGTTTACATCATGGGCTTTCCATCAAGCCAAGTTTCATGATCAAACTATGTCCCTTCTAAAAGTTATGTACAAATTACTACTATTTTGAAAACAGCAAAAATCATGCGTTTTATCAGCATGTGTCTAAGAAAATTAAAATATTGCCTTGCAAAAGCTAAGAAAAGTGTAATTTAAAAAATCTCAAATTTTTTTTGGGTCTTGAGGAACATCTGTGGATGTTAAGCATTTCAAAACTCTTAATAGATTGCCCACAAAAATTCAAGAAAAATGCTAACTTTCAGGACACTTGTGTCCTCAGGACACTTTAGTGTCCAATTACAGAACTAGTGTTAACACCACGAGAGGAGATATGTATTGCAAAGACTCAATGAGAAATATCCACTTGACTCCAAAAATACTTCAAACAATGCACGCACATCAAATTTTGAAGAGAAAACATAAACTTAAACACCACAAGAGGAGAGAGATATTGCAAAGACTCAATGAGATAATATTTCAAACAATGGACACATCAAATTTTGAAGAGAGAAACAAAGTGCCATCCCTGAAACTTAATCTCTTGATACTGTATCATTACAAAATTGGGGTGAATGACACCGATAGCTCTACAAGAGGACGTTGTGCCCTCGTTGGGTCAGTATTTAGTGATTTAAAAAATTCCACTACTTGCAAAATGGATTTTCGCTCATCGCGATTAGGCAGGCACATCCAATTTTTGACTTTATAAATAATAGTATCCATGGTAACTTTGTCATAGAAACTATTGTCCATCCACAACTCTTGTACTTTCTGCCAAAAGTCATATAAAGTTTGTAATAAATATCCTAAAGCAAAAACATCAGATGCAAGAGTGTATGCATCTGTCAAAAACGAATCATAAAGCTCCGGGGCTATCCACGGCCGTTTATTTCGCTCTTTGTCTGCGTAGGAGACCGCCTGTGCCACCTTCTCAGGGTTCTTGTCTGCTTCAAATACAAAATTGAGAGACACCCATTTTTTGGGCGCTCTTAGCAGTAACCCCCAATCGATTAGACCTACGCGTGGCTTCAACTCTTTTGTAAAATCCAACACTACATTGAATGGATGTAGGTCGGTATGTACAATTCCTGCCAAATGTGCGGCCGCTAGGCCTTCCACCAGGGCATGCATAATATGTGGCATGGTTATTACTATTTGTTTTATTTTAGAAAGTTCTAGATGACTTAAAGGAATATTATCGGGCGGGGATTGTCTCCATCCTCGATCCAAACGGAAAATTGCTCTGGTGAACTCACTGAATCTGAAGGGGACCTTCAGAAGAGTATCACCAAGCGAGCCGCCATTATAGTATGGGAAAATAGTGATCCAAGGAGATTCTTTTGTGAAGGCAATACACCTGACAATTGATGGGTGTAGAACCTGCATGCCCTGCTCTGCCTGGAAGCTCTCGAACTTGGCGCTGCCTTCTCCTTTGTAGTGCTTTCCGCAAAAAGTAATGTGCTCCGAAAAAAATGATATACCTTTAACTATATACTCTTTTACTGTGTCAAAAACACCAGAGCCTATTGTTCGCCCTTCAAACAGAGCCTCCTGCGAGATGCCAATGAGGTGTGTGCACATAAAATTGTAGATGGTACGATTAATGACACTTGTCCCACTCGCATCTGCCTGGCTGGACGTTGCAACGATGTCCTGGGAAATGCACACTCTTTTGGGGAGTGACTCTGCATCCAGCGCCTTCATGCGCTTGCTCTTGGCTCTTTGCTCGCTCCATACAATGTCCCATAACTGTAGACGATGCATATTAGATTCAGGCGGGGAAGCATCTCTAAGATCATTGCATGCTACATGCATGGTCCCCAAAATGATTCGTGTTATATGTTGATGGTTGAAATATGCTATCTTCTATCTATCAAGCAACTCAGCGTTGCCTCCGCTTTGAAGCCGACGCTGTGCATTTTTCCATATCTGGTCTATTAGATCTCGCATGAGTCATTGATCTTTTTGACGACGTCATCAGCACATTGTGACAATGTGATGATTGCTTCAATGCAAATTGCTCGTAGAATGATTTTACGCTCTTCAGGGGAAAGCATGTTGGTCGTCTTCGTAAATCTAGCAAATATCACTAAACACAAAAAAACAGAATATTAAACAACATTACTGAAATCAACATCAAGCAAACGTGAGAGAACAGCAACAAGTGTATTATTACTTATCAATGTTCAAACAAAAATGGAATATCAAATAATTTTACTGAAATCAACATCATCCAATACATCATCAAACGTGAGAGAACAGCAAGTGTATCATTACTTATCAATGATAAAAAAAACGGAATATCAAACAATATTACTGAACTCAACATCATGCAATACATTATCGAACGTGAGACAACCGCAAACAAGTGCATTATTACTTATCAAGTGTATACATGTTGCACTCCTCATCTACACACCTATCGTGACACAGAGAGAAAGAGAGAGTTGTGAAGGGTATTATGAGAGAGAGAGAGAGAGAGGGGGGGGGGGGAGGAAGAGAGAGAGGTGTGACAGACAGAGAGAGAGGAAACATTAGATGACATTTTTAATAGTTTTGTGAGTTCCTAAAGAGAGGAAAATAATGTTTTGTATTCCTAAAGCACTCCTCATCTACACACCTATCGTGATAGAGAGAGAGTTGTGAAGTGTATCATGAGAGAGAGAGAGAGTTGTGAAGTGTATCATGAGAGAGAGAGAGAGAGAGAGAGGAAGAGAGGAAGAGTTGTGAAGTGTATCATGAGAGAGAGAGAGAGAGAGAGGAAGAGAGAGAGAGTTGTGACAGATAGAGAGAAGAAGCATTAGATGACATTTTTAATATTTTTGTGAGTTCATAAAGAGGAAAATAATGTACTGTTTTAATTTTTAAGTAAATAGAGAGAGAAAAAAGAAATAATTAAGAATTATGTATATTTTAAGAGAAAAAAAAAAGAAATCCTTATCTACACATCTATCGTGTTGTGAAGTGTATCATGAGAGAGAGAGAGAGAGAGAGAAAGAGTTGTGAAGTGTATCATGAGAGAGAGAGAGGGGGGCAGGAAGAGAGAGAGAGATATTCATTTTTTCGAGTTACGAATCACGATATTATAAAATAAAACGTTTAGACAATATGATGTAAACTTTGATCCATGAAATACTCATGCCGCGTTAGCAACCAAGTATCACATGGATCAAACATAATAAAAACAATACAAGTCAAATCAAACAAATTTACGACATTTTTTCGATCGCGTTAACGATCATATGTCGTAATATGCAAGCAAATTTACGACATTTTCTCGACCGCATTAACAATCAAATGCCGCAATATGCAAAAAATAATATATGCACTAGCGGATGACACCAACTTGCCGCGTTAATGACAAAATGCCGCCCGAGTCTATGGGAATACGAATAGGATACGAACATACACTAGCCGCGTTATCGACCATATGCCCGCATTTGACAAAGGGAAGGGAAGGGAAGGTGACATCGCCATAACGATACTATGCTTGCCGCGTTACCGACTAGTATCGCTACGGCGTGCCATACTTACCATAGGACACAGACTAGCCGCGTTATCGACTAAGTGCCCCAGGGTAAGCACCATTCCGAAGAATGGCCTTACACACCCCCCCTCGTGTGGCGGACCACCCACATCCTGCTGCGCATTGCGACAATGGGCGGCTGCCCGCACGAACACACACCCACACACACATCCCTCGTGTGGCGGACCACCCACATCCTGTCGCGCATTGCGATAATGGGCGACTGCCTGCACGAACACACACCCACACACACACCCACACACACCCACACACCCACACACACACACACACAAACACAAGTTTCATTACCTGTGTATACTGTCAGCAATGAACTCCCAAAGGGCCCCCCAGGCCCATATATATAGGAAATTGTACCCCGCCGGGCTGGACGACGACCTCGCCGGGACCCGTCGGGGTTTCTTTTTTCCCGAGGGACCGCCGGGTATTGCAAAACCCCGGCG
Source organism: Cibotium barometz (assembly GCF_041138505.1). NCBI lineage: Eukaryota > Viridiplantae > Streptophyta > Polypodiopsida > Cyatheales > Cibotiaceae > Cibotium > Cibotium barometz. The sequence continues at coordinate 18,528,311 of NC_141106.1, forward strand.
GGATTTTATCCGATTATCAGGGAGCTTCCCACCGGCTTTTTTGGGAACATGTTAACATGTTAATAACATGTTAACACATGTTATTAACAAAAAAAATTGTGATCACGTGAATATAAAATCATTGATCACAAAGTTAGGAGATGATTCCATGTTTACAAATGAGAAAGTTTTGATAGAAGGCTCCACAACAAAGCATAAAGCTACACTACAAATGAGAAACTTTTGATAGAAGGCCCCGCATCAAAGCATAAAGCTACACTTACAAAGGATAATGAAGGGGAAATGTTAGACTTTATTGATCAACTTTGAGCCAACAAACACAAACATGTGTTTAAAAGCATATTTAGTTTTCATTTTATTGGTAGGATAGGTTTTTCCATTGTGATATGTAAGTAAATGCTCTATGAGTGCTCTATGAGTATCATCAACTAGTAAATGCTCTGAGTATCATCAACTAGATTTGTATGTACGGTACTTATAATCTTAACTTAGTAGAAGAAATTCTATTTCATTTTGTAAAATTCAAAGATACTCTTATTTAGCTACTTTGAATACATCATAATTTGTTCATAAGTTGCTACATCATAATTGTTGAGATATCGAGCTCATCTAGTGAGGCGGTGGACATTGATGACCTGCATGGAGGATAGGCCCCACACTTACCCCACTGGCATGGTTCGTGAGATCATGGGTGATATGCAGCCAGTGGGATGACAGCCTGTGTGACTGGCATAGTTATAGCGCCAGTTCATTTAGTTGGGTTCACACTATAGAGAACCCTAGTATGTATTTGGTTGAGTACCTTTTCATATTTGTGTGTACTCTTATCTTTGCATATGGTGTGTTGAGTGTTGTGTGAAGAAGAAGAAGAATATTTTCAGCCTCTCACCTTGTATGTTCTCTTTTAGGGTTTTGTGAGTGTGTGTGTGCTTGCAAGAGCTCAAGCTCTCTTCTCCCCTGCATCTTTTCATGGTATCAGAGCCTAGTTTTGTGAGTGTGTGTGTGTGCTTGCAAGAGCTCAAGCTCTCTTCTCCCCTGCATCTTTTCATGGTATTAGAGCCTGGTTTATGCTAAGGGCTGAGCTGCAAGCAAGAGAAGCAATGGAAGCAGTACGAGGGTAAGAGCTTCAACTACTCTTCCCTATTTGTGTTGGCGACTACACCCTTGTCGGGAGCTCTACGGGAGGCACCGGCAAACAATCTCTGATTGAGGAGCTTTCTTCGCAGGAGTAAAGATGTAGAGCAACTATGTTGTCCTATTGGACAACATGTTTTGGGCCGAAAACGCGTTTCGGGTGCATTAGGACCTCTGTTTTTCAGAAAGTAGGCGATTTCGAGCACTGCGGCGCGGGTAAGTCATCATTTCTATGTAGAACTCTATTTTAAGAACTGCAGGAATACAGATTAGTTGTGCAGACATTGTGTGTGCTACAAGGAGGTCAATAGTTGCCATTGGGTGTATGTATGCACATTGAGGTCACTGGTTGTGACATTTGAGTGTATTAGAGTACCGCTGTAGAAAATACAACAGTTTGTGCAGGACACAAACCAGAGTGCTGTTTTTGGTAAATTTGTGTGTCTGGCAAGATGTCAAATGATGGCATAAACCAGATTGTTGTTGAGAAGCTTGATAAGAACAACTTCCATGTTTGGAGGTCCACGTTGACAAATTTCCTGATGGGAAAGGGTTATTGGGACTACATAGAAGGTGAGCATGAAGAGGCACTAGAGATATCACAGATCAATGCGAGTGCTGTAAATGTCAAAGAGTTCAAGTATTGGAACCAAGGAGCGAGAAAAGTTATGTATTGGCTCTCTATTAGTATACAAGACACCATGATTGGGCACATAAAGGATGGCAAGTATCCCAAGGAGGCATGGGACACCTTGTTAAAACTCTAAGAAATGAATACCAAGGCACGAAAGATACAATTGAAGAATGAACTTCATACTATGGAGAAAAAGAGTATGTCTGTGAATGACTATGCATTGAAGATCAAGGGTATTGTGGAATCCCTTGTATCTATTGGCATTTCAGTAGATGATGAGAAGGTGGAAGTCTGTCTACATGGTCTCGGGCCACAATACAAGGCATTCAAGACATCTATTTAGACTCGAAAAAACATTCCCAATTTCATAGATTTGGTGTCTATGTTGATTATAGAAGAGAACAGCTTGGGTGAATACCAACAGAGACAACAACGTATCAAGCCAAAGGGGTATATTAAATTTAAACAAACTAAAGAGCAAGCTAGGAAAAGGACAAGCCAATTGGAGAAAGGGGTTAGAGGGGCAAAATCTTAAAGCAATCCAAGCCCAATCTTATATTCAAATCCATATAGCCCACTGGTTGAGAGTGATAGTGGCACTTCTTCTGTGCAAAAGTTTAACTAGCAAGTTGAAGAGGCCTGGAAGGGAATAATTAGAGAGGGATAGGCTCAAGGGGGAGAAGAGGAGGAAGAGATGGTGCCAACAACACTTTTCACATGAGTTTTCATAAGGGTTTTTCGGGGTGTACCTGGAATGTCAACATCACTAAAGATAAAAAGAAAAATTCCTTGTTGTGGGGAGCTATTAAAGAGTGGGGATTATCTGTCTATGTAGTACAAGAACATAATCTTTTTGGGGCTAAAATTATAAGGAAGGATAGGTTTAGGGATTGGTTAGTGGTGTACGGGAGGGTTAACTCAGGGTATAGTGGTGTAATGTGCATGATTAAAAGCCATCTGAACCCTAATATTATAGCTAATCACCCTAATGGTAGGATTTTAGTTGTGGAAATTGTGGTTGATGGGGAGAAGACCTGGATAACTAATATTTATGGAGCACATAATTATAAGATTAGTTCCCAACTAGGAGATTGAGGGATGTTTTGGAGAAGCTCCCAACTAGGAAATTGAGAGTTAACAATCTTCTATTAAAGGATAAGCTACTTGTGGAGCATACTGAATAGGTCATCAAGAGACTTAAAGATAGAGGAATGGGCGCAAGATCATTGAGAAAATTTGCTAATGAGATGCAAATTGGGGTCATTAGGAGTGTAGGGAAATTGAGAGCTGAGGAGAAGAGGCAAAACAGAAAATACTGAAGTAGTCAGTTTGAGTATTTGCAGAAGAAAAGACATAGCAATGGTCTTTCTGAAAAGCGGAGGCTTCTAAACTTTATAGATGTCAGAATGAATTGAGGTACAAGGAGGAGATGGAGGGTAGTAAGGAACTGAATTGGATTAAAAAGAAAAGATTTAATAACTATAAAAAATCAAAAAAATTTATGTTTTAACTTACAGGGGGAAGGGTGGTAATTATTAAGATATAGGCCTTGGAGCCTGAGTGAACAAGGGTGTAGAAGGTGTGTGGGTGTGAATGGTCCTAAGGGAGCCACCTAACCCTAGGCCACTAGAGCGAGCCTATTTAAAGGCACATGCCAAAGGCATTTGTATGAAGCATGATGCTTAGTTTTATTTTGAGCAACTGAATAAGCAAGAGTATTCTTATATTTTTTGTCTCTCTCCTCCACTCATTTTGAATCGAGCATAAGCACCACGTTTTCTCAACATGATATCAGAGCTTGGCAAGATTAGGTCATTTTTTGTGGTGTAGAATAGGTCAATCTTATCTCCTAGAATAGTGGATCTAAACCCCAAACCTGTTGGTGAAATTGATACCTAAACAAGTTGCTTGCAATAATTTTGGGCGTTGGAGACCAATCACTTTGCTAACAGTGATTTACAAAATATTGGCTAAGGTCATTGCTATCAAAATCACCTCGGTTTTACAAAAGGTGATACCTAAGAGCCAATATGGGTTTATTAAGGGGGGAGGTCAATTTATGATAATATTTTTGCTACTATGATATGAAAAGATATTTCTCAGAAGACTCAACAAAAATGTGTTATTTTTTAGGTAGATTCGAAAAAGGCCTATAATAGAATTCATTGGTCTTTTGTGGCTAGAGTGATAGAGAAGTTAAGATTTGGACCCAAAATGACCTCATGTATATATATTGGCACTGGGGGAAGCTTCTCTCTAAGGTTCTACTAAATGGCAAAGTGGTTGGAGGTCTCACCATTAATAGATCTGTTAGGAAGGTCTATCCTTTGGCCCCTCTTTTGTTTGCTATTGCTTTCACACCCATTAATTGTTGCCCTAGAAGATGCCTGCTCAAGAGGTATTATTACTGGATTAAAACTTAGATATAGTGAGCAATTAATAATTCAATGTTTTGCAAATGACTCTGTACTATTTTTGTTGAAAGCTGACAATGAGAACTTGAGAAAGGATTTAAGCATTATTCAAGATTTTGCAAAGGTGTCTGGATTCAGATGTAATTTATAGAAAGCTAGGATCATTAGTCTCACTGAAGATAATATTTTTGACTTCTTGCAAAGATGGGGATATAAGGTGGTTAAAAGAGGACAGCTTGTATAACACCTGGGAGTTCCAATTGGGGTTGATGTCACAAATAAACAGCTGGTTGATTGGGCCTTCGATAGATTCTTAATAAAGATGAAGAAGTGGGAAGGAGTCAGAATGCCCTTCCATGACAAAGTAGTGATTTGCAATACAATGTTGAATGCCTACGTAATGTTGTAATGCCCAATGTAAAAACTTGGCAAAAATCACTAGAAAAGGATCTTGACCCCTATAAGGGACTTTCTATGGAGAAATTGCAATGGTAATGTGAAAGCTTTAGCTTGGTTGGGTTGGGATAAATTATCCATGCCGCCAAGGAGTGAAGGGGGGATATGCATTGTGCACTTACCTACTTAGACCATGGCAAGGATGGATCAACTTCTTCCAAAATGTCTCGTTTTAGGTTGAAACATGGACTGTCATGACAAGAGAACTGGTAGAGGCTTCATTGGTCTCACTTAAAGGTAACTGGCTAGATCTAAACTGGAAAGATAAATTGTTCTCTTATGCCCCTTTAAAGGTGATAACTTCTTCCATGTGTAAGAGGATGTGTAGTAAATGCAAAGAGATTTTGAGGCTAATGAATTGGGATGGAAACTATAGGGCCTCAGGAAACTCATTACTCAGTTTGAGCTTATGGTGGTCTCATAGGTTTCACCCACCATTGGGACTTCTGGACACTCTCTCTGCTGCTAAGAGGTTGAATAACAGGGGCTTGAGAAAACTAGCTGATAATTGTTGGGATGTGACTAAACTGGGCTAGAGAGAGATAGAACAGTTTGCAACAAGAATATGCCTTATCTACAAGAGAAAGAGACTTAATGGGATAGGTGTTGACTCTGATTCAGGAGGACTGGGTCTCTACTTCTTTTCATGAGTCCTATTGGATCAAAGGTAAGGCTTAGATTAATGGGGTTAAATTGTTGAATGGCTCATCAACTAGGATCCTGTATGCAATGCTAAGGAGAGAGGACTGGAATGTGGAATATTGCAATAGAATATGGAAAGTAAGTTGGAGCTCAGGTTCTTGGAAAAAGAGGTGGAAAAGCTATGGGAGAGTCAGATTCATGTTAAATTCCATGTGTTTTCATGGAGAGTTTGCATGCGGGCTCTACCTATTGGATCAAAGCTGACAGAGAAAAACATAACTAGTGGTTGTTGTGCTAGATGTAAATTTGCTTTAGAGGATGGTAAGCATGCTTTCTAGAGTTGCCCAACCATAAGACGTGCATGGGGAAAATTGATGAAATGGGTACAACATGGATTGGGAATTCAAACATAGGGGGGGGATTAGTTACTGGGTAAATGGTTTGTTGTTGCTGATGAGGGAACAGAAATTCTTTTTAACATCACCAAGGCCTGCTAGCTCCCTGTGGGAAATATGGACTTCTAGGAATTGTGTGGTGTTTCAGAAAATGTTGGATGTTGAATTGGATGTTTCAGAAAATGACTTGACTTCCAAGCCATGAGGTTTCGCAGTCACCAAAGCAGAAACGCAAGAAGGCCGCTTTAAAGCAAGCGGAGGCAAATGGGGCATAAGAAGGCGTGACTGTCGAGGCTTGTTGAGCAAGCAAGCTGCAAATCTATCTGCTCTACCTGTCGATCCCCCTAGGTAGCTTAATTGTCTACCTTACTGGTCTCCTCCATCTACTCTCAATTGTCTACCCCAACCCCCTTTACTCGATCTTCGCTATATTCTTAATTGTTACTCCGCTACCTTACCTGTCTGCTCCGCTGCCGCCTGGATCCGCCTGGATCCGCTATAGTTGCACCATGCTTGGAGAAGGCGGCTTCGGCCCCGTCTATAAAGGCGTCCTTCCTGCTTTCAGCAATGAGGTGCTGCCGGTCCCCGTGGCAGTCAAGAGCATCTCCGCCCAGTCCTTCCAAGGCCGTAAAGAGTTCGAGTCCGAGGTGACCATCATCAGCAATATGATTCGCCACAGGAATTTGGTGAAACTGCGAGGCTGGTGCTACGAGAGTGCCCCCGAGGGCAGCAGAGACCTACTGGTCTATGACTTCATGCCCAACGGCAGCCTGGAGAAGCTGCTCTACGATGACAAGGAATGCGTGGCCAAGCTATACTGGAAGCGGAGGTTCCAGATTTTGCAAGGGGTCGCAGCAGCGTTGCTCTATCTGCACGAAGACTGCGACAATGTGATCCTCCACAGGGACATCAAGTGCAGCAATGTCATGCTGGACGATAACTTCAACGCCAAGTTGGGTGACTTCGGGCTGTCAAGGAAGATGGAGGAGGGCATGTCCTTCTACATGACGGAAAGGATGCCCATGGGCACGCGGGGCTACATGGCGCCCGAGTACTGTCACACAAACAGGGCGACCAAGGAGTCGGATGTGTTTAGCTTTGGGACTGTGATGCTGGAGGTCGCTTGCGGCAGAAACCCCCTGGAAGCCATCGACCGTCACTCTGAGGTGAACACTCCCCGCATCAACCCGCTAGTGGACTGGGTGTGGGATCTTCACTCGCAGCAGAAAATTGTTGAGGCTGCGGACAGGAGGCTCCACCACATATTCAACCCGGATGAGATGAAGCGGTTATTGATCTCAGGGCTGGCGTGCTGTTATCCCGATCCCAAGGGCCGCCTCACCATGCGGGAAGCCACTAACGTTCTGAGCGGACACATGCAGTTACCTGTGCTCCCCGCTACCATGCCCGCCGGCTATGCCAGCCTCCACAGCCTCAGAAACTGATCTACCCAAACGATACTTATAAACAAGTTCTACAAAAGCAAATTGACAGTCTGAGAGACCCTCTCTCTGTCTTGTGATGAAAGATTTCTTTTGTTTCTCTTTGTGTAGCATGGAGGGATCTCATAAAAAAATCAGAAGCTTGTTTTACTAATTATATTTCTAAATGATCACTCTCCCTTTACTTAACTTGAAAGATCTATGTCCCCTCTGCCCAACGAATTTTGCGGTGCTAGTAACGGAAAGAACACTCTTCGCGTAGGGCACAACCTCTCACTCGGAGTCTCACCCATGAATATACGGACAAGAGACTAATCCCTCGGTTCTTTCAAAACCAAACCCGGAAAAACTTCCCTCGCCTAGGAAGCACGGACGATTCTTTCAGGAAAATTTATTCGAACATAGTCAAGAGCCTTAACTAACCAAATTGATCCGACTGAACCTGCAAGTCACATGGTCAAATCAAGGAAGAGACTTGCACTTGGATCATAGAGACCAACACTTTTTTCCTCAATCAAGAGGCACAGCTGTTAATTCTTTTCCATACAATAAGGGTTATCCGGGACCTTATTTCAACTATAGTAATATAACAAAATTTAGTCTCATTTTAGGGATCCATCAGTCCAGCCTAACCCCATCCAATCCCATGGGTTAGCCAACCGTCCAACCACTGTAGTGATAGAATCCATTAAGAAATTTGGTTATGTTTTGTCCCGGGTACCAGAGAAAAGAGTTTCCAGTAGGCCTCGTAGAGCCAAGCAAACTTCAAGATAGTCACACCACTTATACACCCAATATGAAATTACCTGTTTAACAGATTCAGCTGTCTTTAAAACAATCTTTTAATGAAACCATAGTATCACTGATCATAATCCTCCAAAATATCCAGCTTGAATTCTAATTTTCAATCATTTCTTCATCGGTGTACCTATGGCATCATTGGCAACCAGAACGCTCACCACCTGTTCACTTAGGGGCCTTTTCAATAGTTCCTAGCTCATAGTACCCGGAAATATATTCACTTAAGAAAATCCAGATAGACTCTTCATTGAAGATTAGCAAGATCAACCAACAGATCTATATAAAATAGTCATGGACTCATGCGTGAGGACCAGTAAGGCCAATCAACCAGATCTATACCCGAGTTTAAAAAATAACTCTAATTTCTTATTCCATTTTCTTCCCCGGCGATGCACGCGCGTGGGTATCCTCGGCCACCCAGAGCCCGAGCACCATATGGTCAGCACCCTCTAGCTGGCTCCTTCGCAAGTCACTTAGCGCTTCACTCATAGGCTTCTTCCTTGGTCCCTTATCCACCATACGGGAAGCTCACCATTTAAATCGAACCGAGGTGGTCAAGACCTCGGCTGACCTTGCTACGCAAGACATTCTCCATTAACTCTTCGTCAGTTGTTGCAACTTTATCACTTAGGTCTCCACAATCTTATTCACAAGATGGTCAAATTGCTTCCCCAGCATTCTTGACATAAATCTGTCATTTAAAAATAGGTTTCATAAATATAATTTCTAACGAACTCTCATCTTTCCTCATTATTTCACATCATTTCTCGTTATTCCACATTCTTCTATATCAATTCACATTGCTTATTCCACTTCCAGTCATATGTATTCCCATCGTCTTCATCCATTCTCATCCAATCACATCATATTATATCTCATCATATCTAACCACATCTATCCTCATCACATTCCATCCATTCACATCTAACTAGATCCATATCTAACCACATCTATCCTCATCACATTCCATCCATTCACATCTAACTAGATCCATATCACATCACATTCATCCATCTTATATCTCATCCATCCATTCACATTACATCACATTCATTTATATTCATTCACATCTACATCTCATCACATCACATCCATCCTCATCACATCACATCCATCCACATCACATCTCATCCATTCACGTCTCATCACAACATATTCACATCCATTTACGTCTCATCATATCATATTCACATCACATCACATCCATTCAGATATCATCACATCACATTTACATCCATTCACATCTTATCGCATCCATTGAGATATCATCACATCACATTTACATCCATTCACATCACATCTCATCGCATCTATATATCATCACATCAGATTCACATCTCATCGCATCCATTCACATCTCATCACTTCTTGCGCAGGGTAGAGCCTCTCGCTCTCAAGCCTCACCCAACCCCACGGATATCCGGACACAAGAGACTAATCCCTCGGTTCTTCCAAAACCAAACCCAAAAAAACTTTTCTCGCCTAGAAAGCACGCGAGATTCCTCCAGGATATTTTTATTCTAACGTAGTCAAGAGCCTTAACTAACCAAACTGATCCAACGGAACCTATAAGTCTCATGGTTAGATCAAGGAAGAGGCTTAAGTGCACTTGGATCATAGAGTCCAACACTTTTTTCCTCATCAAGAGACACAGCCGTTGATTCTTTTCCATAGAACAAGGGTTATCCTAGATTTAGTTCAACTATCGTAACTTAACAAAATAGTCTCCATTTAGGGATCCATCAGTCCAGCCTAACCTAATCCAATCCCATAGGTTAACCAACCGCCCAACCACTGTAGTGATAGAATCCATTTAGAAATTTGGTTATGTTTTGCCCCAAGTACTAGCGAAAAGAGCTCCCAAGCCCCCTAGCTGGCCCTTCAAGAAAACTTCAAGAAAGTCACACCACTTACACACCCAATATATGAAATTGCCTGTTTCATAGATTCAGCTGTCTTCAAAATAATCTTTTAATGAAACCATAGTATCACTCATCATTATCCTCCAAACTATCTAGCTTGAGTTCCAATTTACAATCATTCCTTCATCGGTGTACCTATGTCATCATTGGTAACCAGAACGCTCACCACCTGTTCACTCAAGGGCTTTTTTAATAGTTCACAGCTCATAGTATCCGGAAATATAATCACATAAGAAAAATCCAGATGGACTCTCCGTTGAAGATCATCAAGATCAACCAACAGATCCATATAAAAGAGCCATGGACTCATCCGTTGAGGACCAGCCAATCAACCAGATGCATGCCCCAATTCAGAAAACAACTCTAACATCTTGTTTCATTTTCTTCCTCGATGCACGCGTGGGTATCTTTGATGACCCCAGAGTCCGAGCACCGTATGGTCAGCACCCTCTAGGCTCCTTCGCAGGTCACCTAGCGCTTCACTCATAGGCTGCTTCCTTGGTCCCTCATCATCCACTATACCGAAAGCTCACCCCATTTAAACCGAGGCTGGTCAAGACCTCGGTTGACCTTGCTACATGAGACGTCCTCCACTAACTCTCCGTCCCCCCAGCTATTCTAACTTTATCACTTAGGTCTCCATGACCTCATTCACAAGATGGTCAATATGCTTCCCCAACATTCTTGACATAAAATAATCATTTAAAAACAGGCCATAACTCTCATTTTTCCTCATTGTTCCACATCGTTTCTCGTTATTCCACATTCTTCTACATTAATTCACATTGCTTATTCCACATCAAGTCATATGTATTCCCATCGTCCTTCATCCATTCTCATCCAATCACATCATATTATATCTCATCACATTTTTCCACATCTATCCTCATCACATCACGTCACAACATATCCATTCTCATCCAATCACATCATATTACATCTCATCACATTTTTCCACATCTATCCTCATCACATCACGTCACAACATATCCACATCACATCTCATCCATTCATATCACATCATGTTCACATCTCATCCATTCATCACATCACGTTTACATCTATTTACATCACTTCACATCCATTCATATCTACCCAATTCCACAACACATCACATCTCATCTATCCACATCACATCACATCCATTCACATCTAATTACATCACATTCACATCTCACCACAACACATCACATCTTATCTATCCACATCATATCGCATCCATTCATACTAACCGGACCCACATCACATCACATCCATTCACATCTAATTACATCACATTCACATCTCACCACATTGTTGGAATTTGGGTTATAGAAAAGCACACAAAGCTTGGAGAAGAAGAAGCAAGAATGCACACAACACACAGTGTATTAGATTGTGTCAATGTACAAAGATAAGTTAGCCCTAGAATGATGGGCATATATACAAGCCGGGGAAAAAAACCTCCGAAGGAGGAAAAAAGTACCCCGACGGTCCTAAGTGTATTCACACACATCACTGCCTATATATATGGCAACAAATCCCCCCTGGGAGTGATGGTGTGAACGAGAGCTGGCACTCATGTATAGGGAAGTGCCATGCCCGAAGTAGATCAGTCCACAAAGGGGAGCAAGCCCAAAGCTTTGCAGAAAGCTTCAAACTTCTCACGAGAGGAAGCGCCTTTGTAAAAAGATCGACGAGGTTGTCCTCGGTGGTGTTGGCACAGATGCCAAAAGCTGATCTCTCCTGCTGAGAGTCTCTCCTCCCCAACATAGTGATAATGCACCTCAATGTGCTTTGTGAGTGCGAGTATGAAAAACTCGGTTTCTTCTCGCAGCAACAACTACCAATGCACTCTGACTGCCAGTGTGTAGATAGAGGTGGCAGACTCCTGTCCGACACCCAAGTCAGCCATAAGCCGTCTGAGCCACACACACTCAACCGTGGTGAAAGTTGCCATGTACTCAGCTTCACAACTAGAAGTGGCCACAGCAGGTTGCTTCTTGCTCAACCAAGATATGCATGAGCTACCCGAGTATGAAACAAAAACCACTTGTGGACACTCTTGTGTCATAATAGCAACCAGCCCAATATTTTGAGTCTGAAAAAGCATGTAAATCTGGCGGCAAACGATCCCCTCTTGGGATAAAAGAACCCAAGATGTATGGTGCCACTTAAGTAGTGAAAGATGCGTTTAACTGCCTTCCAATGCTGAGACCCTGGGCTATGCATAAACCTGCTCACTTGTGAGACCGCAAACTGAATGTCCGGCCTCGTAATGCATACATAAATGAGGAAACCAATAGCTATCTTATAGAGTGTGACATCGAAGTGATCTCCAGCATCATAAAGTCTCTACTTCAAACCTGTCTCCACCATTGGAGTAGCAATAGGCTTGCAGTCTTTAAGGCCAAAATCTCCGTAACAATGTCTCAATATACTTTGTCTGACACAAAGCAATACCTCCATGACACTGCTTAAATTATATCCCCAAATAATGATGCAAATGCCCCAAATCTGACATCTCAAAAGAGGCATTCAAATCAGCCTTAAAATTAGCAATATGACTCTTATTTGGTCCTGTGAGCAGCATGTCATCAACATAGAGAGCAATGATTAGATGTACATCATCCACACGTTTAACATACAAAGCGCTTTCTGTTGGACTGTTCTGAAAACCATGTGCAGTCAAATATGCATGTATCTTTTCATACCAAGCTCATGGAGCTTGCTTTAAACCATACAAAGCCTTTTTCAACCTGCACACTTTGTTTTCCTGCCCTCTTTGAACAAAACCACGAGGCTGCAGTTCATACACCTCCTCATGCAAATCTCCATTCAAGAACACAGTCTTTATGTCCAACTGATGTACATTCCAACCATTATGAGCTACCAATGCACAAATGCTACGAATGGTGGTCATACAACAAGTGGGAGCAAAGGTCTCATTAAAATCAATGCCCTTTTCTTGAGCATAACCCTTTGCAATAAGTCTAGCCTTATAGCGATCAACACTGCCATCTAGCTTTTGTTTCAACTTAAAAACCCACTTACATCCAATGACCTTTTTACCAATAGGTAAATCACACAAAGACCATGTACCATTCTTCATTATAGCATCATATTCACTTTGCATTGCAGCCAACCAATTTTTTGATTTTTGTGCCTCATCAAATGAAAGAGGTTCTTCCTCTTCACACATACTAGACATAGCCAATGCATAACAATTGATGCATAAGAGGCATGCTGAAAACCTAAACGAGTACGACTAAAAATAGGTGCATCAATTTTACTATCACGCAAGGTTTGTACTAGCCATTTAGGCATACCTCTAGCCTGCTCATTTTCAGCCCTATCCTCATAAATTACATGCTGTAAATCTGCATCAGAAATAGGCTGATCTATGATGTCATTTGAAATCTGCATAGGCTGAATATTTGCCTCATTAGGACTTATATTTGAATTCCCACCTGTAAACAGGGGCAACAACGTATCAAATACATCCCATGAGCTCACACCTGTCTCTTTGGTAAATGATAACAAAGGCTGCACAACATCTTCCACAAAAACAAGATCTCGACTAATCAAGATACGCTTTGACTGCGGCAGATGATACAATCTGTAACCCTTGCTCTCAGCACTGTAACCAACAAAAATGCATTTGACAACCTTATCATCCAATTTTCTACGTTGTTGCACAGGCACTAAAGCATAGGCCAAGCAACCAAAGACACACAAGTGACCAATAGAAGGATTCGTGCCATGCCAAGCTTTGTATGGAGTAACAGATTGCAAGGCCTTAGTGGGACACCTGTTGAGTACATATGCAGCACACATGATAGCCTCAAGCCAAAACGCATGTGGCAAAGCTTGGCTCTTGACCATACATTGGCTCTTGACCATACATTGTGCCATCTCCATAAGTGACCTATTTTTCCTCTCAGCAACACCATTTTGCTGAGGGGTATACAGCACTGTACATTGGTGTTTTATCCCACGACTAGCCAGAAGTGCATCAAACTCTTTAGACATGTACTCCCCCCCTCGATCAGAAATGGAGGGTTCCCACAATAGAATTGGATACATTTTCAACCATAAGCAAAAACTGTTTGAAGCACAAAAACACTTCCGACTTTGCCTTCAGTGGATATATCCACCATAAATGCCTTGAGTAATCATCAATGAAAGTCACGAAGTACAAGTGTTTACCAAATGACGGAGTTTGTATAGGCCCACATACATCACTATGTACAAGTTGCAATTTGCGAGTGGCCCGCAAAGAACCATCCTTTGGAAACGCAGAATGCTACATTTTGCCCAAAATGCAGCCTTCACAAACATGTTTTAATGGTGCCTTAAGAGGGGGCAATGAAGCGACCATATCAAATTTCTGTAAATGCAGCAAACTAGCAAAGTTTAGATGACCAAAACGAGCCATAGTTTTGCATCTGAAACTGCCTTTTCATGAGAAACTGCATTTGCTGAATCTTCCACACACTTGTCATAAGAATTGAGCCTATACAGCCCATGAAACAAGGTGCCAGATGCAATAATCGTATCACTAGAAGTAAAATCATGAACAATACATCTGTCATCCACAAATTTGACTACAAGTCCAAGTCTAGCAAGCGCAGAGACAGACCATAAATTCTTCTTTATCCCTGGAACATGCAAAGCATCTAAAAGTGTGAAAGTGCTGCCATATTTATAGCAGTAAGCATAATTTTACCAATGCCCTTCACTGGGTAAGAAGCATTATTCGCACATGTGACAGTATTCCCATTAGGGACAGCCTCAAGACAAGTGAACATATCACGATGCGAGGTATGTGCTTTGTAGCACCATTGTCAAAATACCATACATCAGAGTCAACAGAAACTACCAAACATGCATCATGTACAGATGGGTCATACTGGCTATACATGCTAAATGCCCATTCTGTATCTTGCACAACATTTGCAGAATCTGCATTTGTAGAAGCATCCACTATTGTGGCTGCATTTGACTCTTTCTTCTTTGCCTCTTTAGCCTTTAGCTTAGGGCAATTCTTCATGACATGATGAGTTACCTTACAATAGTTGCACTTGATTTTTTTCTTGCCTTTATCAAGAGCCTTCTCAGACCTATTGTTGCTACCTGTGGAAGGAGAAGTTGCAGACCTACTAATAGGAGAAGAAACAGTGGAAGGAGCTGCCTTACCACTTCTTCTCTGCTGGGTAGCAACAACAAATGCCTGATCAACTACATGCTGCCTAGTCCTATTTTGCTTGGACTGCGCTTCTTGCAAGAGCTTGTTGACTAAAGTATCATACTTGACAACATCTGGTCTGTCCTCAGTAATAACAAGTCTCCACGTGGAAGCAAAAGTCTGATATGACTCAGGTAAAGCATCAAGAACAGTCTGCACAAGAGAATGATCAGGAATAATCTCACGTGCAGAAATCAACTAATCCTTGAGATCTTTAATCTTAGCAGTCATCATCTTCCTGCATAATCTTCGATTCTATCTCTTTACACAGGTAAGAGATTTTTGCCTCGTTTTACGACCTGCATATTTACGTTTGACAGAAAGTGCAATCAAGGCATGAGCATGTGCATCTTTACCATCCCAACAAGCTTGTTCAGCAGTGGGTAAAACAGCAGCAATAGTAGAGCTACTAGAACCTGCAACATCCTCAACAGATCCTACATCCACAGAACCTGGATGTACATCCATACCCTGCACAATGTTCCACACTCCTTTTGCAACCAAAACATGCTGCATCATGTATGCCCAAAGTGGGTAGTTGCTGTCTTCATCCAATTTGTCTCATCAGTAGACAACATGCGAAATACATCATTGCTATTATCAGCCATGGCCACCACTGATGTAAAAGCAACCTGTAATGAAGCAAAGACTGAACAGAAAACAACTCATGCTATGTAGCATGGTCCACAATAGAATACGTATGCCTGTTTTTTGCAGAAAATTGCACTGTCAAAATTTTTGCACAAAATGACGAAAACACCTGTACAGAACTTGTAATGCAAAAACGGAGCCCGAAACGACCTCAGATGCAATTTCTGAGAACATGAGTCGGAGGGTGCTAGCGGCGTAGCCCTGGGAGCTGGTGCCTGCTCTGATACCAATTGTTAGAATTAGGGTTGCAGAAAAGCACACAAAGCTTGGAGAAGAAGAAGCAAGAATGCACACAACACACAGTGTATTAGATTGTGTCAATGTACAAAGATAAGTTAGCGCTAGAATGATGGGCGTATATACAAGCCGGGAGGAAAAACCTCCTAATAAGGAGGAAAAAAGTGCCCCGGCAGTCCTAAGTGTGTTCACACACATCATTGCCTATATATATGGCAACACACATCCACTCATATCTCATCACATCCATCACACCAATTCACATCCCACATTTATTCACATCTCGTCACATCCATTCTCATCATATCACATCTCGTTCACATCCATTCTCATCTTATGACATCTCGTTCACATCCATTCTCATCTTATGACATCTCGTTCACATCCATCTACATCACATCACATTCATTCCATCCACATTACATCACATGCACATCTATCCATATCACATCTCATTCATTCCATCCACATTACATCACATCCATATCTATCCATATCACACCACATCCATTCACAACAACTAATCACATTCATCCACATCCATTCACAACTAATCACATTCATCCACATCCATATCACACCACATCCATTCACAACTAATCACATTCATCCACATCCATTCATTCATTCACATTCAGATCTTTCCACATCCATATCATTCACATCCTCATCCATTTACATCACATCACATCTCATCACATTCACATCCACATCCATTTACATCCACATCCATTTATCATTCACATCCACATCCATTTACATCACATCCACTCACATCTCATCTCATCACATTCACATGTTATCACATTACATTCACATCTTATCACATCCCATTTACATCTTATCACATCCCGTTTACATCTTCTCTTATCACATTCACATCTCATCTTATCACATCCCATTTACCTCTTATCACATTCACATCTCATCTAATCACATCGCATCCATTTCCATCCCATCACATTCATTTAGAACAACATCACATCTTATCACATCCACTTTTAGTACCGTTTTCTACTTTCGATACTACTGATACGACTTTTCTAAGTTTCTGTCAATTTCTTCACCTAGTAGAAGGTGCTTTTTCTCGATCCCATTGAATCTACGTATCAGAGTGTTGTTGAAGGTTTAAAAAGAGAAAATATACCTTATCAGAATTGAATAGTAAAAACTCTGAAAAAAGAGCATTTAAGTATTATATTTTCATTCCTTAAGCTTCATTAATGAGAATTAATTCTAAACTTCCATCTACTCATTGGATTCTCGATCCTCCCAGGGATTCCAGATTCTCTTTTTTTTTTGAATAAGAATTATCCAAATTTTCTCAATGGATATTCTCATACTCTTTCTCAAATTTCTCAAGTAAAATATATTCAATATTTTTCTTTTCGAGTAAAAGATTCATGGGATTTACAAAAATCAATTCTACCCATATTTCCCAATAAAATTAATAATGCTCAAAATTTCACTTTTGATAAATGCTCAAAATTTCACTTTTGATAAATACTCAAAATTTGAATTATGCCAAAAGATCCTCTTTTACTATTTAATTACTTGGATCTCAAATATCATGGAAATTCCTCTTTTTGCATAAAAATAAATTTACCAAAAATTCCTCTTTTACCATTTAATTACTTGGATCTCAAATATCATGGAAATTCTTCTTTTTGCATAAAAATAAATTTACCAAAAATTTATCTTTTACCATTTAATTACTTGGATCTCAAATATCATGGGCATTCCTCTTTTTGCATAAAAATAAATTTACCAAAAATTTACTCTTTTCTAATAGTGAATTAATTATGCATAATTAAAAAAAATATTTCTCATGAATATGATGAGAATCATTCTTTTTGCATAGGATTTCCAATCCTAGAATATGGTAGGAAATCCTCTTTTAGCATTATGCATAAAAAAAAGATATGTATTATTTTCTGAAAATTTTGCCATACCTTCGGTGCTATTACTGATAATTCTCAATTTTTTTGTAAAAGAATAAAAGCTTGTAATGAAAATATGATAGTAGTTTCTCTTTTATGCTTAAAATCAAACTATGAATTTAAATCATAATTTTTACCATAACATTAAACATAACTATGATTATCTCACTAGATTCAGCTAATTTCAACTTTTATCTTTTCTCAAATTGTTAGGATAATCCATTTCTCATTTAGAATGAATCAGAGTAGTTTTTTACTACTCATAAAAATCTAAAAGAATTTACCATTATTTTAATAGCATAAAATCTTAAAAATATATTTATTAATCTCAAGCTTATCAAGCCTAGAGTTTATCTTTGAATTAAGATACTATCATTGAGAAGCATCCTTTTTCAAGGGATTTAGCCATAAAGATGACTATTCTTTTAGAGAGAGAGATTTACTTAAAGAAAGCATTACAAATAAGCATAAAGAATAATTTTCTCTTAATTAAACATTAAGAATTTAAGGAAAATCTTGATTTGAATTTAAAAAATCATTTAGAAAGCTTCTCAAGCTTGAGAGGGGTTGAGAAGAAGAAAGTTATTGGGAAAATTAGAAAAAACATAAAAATTTGATTTTACCTTCAGGTTTGGCTTGATTCTCTAATTGCAGTGAAGCCCCTGCGGTGGCGACCAATCAGTTGGTCCACCAAGAGGAGAAGAGAAACTCCAAGAGTTTTTGTAGAGAGAGAGAGCTCCAAGCTCCCAAGAGAGAAAAATTTAAGGGATAATAGAAAATATGATTATTTTTTTATAATACTGGCATGGTATAGCTCCAATATTCCATTACAAATTACAGAGGGTCTATTTGTAGGTGAGGGAGGCCTCTAACCAAGTCTAACTGGGTTCTAGAACTTTCTAGGTTCAGTTTGACTCAATTTGGACAAGATTTGTACCAGTTTGGCTCCCTTTTTTATCTGGTTTGATCGAGGAGAGATAAAAATATCACAAATTTTTTGAATTAAAAACCCTTCCACACATGTGAAAGAGGAGCCTACCTCAAGAGTCCCCCTTTCCTTACCGAGGTGTCAAAAATGCATCATTATTCCAAAATATCTCATTTTTTTAGTAATATCTCATAATTTTTAACTAATAAACCATGTACTCGGTCAACTCTTCATCTTATGTGAGAATTTACTCATTTTTGGGTATTTTATTTTATTCTTTTGGATTTATCTCATCCCAACACTTGGATTAATCCAGTTGGCCCATTGGAACCTTAATGGACCATAATCCAAAAATGTCTAAAAATATAGACCCTTAGGCTAAGGTCTCTTATACGATTTTTAATTAATTCCTAATGCACATTACAGGGTAAAACAAGATCTTTCTTCTATTTCAGAGAGGGGAATGATTACAAGAACAGAAGGGGAGGTTCTTACACCTTTACACCTCAAAAGCTGGTGGGAGGAATCTTACATTCTACCCCACTTAAAAACGCGAGATGTCCTTATCTTGCAAGCAGGTGGAGTATAATCTCTTTCATCTTCTTCCTCTTCAATCACTTCCAGCGTTACTACCTTAGAAGTGGATGGCTGATTTGGGAACATCCCTCTTTGACTTTCACTATTCTGAGGTGGAGGTCTTGCATTACTTTGGATTGAAACTCAGGGTTGGTTAGAGGGTGTACCTCTGGGATTTCCCTGATTTTGATAGAAAGGAACCTGATTACTATGGAAGGAAGGAGCTGGAGTTTGGAATCTTGGTCCTTGACTTCCCTGCCCCGAAAACCTTGATCCAAAAGGAGTTGGGAAGTCCATACTACGATGTCCAATTCCTTGACAGTTATAGCATTTCACCTCTTTGTTAAAGGGTGGAGCTTCTGAAGTTGAATTCCAGAGGATTGCATTCTGGGAAAAAGACCTTTCTTCTATTTTGGAACTTCCCATATCCAGAGTTTGACCTTATTGTCTCTTAGGCGATGGAAAGTTGGAATCACCTTCTAGAGCTAGAAATCTTTTGAAAGATGATGATGCTGGCTTGACCTTGACATCAAAGGCCTTGGCAAAATCCCTTGCCATCCGCACTGCTTCGGCCATGGAAACTAGCTTGGCATTCTTCACTAGGATATTCAAAGATTCGTTTAGTCCCCGAATGAACCTGGCCACCATTAGCTATTCTTCATCGAGCGATGGCAAGTACTTGAGGAGGAGAGCAAATGCCTGATGATAATCTTCAATAATTCTACTCTCCTGGGTTAACTCTAAGAATTCGTTCATCTTGGTTTCCAAAAAGCTGGAGGACAGAATCTCTTCCTTAGGTAAATCTTGAGATCATTCCATGTCTGGGTATTCCGATCTAGATGGTTTGTCTCTCGCAGTGCTTTCTCCATTCCACTCTAGCTGTTTCTACTATCTTCAGCCTTGCAAGAGCCATTTTACTCTTCTCATTGTACCTGGTGACATTGAAGTATTCTTCCATTGCTTTGATCCACTTCTCCATAGCCTCGCCTAAGTTTTTCCCTTCACGCTTGAAAGGTCCAAGCTGCGATCTATGAAGAGTTTTATGAACATCGGCATCGAGCTCTTCCTCATCGAGTTGGGGGTTAACATTCCCACCACAACGACCTCGATCCATGATCCTATCAATACGAAAATTCTTGTTAAGTCCCTTTTTTTTCATAATTAACCCAAGATGCTCAGGTGAAAAGACCACTTTATTTATAATTCAAATCCAACTTTAGATCCAACTGATTTTGGGGTTCTTTATAGTTTGGTCAGCCCCCCATAGAATCCTAGGATAAAGATCCCTTCTACAAGAAGAACATACATAAATCATTACCAGAGAATAATTCATTCATATTCTTAACACAATAATGGTCCATCAGACCGAAAATTTCATCTGAAAATTCCTCCACAGGAATTTCAGTTATGCATATTCTCAATTTGTCATCCCTTAGTTAGATCCAATGGGTCAAAGATAAAACATAAGCAATCTTCCAAGCACAATCCACTAACCTCATAGTGATTTGCTAAAGTCATAATCGTCTTCCAGTTACTAACATCATCACTGGGATTCGTCCCATTCATCCTCATTGTGGCTTTGTTCAACTTATCTTCTTTCAACCAGAATTTAGAAATCATCATATTTCAATCAAAATCCAAATCAATTCATCAATTCTCAACCAAAATTCAAAAATCATATCAACCTGTATTTGAATTCATCCTCAGGATAGCATTCTTACTTATAACTTCAAGGTCTTAGATTTACTCGTATATATTGTCAATAAAGAGCTGCAGATGTACCCATGGTATATACTTATGGGTAGTCATGGCCCTTGGAGTTATAAGGTAAATACCATCATATCTAGGCCTCAAGCAAGTCAAGCATTCCATACAACTGCGGTACTTCCATCTGAAGACCCAATTTCTAATTTATGAATCTTCAATCTAAATATCAATTTGTATGAATTTCATCACACAATTACAATCTTGTACTGGTAATTCATAAATTTTGACATTTCTTGCTTCTCGGTTGATCCTTTTTAGCCAATTCGCCTGAACCAGATGAAATATTCGTGACTCCTCCGCGCAACGCGTTTCGGAGTGCTAGTAGCGAAAGTAGCACTTCTTGCGCACGGCAGAGCCTCTCACTCACGGCCTCGCCCACGAATATCCGGACAAGAGACTAATCCCTCAATTCTTCCAAAACCGAAACCCAAAAAAACTTCCCTCGCCCACAGAAAGCATGGGTGATTCCTCGAGGATATTTTTATTCTAACGTAGTCAAGAGCCTTAACTAACCAAACTGATCCAACCGAACCCGTAAGTCTCATGGTCAGATCAAGGAAGAGACTTGCACTTGAATCATAGAGTCCAACGTTTTTTTCCTCATCAAGAGGCACAACCCTTGATTCTTTTCCATAGAACAAGGGTTATCCGAGATTTACTTCAACTAACATAACTTAACAGAATTTAGTATTATTTTAGGGATCCATCAGTCCAACCTAACAATCCCATGGGTTACGACCACTGTAGTGATAGGATCCATTTAGGTATTTGGTAATTTTTTACCCCGAGTACTAGGGAAAAGAGTTCCCAGGCCCTCTAGCCGGCGCTTCAAGCAAACTTCAAGATAGTCACACCACTTACACACCCAATATGAAATTGCATGTTTCACAGATTCAGCTCTGAAATTGCATGTTTCGTAGATTCAGTTGTCTTTAAAGTAATCTTTTAATGAAACCATAGTATCACTGATAATAATCGTCCAAAATATCTAGCTTGAGTTCTAATTTGCAATCATTCCTTCATCGGTGTACCTATGGCATCATTGGTAACCAAAACGCTCACCACCTGTTCACTCAGGGGCCTTTTCATTAGTTCCTAGCTCATAGTACCCGGAAATATAATCACATAAAAAAACTACATGGACTCTCCGTTGAAGATCAAAAAGATCAACCAACATATCCATATTAAAGAGCTATGGACTCATCCATTGAGGACCAACAAGGCCAATCAACCAGATCCATGCCCGAGTTCAGAAAACATCTCTAACACCTTGTTCCATTTTCTTCCTCAACGCACGCATGGGTATCTTCACTGACCGAGAGCTCGAGCACCGTATGGTCAGCACCCTCCTCTAGGCTCCTTCGCAGGTAACCTAGCGCTTCACTCATAGGCCCCTTCCTTGGTCCCTCATCCACCGTACCCAAATCTCACCATTTAAACCGAACTGAGGCTGGTCAAGCGGCCGACCTTGCTACGCGAGACGTCCTCCATTGACTCTCCGTCACCTGTTGTAACTTTATCACTTAGGTCTCCACGATCTCATTCACAAGATGGTCAAAATGCTTCCCCAACATTCTTGACATAAAACAATCATTTAAAAATAGGTCATAAATACAGTTTCTAACAAACTCTCATTTTTCCTCATTGTTCCACATCGTTTCTTGTTATTCCACATTCTTCTACATCAATTCACATTGCTTATTCCACATCCAATCATATGTATTCCCATCATCCTTCATCCATTCTCGTCTAATCACATAATATTATATCTCATCACATTTATCCACATCTATCGCCATCACATCACGTCACAACATATCCACATCACATATCATCCATTTATATCACTTCACATCACGTTTACATCTATTTACATCACTTCACATCCATTCACATCTACCCAGTTCCACATCACATCACCTCTCATCTATCCACATCATATCTCATCCATTTATATCACTTCACATCACGTTTACATCTATTTACATCACTTCACATCCATTCACATCTACCCAGTTCCACATCACATCACCTCTCATCTATCCACATCATATCTCATCCATTTATATCTAACGGATCCACATCCATCACATCCATTCACATCTCATTACATCACATTCACATCTCACCACATCCACTCACATCTCATCACATCCATTAACATCCTTCACACCCATTCACATCCCACATTCATTCACATCTCGTCACATCCATCCTCATCTTATTACATCTCGTTCACATCCATCCACATCACATCACATTCATTCCATCCACATCTATCCATATCACACCACATCCATTCACAGCTCATAACATTCATCTACATCCATTCATTCATTCACATTCACATCTATCCATATCCATCTCATTCACATCCTCATCCATTTACATCACATCACATCTCATCACATTCACATCCTCATCTATTTACATCACATCACATTCACATCCACATCCATTTACATCACATCACACATTAGAAATTTTTTCAGGTCATTTTTGGGCCTTGTAAGGAAGTTTGACCGGAATATTTCCTCCAAAAAGGGGCACCGGATAAAATTTTTGCAAACAAACTCCAAATTTGTCGGGCCTCACATATTTAGATTCTACTCTTCAAAAGCTATCCATTGATATATGACACGATAGGGTTCGGAGAAGGGACCTAGAAGATTCCTTTTTGCCTGGGTGAATCTTCACATTACGTGAATCTTCCCCAGGCAAAAAGGAATCTTCTAGGTATCTATCTTGTCCCTTCTCCGAACCCTATCGTGTTATATATCAATGGATAGCTTTTGAAGAGTAGAATCTAAATATGTGAGGCCCGACAAATTTGGAGTTCGTTTGCAAAAATTTTATCCAGTGCCCCTTTCTGGAGAGAATATTCCGGTCAAACTTCCTTACAAGACCCAAAAATGACCTCAAAAAATTCCTAATGTCTCATCCACATCTCATCACATCCACTCACATCTCATCACATCACATTCACATCTTATCACATCACATTCACATCTTCTCTTATCACATTCACATCTCATCTAATCACATCTCATCGCATTCATTCAGATCAACATCGCATCTTATCACATCCACTTTTAGTACGATTTTCTACTTTCGATACTGATAGGACTTTGCTAAGTTTCTGCCAATTTCTTCACCTAGTTAAAGGTACTTTTTCTTGATCCCATTGAATCTATGTATCAGAGTGTTGTTAAGGGTTTAAAAAAGGAAAATATATCTTATCAGAATTGAATAGTAAAAACTCAGAAAGAGCATTTAAGTACTGTATTTTCATTCCTTAAGCTTCATTAAAGAGAATTAATTCTAAACTTTCATCTACTCATTGGATCCTCAATCCTCCCAGGGATTTGAGATTCTCTTTTCTGAATAAGAATTATCCAAGTTTTCTCGATGGATATTTTCATATTCTTTCTCGAATTTCTCAAGTAAAATATATTCAATATTCTTTCTCCCATATTTTCCAATAAAATTAATAATGCTCAAAATTTCACTTTTGATAAATACTCATAATTTGAATTATGCCAAAAATTCCTCTTTTACCATTTAATTACTTGGATCTGAAATATCATGGAAATTCCTCTTTTTGCATAAAAATGAACTTACCAAAAATTCATCTCTTACCATTTAGATACTTGGATCTCAAATATCATGGGAATTCCTCTTTCTGTATAAAAATAAATTTAGCAAAAATTCCTCTTTTTCCATTTAAATACTTGGATCTCAAATATCATGGGAATTCCTCTTTTTGCATAAAAATAAATTTACCAAAAAACTATCTTTTACCATTTAATAACTTGGATCTCAAATATCATGGAAATTCTTCTTTTTGCATAAAAATAAATTTACCAAAAAATACTCTTTTCTAATAGTCAATTAATTATGGATAATTACAAAAAAATAAATTTCTCATGAATATGATGAAAATCATTCTTTTTGCATAGGATTTCCAATCCTAGAATATGGTAGGAAGTCCTCTTTTAGCATTATGCATAAAAATAAGATATGTATTTTTTAAAAAAAATTTTGCCATGCCTTCGTTGCTATTACTGATAATTCTCATTTTTTTGTAAAAGAATAAAAACTTGTAATGAAAATATGATAGTAGTTTCTCTTTTATGCTTAAAATCAAACTATGAATTTAAATCATAATTTTAACCATAAAATTAAACATAACTATGATTATCCCACTAGATTAAGCTAATTTCAACATTCCTCTTTTCCCAAATTGTTAGGATAATCCATTTCTCATTTAGAATGAATCAGAGTAGTTTTTAACTACTCATAACAATCTAAAAGAATTTATTTAATAGCACAAAATCTTGAAAATATCATTTTATTAATCTCTAGCTTATCAAGCCTAGAGTTTAGCTTTGAATTAAGAGACTATCATTGAGAAGCATCCTTTTTGAAGGGATTTAGCCATAAAGATGGCTATTCTTTTAGAGAGAGAGATTTACTCAAAGAAAGCATTACAAATAAGCATAAAGATTAACTTTCTCTTAATTAAATATTAAGACTTTAAGGGAAATCTTGATTTGAATTAAAACAATCATTTAGAAAGCTTCTCAAGCTTGAGAGGGGTTGAGAAGAAGAAAGTTATAGAGAAAATTAGAAAAAATCATAAAAATTGATTCTACCTCCAAGTTTGGCTTGATTCTTAAATTGCAGTGAAGCCCCTGACCAATCACTTGGTCCACCAAGAGGAGAAGAGAAACTCCAAGAGTTTTTGTAGAGAGAGAGAGAGCTCCAAGCTCCCAAGAGAGAGGAAAATTTAAGAGATAATAGAAAATATGAATATTTTGTTACCATATTATAGTAGTGATGTGTGTGAACACACTTAGGACCGCCGGGGCACTTTTTCCCTCACTAGGAGGTTTTTTCCCCCGTGCATTGTATATACGCCCATTATCTTCTAGGGCTTGTTATCTTTCATTTTTGGCACTCATAATACACTACTCTGTTGTGCTCAAGCTTCCTCATCTTCTTGAAGTTGTGTGTGCATTCCTGCAACCCTAATTCCAACAATTGGTATCAGAGCAGGCTTCCTCCTCCCCGGGCAGCATCACCGGCACCTGCCGCTTCATCTCCTCCGATTGCGACGAGGTTTCACGAGCGTCTACAGGTTAGTATATGCCGTGGAAAGCCCGTAGGGCTTGGTCATTTCAGAATTTTGATCTGAAGTCATTTCGCCCTCCGTTTTTGCATTCCAAGTACTGCGCAGGCAAAATCGTCCTATTGTGCAGATTTTCTGTCAAGATTAAAATCTGCAGGACAGGTGCCCACTCGTCTGTTTTGGGCTGTGCTACATAGCACAGGTCGATTTTATACAGGTTTACCTCTTACAGACAGCATTTACATCTAGTAGTACAGTCATTGGCCATGGCTGACAACAATGATGTATTCCGCATGTTGGCTGCTGAGGATAAGTTGGATGGCATCAACTATCCATTGTGGGCATATATGATGCGACATGTATTGGTAGCAAAGGGGTTATGGAACATTGTGCAGGGTATTGATGCACGTCCTATTGTGGCTGGGAATGCTGCAAACACATCAGAAACAGGTACTGTTGATGATGGTGCAGGCAAAAGTGCTGTGGCAGCTGTTCGAGAACCACCACTTTCAGCAGAGCAGATTCGTTGGGATGGTAGAGATGCGCAGGCTCATGCCTTGATTGCGCTGTCTGTCAAACGTACCATCATCCCACATATTCGCTCCTGCAGGACTTCTAAGGATGCTTGGGATGTACTTGCCACATTGTATCAGGCAAGAAATGAGGCTCGTGTTGCTTATCTCCGAAAACAGTTGGAGAGTGAGCATATGAACGAAGGTGATTCTATGGATAGCTTTTTGACAAAGATCAAGGATTTCAAAGAGCAGCTCATTTCTGCAGATGAAATCCTGTCAGACAGTTCACTTGTGCAGACTGTTTTGAATGGTCTACCAGATTCTTATCAGGGTTTTGCTTCCACTCTTCGCTTGATGATGAAAGGCAATCCCAATGCCTTATCATTTGAGGAGTTAGTTTCTGTTTTGCTGCAAGAAGACCAGTCAAGGCAAAACAGGAATATTATGCGTGTCGCAGATCAAGCTTTCGTTGCTAGTCAGAGAAGCGGGAAAGGTAAAGCTGGCTTTTCTTCTAGTAAGCAGAAATCTGCAAATGCTGCGCAACCAAAGAAGGAAGACAAAGATGAGAAGAAGGGTGACAAACAGAAGACATTTTGCAAGTACTGTAAGGGAAATGATCATGTCATCAAAGCGTGTCCTAAGCTGGCTGCGAAAGAGGCTAAGAAGAAAGAGGCTGGTATGGCTGTTGCAGATGCCTCTCCTTCTAACAATGAATCTGCTAATGTTGTTCAAGATACAGAATGGGCATTCAATGCGCAGTGCAGTTATGACCCATCTTTGCATGACACATGTATGTCTGCAGTAGATTCAGATGTATGGTACTTTGACAGTGGTGCCACTAAGCATATCACCTCGCAGCGCAGTTTATTCACTTTCCTTGAGTCTGCTCCCACAGGGAATACTGTCACTTGTGCCAATAACTCCTCTTATCCCGTTAAAGGAGTTGGACAGATTGTGCTGAATGTTGCAAATTGCAACACCTTTACACTTTTTGATGCATTGTATGTGCCAGGGATCAAAAAGAATCTGCTGTCAGCCTCCGCATTTGCCAAAACAGGTTTGGTTGTAAAATTTGTGGATGACAGATGTACTGTTCATGATCTCTCTTGTGGTGACATCATTGTAGCATCTGGTTCACTATGTCGAGGGCTGTATAAGCTCAATATGGATGGCAAATGTGTAGAGGATTCAGCATGTGCTATTATGGATACGCAGGCTATTTCAAATGCAAAACTGTGGCATGCACGTTTTGGTCATCTGAATTTTGCAAGTTTGCTGCGCCTGCAGAAATATGAAATGGTGTCTTCTTTGCCTAAGCTTGAGGCACCTGTCAAGCATGTTTGTGAGGGCTGCATATTGGGTAAAATGCAGCGTGCTTCCTTTCCCAAAGATGGATCAGTGAGAGCTGAACGCAGATTGCAGCTTGTTCACAGTGATGTTTGTGGTCCCATGCAAACTCCATCATTTGGAAACTACCTTTACTTCGTGACTTTCATTGATGATTTTACCAGGCATGCATGGGTATATCCTTTGAAGGCAAAGTCCGAAGTGTTTTTGTGCTTCAAACAGTTTTTGGTTATGGCTGAAAATGTGTCAGAAAGTAAGATGGGCACCCTCCGTTCAGATCGAGGGGGGGAGTATATGTCTTCAGAATTTAATGCATTTCTGGCTGAGCGTGGGATAAAACACCAATGTACAGTGCCGTATACACCACAGCAAAATGGTGTGGCTGAGAGAAAAAACAGGTCTCTCATGGAAATGGCAAGATGTATGGTTAAGAGTCAAAGTCTACCACATGGTTTTTGGCTTGAGGCTGTCATGTGTGCCACTTATGTACTAAACAGGTGTCCCACCAAAGCATTACAGGTTGTCACTCCATATGAGGCTTGGCATAGCCGCAAGCCATCTGTTGGCCATTTACGTGTTTTTGGTTGCCTGGCATATGCATTAGTGCCTGTGCAACATCGCAGAAAATTGGATGACAAAGCTGTCAAATGTATTTTTGTTGGATATAGTGCTGAGAGCAAAGGCTATCGTTTGTATCATCCTCAGACAAAGCGCATTTTGGTTAGCCGTGATGTTGTATTTGTGGAAGATGCAGTTCAGCCCTTGGTTTCATGTACTAAGGAGACAGATATCAGCTCACGTGATGTCTATGATACATTGTTGCCTCTTTTCAGTGGTGCACAGTCAAGTGCAATACCTCATGAGGCAGTTTTTCAGCCTATGCAGGTTTTAAATGATGGCACAGATCAGCCTATATCTGATGCAGATGTGCATGATGCACTTGAGGATGAGAGACAAGAGATTGAGGGCTCTAGGAACATGCCTAGATGGCTGGTGCAGACTTTGCGTGACAGCAAGTTGGATGCCCCTTTGTCTAGTCGCACTCGTTCTGGCTCTCATGGTGCCTCTTATGCGTCAGATTGTTATGCATTGGCTGTTTCTAGTATGTGCGATGAAAGTGAGCCTGTTTCATTTGATGAGGCACAAAGTTCAGAAAATTGGATGGCTGCTATGCAAGCAGAATACAGTGCTATTATGAAGAATGGTACATGGTCTTTATGTGACTTGCCCCCTGGCAAGAAGGCCATTGGCACTAAGTGGGTATACAAATTGAAGTGTAAGCCTGATGGCACAGTGGATCGCCATAAGGCTAGGCTTGTTGCAAAAGGTTATGCTCAAGAGAAGGGCATTGATTTTGATGAGACTTTTGCTCCCACATGTCGTATGACCACTGTTCGTAGCATCTGTGCATTAGCAGCTCATAATGGTTGGAATGTACATCAGCTGGACATAAAGACTGCGTTCTTAAATGGAGATTTGCATGAGGAGCTGTATGTATCGCAGCCTCGTGGTTTTGTTCAAAGAGGGCAGGAAAACAAAGTGTGCAGGTTAAAAAAGGCTTTATATGGTTTAAAGCAAGCTCCACGAGCTTGGTATGAAAAAATACATGCATATTTGACTGCACATGGGTTTCAGAATAGTCCAACAGAAAGCACTTTGTATGTTAAACGTGTGGATGGTGTACATCTAATCATTGCTCTCTATGTCGATGACATGCTGCTCACAGGACCAAATGAGAGTCATATTGCTGATTTTAAGGCTGATTTGAATGCCTCTTTTGAGATGTCAGATTTGGGGCATTTGCATCATTATTTGGGGATACAATTTAAGCAGTGTGATGGAGGTATTGCTTTGTGTCAGACAAAAGTATATTGAAACATTGTTGCGGAGATTTGGCCTTGAAGACTGCAAGCCTATTGCTACTCCAATGGAGACAGGTTTGAAGTTGAGTCTTCATGATGCTGGAGATCACTTTGATGTCACACTCTATCAGACAGCTGTTGGTTGCCTCATTTATGTATGCATTACGAGGCCAGACATTCAGTTTGCAGTCTCACAGGTGAGCAGATTTATGCATAGCCCAGGCATTAAGCATTGGCAGGCAGTGAAGCGTATCTTTCGCTATTTGAGTGGTACTCGGCATCTTGGGTTGTTTTATCCCAAGGGGGGATCATTGCCGCCAGATTTACATGTTTTTTCAGATTCTGACTGGGCTGGTTGTTATGACACACGCGTGTCCACGAGTGGTTTTTGCTTCATGCTTGGAAGCTCATGCATATCATGGTTGAGCAAGAAGCAGCCTACTGTGGCCACTTCTAGTTGTGAAGCTGAGTACAGGGCAGCTTTCACAGCTACGGTTGAGTGTGTGTGGCTCAGATGCCTTATGGCTGATTTGGGTGTTGGGCAGCCATCTGCCACCACCATCTTCACTGACAGTCAGAGCGCATTGGCAGTTGCGCGGAACCCAGTGTTCCATGCTCGTACGAAGCTCATTGAGGTGCACTACCATTATGTCAGGGAGAGACTCTCTGCAGGAGAGATCAGTTTGGCTTATGTGCCAACACAGGATAACCTTGCAGACCTTTTCACAAAGGCTCTGCCTCGTGAGAAGTTCGAAGCTTTTCGCAAAGCTTTGGGCTTACTCCCTTTTGTGGATTCGTCCACATAGCTAGACACTTCCCTATACATGAGTGCTAGCTCTTGTTCACCGCATCACTCCAGGGGGGATTTGTTACCATATTATAGTAGTGATGTGTGTGAACACACTTAGGACCGCCGGGGCACTTTTTCCCTCACTAGGAGGTTTTTTCCCCCGTGCATTGTATATACGCCCATTATCTTCTAGGGCTTGTTATCTTTCATTTTTGGCACTCATGATACACTACTGTGTTGTGCTCAAGCTTCCTCATCTTCTTGAAGTTGTGTGTGCATTCCTGCAACCCTAATTCCAACATATTTTAATATAATACTAGCATGGTATAGCTCCAATATTCCATTACAAATGACTGAGGGTCTATTTATAGGTGAGGGAGGCTACTAACTAGGTCCAATTAGGTTCTAGAGTTTTCCAGGTTCAGTTTGACTCAATTTGGACAAGATTTGTACCAGTTTGGCTCCCTTTTTTATTTGGTCTGATCCAGGAGAGAGGAGAGATAAAAATATCACAATTTTTTTGAATTAAAAACCCTTCCACACATGTGAAAGAGGATCCTACCTCAAGAGTCCCCCATTCCTTACCGAGGTGTCAAAAATGCATCATTATTCCAAAATATCTCATTTTTTTAGTAATATCTCATAATTTTTAACTAATAAACCATGTACTCAGTCAACTCTTCATCGTATGTGAGCATTTACTCATTTTTGGGTATTTTCTTTTATTCTTTTGGATTTATCTCATCCCAACACTTGGATTAATCTAATTGGACTATTGGAACCCTAATTGGATCATAATCCAAAAATTTCTAAAAATGTAGACCCTTAGGCTAAGGTCCCTTATACTATTTTTAATTAACTCCTACTGCACATTGGAAAGTTCATTTTGAAATTCTTTTTCGAGGGAATCTAATTTAGACACTAGGAGGATTTTTTATCCAAAGATATCTCAATTTTGGATTATCTTTCTTTAGACATTTTCTGTCTAGGCGGCCAAAACAGGGTAAAACAAGATCTTTCTTCTATTTCAGAGAGCAAAATAATTACAAGAACAGAAGGGGAGGTTCCTATACTTTTACACTTCAAAAGTTGGAGGGAGGAATCTTACAACATCCACTCACATATCATCACATCTATTTATATCTCATCACACCCATTCACATCCATCACATTCATTGCATCCACATCACATCACATACATTCCATCCACATCTATCCTTATCACATCACATTCATTCCATCCATATCACATCACATCCACATCTATCCACATCACATATCATTCATTCCATCCCATCCACATCTTTCCATATCTCATCACATCCATTCACATCTAATCACATCCATCCACGTCCATCCATTCATCCATATTCACATCTATCCATATACATCCATCCATTCATCCATATTCACATCTATCCATATACATCCATTCATTTACATCCACATCTATCCACATCCATCCATTCATTCACATTCACATCTTTCCACATCCATCCATCCATTCACATGCACATCTATCCACATCCATCCATTCATTCACATGCACATGCACATCCATCCATTCATTCACATTCACATCTATCCACATCCATCTATTCATTCATATGCACATCTATCCACATCTCATTCATTCATATGCACTCTATCCACATCCATCCATTCATTCACACACACATCTATCCACATCTGATTCTCATCCATTTACATCACATCACACCCCTTCACATATCATAACATCTCATCACATTCACATCCACTCACATCTCCTCACATCACATTCACATCTTATCACATCACATTCACATCCACAACCATTTATATCACAGCACATCTCACCATATCTACTCACAACTCCTCACATCCGTTTATATCACAACACATTTTATCATATCCACTCACATCTCCTCACATCATATTCACATCACATTCACATCTTATCACATCCACTTTTAGAATGATTTTTTACTTTCGATACCGATGGGACTTTTCTAAGTTTCTGCAAATTGCTTGGCCTAGTTAAAGGTACTTTTTCTCGATGGATATTTTCATATTATTTCTCAAATTTATCAAGTGAAATATATTAAATATTCTTCTTTTTGAGTAAAAGATTCATGGGATTTAAAAAAATCAATTCTACCCATATTTCCCAATAAAATTAATAATACTCAAAATTTCACTTTTGATAAATACTCATATTTGAATTATGCCAAAAATTCCTCTTTTACCATTGAATTACTTGGATTTCAAATATTATAGGAATTCCTCTTTTTGCATAAAAATAAGTTTACCAAAAATTCATCTTTTATCATTTAATTACTTGGATCTTAAATATCATGAAAATTTCTCTTTTTGCATTAAAAAAATTCTACCAAAATTTACTCTTTTTTCATAATCTTGTAATTATGCATAATTACAAAAAATATATTTCTCATGAACATGATGAAAATCATTCTTTTTGCATAGGATGTCCAATCCTAGAATATGGTAGGAAGTCCTCTTTTAGCATTATGTATAAAAATAAGATATGTATTTTTTAAAATTTTTTTTACCATAGCTTCGCTGCTATTACTGATAGTTCTTAATTTTTTTCTAAAGAATAAAAGCTTGTAATGAAAATATGATAGTAGTTCCTCTTTTATTCTTAAAAATCCAACTATGAGGTTAAATCATAATTTTAACTATAAAATTAAACATAGCTATGATTATCCCACTAGATTAAGCTAATTTCAACATTCCTCTTTTCACAAATTATTAGGATAATCCATTTCTCATTTAGAATGAATTAGAGTAGTTTTCAACTACTCATAAATAATCTAAAATAATTTACCATTATTTTAATAGCACAAAATCATAAAAATATCATTTTCTTAATCTATACCTTATCAAGCCTAGAGTTTAGCTTTGAATTAAGAGACTATCATTGAGAAGCATCCTTTTTGAAGGGATTTAGTCATGAAGATGGCTATTCTTTTAGAGAGAGAGATATTTACTTAAAGAAAGGATTACAAATAAGCATAAAGATAAACTTTCTTTTAATTAAGCATTAAGACTTTAAGGGAAAGCTTGATTTGAATTAAAATAATTATTTAGAAAGCTTCTCAAGCTTGAGAGGGGTTGAGAAGAAGAAAGTCATTGAGATAAATTGGATTAAACCATAAAAATTGATTTTACCTCAAAGTTTGACTTGATTCTCTATTAGTAGTAGTGAAGCTCCCGACCAATCAATTAGTCCACCAAGAGGAGAAGAGAAACTCCAAGAGTTATTGTAGAGAGAGAGAGCTCCAAGCTCCCAAGAGAGATAAAAATTTGAAGGATATAGAAAATTTGATTCTTTTAATATAATACTGGCATAGTATAGCTCCAATATTTTTTTACAAATGATAGAGGGTCTATTTATAGGTGAGGGAGGCCACTAACCAAGTCCAACCGGACTCTAGAATTTTCAAGGTTCAATTTGACTCAATTTGGACAAGATTTGGACTAGTTTGGCTCCCTTTTTTATTTGGTTTGATCCAGGAGAGAGAGAGATAAAAATATCACAAATTTTCTGAATTAAAAACCCTTCCACACATGTGAAATAGACATATACCTTTAGAGTCTCCCTCTCCTAAACCAAGGTGTCAAAAATGCATCATTATTCTAAAATATCTTATTTTTTTAGTAATATCTCATAATTTTTAACTAACTTAATATCAATGGTCTGTTTAAGCATTTCCTTTTTAAAATAATAATAACAATAATGTACTCCATATAGCCTCTATACTAGGTACCTTGTCTATGTCCTCATGGTTGGGTAAAGAGGAAAAAAAATGGCCATTAAAAGGTTGATATCTTGTAAGTGCCTTTCACAACAAAAACCTTCAACACATTAGTTGTCAGTCTTTGAGGTTCCGTTCATATTAACATATGAGTTTGATATCAGCACCATTGTCCATTGGTTTATTTATAGGCTATTTTCCTTGAGATATATTTTTCCAAATAGACATCACCCTATTTTCCTCATGCAGTCATATCATGCTACATATACTTACTATGATGATATCATAGTAAAACATGCATTCTATCTAAAATGCAAACAACAATCCCATTGTTATTCTATGCATTCTAGGGTTCACAAAAACCATTTAACATATTTTTCCACCCCTCAGCCTACGGACATTCATGTCTTGTAGCCTTCAAATAACCATCCTCTTCCAGGTTGCCTTTCACCTGAACTTGTTACCCCTTTTTCCTTGTTTGTTTGACTGGTGGTAATCATCTCAGCCATTGGAAAATCTTTGTTGTACTTTGAAAGGACCTTCCCACCTTGGTTTCATCACAATGGTATTTTGCTTCATCGTTAAACAAAGTTTATCCAAGATATTGTTCCAAAAGTTTGGATTGGCTACTGCATTTCTAAATTAGTTACGAACTCCAATTAAGAATAAATTAATCATTTATCCGAATATTTTGATCTCGATAGATTTCTTGAATTTTCCTTTTACAATCTATGGTGTGAGTATAAAACGATAGAAATTTCTCTCTTAGAGTATTTAATTATTTATTTATCAATTTCTCATAGAATTTAAGAGAATTCTAATTTAGATATAAAAAAAATTATGCATCTATTTATGCACAAAAATCAATTTCAATGGGAATAACACTTTTAAAAAAATCCTTTTATGCATAAAATCAATTTTAATAGGTAACACTTTTAAAATAAAAAGAATTTCTTTATGCATTTATTTATGCATAAAATCAATTTTAATAGGAATAACACTTTTAAAATAAAAAGAATTTCTTTATGCATCTATTTATGTATAAAAATGAATTTTTACAAGAATAATATTTTTATAATAAAATTTTTCTTCATGCATCTTTCTATGCATAAAAATCAAATTTAATGAGAATAACACTCTTATAATAAAATAAAATTTTCCATTATGCAGCTTTCTAAGCATCGAAAATAAATTTAATGAAAAAAACACTTTTATAGAAAAAAACTTCATTATGCATCTTTTGATGCATAGAAATTAAATTTAATAAAAATAACACTTTTATAATTAAAAAAATTCCATTATGCATCTTTCTATTGCCATAGGAATTAAATTTAATGAGAAGAATACTTTCATAATAAAAAAATTTCCATTATGCATCTTTCTATGCATAGAAATTAAATTTATTAAAAATAACACTTTTCTAATAAAAAATTCCATTATGAATCTTTCTATGCATAGAAATTAAATTTAATGAAAATAACACTTTATAATAAAAAAATTTCCATTATGCATCTTTCTATGCATAGAAATCAATTTTAATAATTAATGTCAGTGATATCCATGCATATTCATAGGTGAATATGTACATGGAGTAATTAGAATATTTCTTTTAGATAAAAAAATGGTGGGAATTACTGTTTTGGAATAACATAAAAACAAACTTTCTTTTCCATAAAATTTTGGAAAATTTTACCACCATAACCTCCTTTGTATGTGACTGACCATTTCTCATTTTTATCATTCTTTAATTGACTTAAATTAACCCAAATTAGATGTATAGGACTCTAATCTATACAATTTTCAAAATTCAAGAGAGAGTAAACAATAAGAAAAGTTTAATTAAACTTTTAGTTAATCTTTCTAGGATTAAGAAAGACTGGAATGTAAAGAAGAGATGGGGGTGGCCTTTTCCTCAAAGGCATAGCATTTGAATTTAAATCAATCAACAGTAAAAGATGAAAATCAAGAAAACCATAGATTTAAAAATTAAATAAGTTAGAAAAATTAGCTTACATGGAGCTTGTAAGCTTTATTTTGGCTTGAAGGATTGAGGGTTCTACTCTTGTTTGAAGCAAGAGGGCCACCAGTTCACTTTGGAGAGGATTAGGCCAAAAATAATTGATTTATCAAGAAATTCAATGTAGATGGCTCAGGGCAGTAGAGTAACAATGCATAAATACCATTAAGCTTTTACAAAGGGGGAGGCTTCTATTTATAAGAAAAAGTGAGCCTCAAACCAAGCAAAACTGATTCTAGAATTTTTTAGATCAGTTTGGTCAATTTTTGACCATTTTTGGGTCAGTTTAGCTTACTTTTTGGATCTAGTTTTGAAATAGGAGAGAGGAGAGATAAAATATCTCATTTAATTTATTTAAAATTGGGGGGTAATGATGAGAAAAAGGTGCCTACTTTTTGAGGGGAGATCCCCACTCTGAGGTGTCAAAATTTAGTTTTTAAATCTTTTCTTTGGTCCTTGTCCTTAGTCCACTGTTCATCTTATGTGAGCATTTACTCATTTTTGGGGGGGTTTTCTTTCATTTTTCAATTTATCTCCTCCCTACATTTGGATTAATCTTATTGGTCCATAAGAACCTTAATCCAAATTTTTTAGAAAATTTGGACCCTCAGGCCTAAGGTCTTTTGTGTAGATTATAATTTATTTCTAATGCACCTTAGGAATTTTTTTTAAACTTCTATTTCGGAGAAATTTATTTTAATAAAAAAGGATATTTTTCCATCCAAAGATATCTAAAAATTGAATTATCTCTCTCTAGAACATTTTCTTTCTCTAGGCCAAAATAGGTAGAATCAAGATTTTTTATTATTCTAAAAAGGGGATTGATTATAGGGAAAGAAACTAGACATCTTGAGGGGCTGGGGAGGAATCTTACAATTAGCTTGCTCTTCATGTGCATTTAAGTCACCACTATCACTATCACTATTATCACCAATATCTAGAATATATGGAGTATGCTCCAAATCTTGGTAGCAATGATTGACTATGAATTCCTTCTCTTTTCTAACTGTTAACCACTCTGGTTAACATGACCTTTTGCAATGATTGACTATGAATTCGTTCTCTTTTCTAACTGTTAACCACTCTGGTTAACATGACCTTTTGTGAGGCTACTATACCTCCTTTATAATTCATCTTTTTGTAACCGCACTAAGCGCCAATTGTAAATGAGACATGGGGGATGACCGAGCTTACGGCTTGTGTAATGTACACAGAGCTAGTTAAACTACGAAGACTAGTTTTGGGCCCATGTATATAAGACATTTTATGAAATACGAAAAAGGACAATCCCATTTGTCTCAATTGAGTCTTGCCTTCTCTCTCTCTCTCTCTCTCTCTCTCTCTCTCTCTCTCTCTCTCTCTTATGGTGTCTTGGTGCTTGCTTGTGATTGTTGGTGTATGTGAATAGGAATCGTGTTGCTGTCCTTTCTCTCCTTCACTCCCTTCGCATTGCTCTCCACCTTGTCTTGTTTGCATACAATTGGAATAAGGTAGTCTAAGAGGTTGATCTCTCCATAGCTCCTTCCCTCTTGCTCCTACCTAGCTTGCTTGGATCTCTCTTTCGGTGACACAGAGAGAGTGTAGAGTGAGCCCCTTCTAGCGGCCTCACATTGGGGAGTAAACCCTAATAGGGTTGGGCCAAGTGTAAATCACTGGACTCGACCCTTGCATGCACTTTCTTCTTCTTCTCTCTTGTGCTTGTGAGGTAGCATGTTAAACTATTAACATATTTGGCACCATTGCTAGAAGGCACTGGCATTTGGCTTAGGGTACTCTACTTGATTCATTAGCTAGAGCTTGATTTTGTTGAAGAGGGACAGAGACGAGACAAGAGACACCACATACGCTCCACAAGAATGAATCATATTAGTCACAAGTCACATATATATAGGCAAGACCTAGAGTGAGTTAGGGATAGCTATATATAAAAGATTCCTCCCCAGCCTCTCAGGATGTCCAATATCTTCCCCTATAATCAATCCCCTATTCAAAAATATAAAAGATCTTATTTCTGCCTGTTTTGGCCTAGAGAGAGAAAATGTTCTAAAGAGAGGTTATTCAAATTTTGAAAATTTTTCGATGGAAAAATATCTCTTCTTATTAAAAAATAAGTTTCCCTGAAATCAGAAGTTCAAAAAGATATTTAGAAGGTGCATTAGAAATCAAGCATAATCTGTGCCTTATCTTAGGATTCTGGACTGCATTCTTCGAAGCAGTAGGAACTTTCTTGGATCTCAGCACAGCTTACCACCCCGAGACCGATGGTCAAACAGAAAGGGTGAACCAAGTAATCGAAGATATACTTTGGTCATGCTGTGGTAGGGAACCCAAGAAGTGGCTAAGCTATCTGCACACCTAGTCGAGTTCGCCTACAATGCTTCTTATCACTGAAGTATCGGGATGAGCCCTTTCAAAGCTTTGTATGGACAAGACTGCCTAACACCATTAACTTGGTCCGACCCATTGATTAGGGGTCGAGATGTCCAAATAGATGCTTGACGACATGGAGCAGCAGATGCAATCAATCCGCAAGGATATAAAAGCTGCCCAGGATGATAGATAGAAGCAGTATGCAGATAAGAAGAGGTCAGACAAAAATTTTAAAAAGTAGATATGGTCTTCATTCAAGTACGCCCCAAAAGAAGTTTTCTATCTCTTGGAAAGTACAAGAAGCTATCCCCCAGATACTGTGGGCCATATCTGATTACAACGAAAGTAGGTGACTTAGCCTATGAACTTCTTCTGCCTCCTCATCTCTCAAAGTACATAATGTATTTCATGTCAGCCTACTTAAGAAGTATGTACCGAGCCCGAATCATGTGCTTAATGATGAACTCTTAATTTCTTCAACCAGCAAGGGCAGATGAAACTCCAACCTCCTGAAGAAATCCTTGATGTTCAAGAGAAGGTTCTCAAGACCAGAATTCTGAGAGAATTATTAGTCAAATTGAAGTTCTATCCTTTTGAAGACGCCACTTGGGAGAAAGAAGCCGAACTGATGCGGGACTACCCTCACTTTGCGAGATGAGGACATCTCGCATTTTTCAAGTGGGAGAGGATGTAGATTCCTTCCGAGCCCCTCAAGATTTCTAGTTTCTTCCCCTGTAAAATCAATCCCCTTTTTCAGAATAAGGACCAAAAAAAAGATTAAAAAACTGAATTTTAACACCTCAGAGTGGGGACCTCCCCTCATGAAGTAGGCACCTTTTTCTCATCATTACCTCCCAATTTTAAATCAATTAAATGAGATATTTCATCTCTCATGTCTCCTATTTCAAACTAGATCCAAAAAGTAAGCTGAACTGACCCAAAAATAGTCTAAAATTGACCAAATTGATCTGGAGAATTCTAGAATCAGTTTGCTTGGTTTGAGGCTCACGTTTTCCTATAAATATAAGTCTCCCCTTTGTAAAAGCTTAATGGT
Source organism: Cibotium barometz (assembly GCF_041138505.1). Taxonomy (NCBI): domain Eukaryota; kingdom Viridiplantae; phylum Streptophyta; class Polypodiopsida; order Cyatheales; family Cibotiaceae; genus Cibotium; species Cibotium barometz. The sequence continues at coordinate 18,568,324 of NC_141106.1, forward strand.
GTTTATGCACTGTTACTCTACTCCTCCTGCCCTGAGCCATCTACATTGAATTTCTTGATAATTCAATTGTTTTTGGCCTAATCCTCTCCAAAGTGAATTGGTGGCCACTCTTGCTTCAAACAAGAGTAGAAACCTCAATCCCTCAAGCCAAAGGAAAGCTTACAAGCTCCATGTAAGCTAAATTTTCTAACTTGTTTAATTTTTAAATCTATGGTTTTCTTGATTTTCATGTTTTACTGTTGATTAAATTAAATTCAAATGCTATGCCTTTGAGGAAAAGCCCATCCCCTTCTCTTCTTTACATTCCAGCCTTTCTTAATCCTAGAAAGATTAACTAAAAGATTAATTAAACTTTTATTGTTGTTTACTCTCTTGAATTTTGAAAATTATATAGATTAGAGTCCTATACATCTAATTTGGGTTAATTTAAGTCAATTTCTTGATAATTCAATTGTTTTTGGCCTAATCCTCTCCAAAGTGAATTGGTGGCCACTCTGCTTCAAACAAGAGTAGAAACCTCAATCCCTCAAGCCAAAGGAAAGCTTACAAGCTCCATGTAAGCTAATTTTTCTAACTTGTTTAATTTTTCTAACTTGTTTAATTTTTAAATCTATGGTTTTCTTGACTTTCATGTTTTACTGTTGATTGAATTAAATTCAAATGCTATGCCTTTGAGGAAAAGCCCACCCCCTTCTCTTCTTTACATTCCAGCCTTTCTTAATCCTAGAAAGATTAACTAAAAGATTAATTAAACTTTTATTGTTGTTTACTCTCTTGAATTTTGAAAATTGTATAGATTAGAGTCCTATACATCTAATTTGGGTTATTTTAAGTCAATTAAAGAATGATAAAAATGAGAAATGGTCAGCCATACAAAGGAGGTTATGGCAAAATTTTCTAGAATTTTGTGGAAAAGAAAGTTTGTTTTAATGTTATTCCACAAGAGTAATTCCCACCATTTTGCATCTAAAGAAATATTCTAATTACTCCATGTACATATTCACCTATGAATATGCATGGATATCACAAACATTAATTATTAAAATTGATTTCTATGCATATATAAAGATGCATAATGGAAATTTTTTTATTATTAAAGTGTTATTTTCATTAAATTTAATTTCTATCCACATAGAAAGATGCATAATAAAAAATTTTATATTATAAAAGTGTTATTTTTATTAAATTTAATTTCTATGCATAGAAAGATGCATAATGGAAAGTTTTTTATTATAAAAGTGTTATTTTCATTAAATTTAATTTCTATGCATAGAAAGATGCATAATGGATGTTTTTTAGTTAATAAAATTGCTATTTTCATTAAATTTAATTTTTATGCATAATGGAAATTTTTTTATTATAAAAGTGTTATTTTCATTAAATTTAATTTCTATGCTTAGAAAGATGCATAATGGAAAATTTTATTTTATTATAAAATTGTTATTCCTATTAAAATTAAATTTATGCATAAAGATTTTTTTTATTTTGAAAGTGCTATTCCTAATAAAATTGATTTTATGCATAAATAGATGCATAAAAGGATTTTTTTTAAGTGTTACTCCCATTGAAGTTGATTTTTATGCATAAATAGATGCATAAAGAATTTTATATCAAAATTAGATTTCTCTTAAATTCTATGAGAAATTGATAAATGAATAACTAAATACTTTAAGAGAGAAATTTATATCGTTTTATACTCACACGGATTGTAAAAAGAAAATTCAAGAAATCTATCAAGATCGATATATTCAGATAAATGATTAATTTATTCCTCATTGGAATTCGTTACTAATTTAGAAATCAGTAAAGTGAATATTCAAAGAAAGAAATTCAGTAAAATAGTAACTGAATTATCAAACCTTTTCGAGAAAGTTCAAGAAAAATCTTATCAGACTCGAACCTTGAATTAGACTATGACCAAGACAACTCTTTCGTCAGTTTCGAGGAAAGAAGATGTGCCACTTTAGAAAAATACCCTCAAAACTCTCGCGAAATCTAAAACTAAGTTTGAGACCCTTTCAATTGATCTGTGGATCAAGGTTACAGAATTCGAGGAATTCTGGTATGAAATTCAGAATTCTGTTTAAGAAGTTTTGGGGATACTAATTCAAGATATACTCATTGTATTCAAAAGAAAATCAAACTAAAAACTTGCATAGAAACCTTGTTTTCTTAAAGGACTGTCTTACGCCAGAATGCTGGAGGTAGCATTTGGTATATGTTTTTCTAAAGGAAGTTCGGTTTTTCTTAAAGGACTGTCTTACGCCAGAATGCAAGAGGTAGCATTTGGTATATGTTTTTCTAAAGGAAGTTCGGTTGTAACAGCTGGCGGGGAGTGTTCAAAGGACAACTCACACAGCAAAGCCTGCCCAGGTCCTTGACCAACCTCGCACTACAAGACACTTCTGCTGCCATACACATGTTCCATACACGCGATAAGTTACGGGCGCGTGTATGGTCACGCATGTAGATGAATAGTATCGGGCGCATGTATGGTCGTGCATGTATATGAATAGTATCGAGCGCGTGTATATTGGCATTTAAATTCGCATGTATTGAACTTTAAGAAATGCGTCTACCAGCGCGTGTATATTGGCATCTAAATTCGCGTGTATACTGGTTTCAAAAACGTGTGTATAAGCGCGTGTATATACACGCATCAATACATGCGAGTGCTTTATTAAGAAAAACTAAATTCCTTTACGAAATTAAAAACTATTTTCTTTAAACCATCTCATAGTACATTACATTATATATCATTACACAATCCCACTACATGCATTTACAACAATGAAATATATTCAAAAATAAATCCCACTACATGCATTTACAACAATGAAATATATTCAAAAATAAATCATGAGATGATAATTAAAAGACAACATATATAATAGAAATATCATCAATTTAGAACGATACAGTGTTGGATTGGTTAGGGTTCGATCTCATCTTCAAAAAGATCCATTCTTGCCAACAAACGATCAACATTAATATCCATTTGATCAATTTGTAAGGCTACGATTAAATTTATTCCACTATCGATATTCTGTCCATTGATAATGGTATCGATGTCCTAATCATCCTCATCAACATCACCATCATCCTCAATGGTAGGGTCATTCTCATGATCATGAGAAATGGCATGCTCATCCTCATTATCATGATCATCTCTTATTTCTTGATCATCAATCACAACATCTTCATTGGCATGTTCGACATCATCTTCATTGCGGCTTGTTACATCCTCCATATGCTCCATATCAGTGAATGTATTATACATCACTTTGGAACATGGTGCAATAGGGATGACGTACCACCATTTAATGTCATGCACCATTGGCAGATAGATAACCTACTCAAATACACATATTGCAGTAATTAATTAGCATATCAAAAGTCAAGGGGTATGCGAGCTTAGATGTATATGTACATGAAACACATTAGTAAAAAAATGCATACCTGCTCACATTGTTGTGGCAATACGAGCCTATCTTTCTTTGTTTGCCAAAACTTTTTAGAGTCAATAGTTACATAGCCACTTGCATGGCGTTTTATCATTGTATTAGGCCCTTTTTCCACCACGTTCATTTGCCATTTGACATCCAAAACATACACAAAGAAGCGACGAAAGTCAAGCCTAAATATGTCTTGGATTGTGCCACAATAATCATCCATTTTTCCATTAGCTCCCTCAAAGCTACTAATGACACTGCAATCTTGTGTATTCCTCTTTTCATCAATTCTTTGTGTTCGAAAATGCTTGCCTTCACACCATATAGCATTGAACATAGTGCACTGGACCAAAATAGAAGCAATATTTGTGTAAGCAATGTGAATAAATATTAAAAGCAAATCACTTACAACTAATGCAAAACATTAGTTCTGTGTACCTTTGACATGCATCCTCGTGCATACTCCCATTCTTCCGCTGATGGCACAGAAGCAATAAAACTGTTTACGCCTTTATAGGGTGCCACACTTCCACACACACATGCAAACACACTAGAAAACCAGACCCAAGTTGCATAAACAAGATTTATATTTTAAAACAGATCTTCACACCAGCCACCACAGCTGATCAGCAAAAAAACAACACCCCTGGCCTAAAACTCCAGTAGGTAGTAACCCACAAGAAGAACCACTTACTCTCTCCCTTTCTTACTTCTCAATCAGTTCTATAGAGCTATGCACATCAACCCCCTTGTTACCAGAGACTACAACATCAATACTATCATCACTCCTTGCTTCACAGCTACACTGCTCCCATGTTCTTTCACTGCCTGAATTCCTAGCTGCCCTGTAGTTCCTGCCAGCCCAATCCTTCTCTCAGTGTGCCACCACTTCGAAATGGTGGTCCACAAGGTACCGCTTGTCTCCGTCACCAACCACCAACCTTTGCCAAGACAAAAGCAAGACAACTTTCCCTCTAGCATCTGCACAAATACCTGCTTGCACGGCTCTACTAAGCTCCTTTGCTTGCTTCAGCCATTGCTGACGTCAAAACCAACTAAAGTAATTCCATTGTTCTGCCCTCACCGTGTGGCCTCTCAATGTCGTCCCAGCCAACACCGCCATCACCAGTGTTAATATATCCAGCCTTCTCATCGTCTCGCCAGCAGCTGCAAAGCTGAACACCTCTTTGCGGGAGTGGCTTCTTCTAACCGGCCCACACTCCACACTCAAACTCTCCCTCTTCTACCTTCGCACCCCCATGCCCTCTCTCACTCTCTAGAGCGGCACCTTCCTCAGTCGCCTTCGATGCCAGCCACACTCTTCTCTCTCCTGCGCCTATGGCTGCAGCTACGCCCCAGCGTCCTTTTTTGCTCTGTTCTCCAACTCCGCCAGAGGGTCATCCATTTTCCTCACGAAGCGGCACACCTTTTTTATCTCTCCACCAGTGGAATCCCCACGCTCTCCCATGGCTGCTTCGCCAACCTTCGAGAATTCTCGCTGGCGGCTATGTAAAGCTACCATGTGTCCTTGAACAAATTAGCCACGTTTTATATCATTTTTATTTGTTTTAAGCCTAATGGATGGCCACCCTTCCTTCCTATTTCACACCAATTGCTCAAGGCTACACTAGCGCTGTAATCATTAATTGCTCCCCATGCCCTCACACACTTAAATTACAACCTTCAGTGCCCAATTACCTCTTGGACGCGCACACACTTCAAGAGACGACCAAGCAGCTGATATCATCTCCAGTGGACCTCTCACCGGATAGGCCTGTACATGCTGACATCAATACCATCTACTCTGTACACCTGGCAATGCTCTCAAAAGCAAAACCTTCACACACGCCATGCACACGTATGTACATATTACCAACTCTTATTTTGTCCACACATATTTAGCAACCCCCTACTTCTGCTGAGACATTCATGTCCAGCAGCTGTACAAATAGGGACGAAATATTCAAATCTTCCTTTGTACTCTCCGCAACCTCCTGACATGCATCATAAGCTTCCTGATCTTCTTCTTTCACGGCTAACATCAGTCGAGCAAAATGTTTCTTCAGTCGTAAACCATTCACTCTCCTTTTATGCTTCTTTTCATTCAAATCAACAAGCTGATAACTCCCATTATCAAATTTTCTCTCAACTTTATACGGACCTTCCCACTTTGTCTGGAATGCAGTATGAAAAGTACTATCCAACTTGCTATTATACCTGAGAACCAGATCACCCTCTTCAATTTCTTTCTGCTCCACCTTCTCATTCTCTCTCTCTTGTCTTTTTAATTGCATAGTCGCATAGTGATCAAATGCCAGCTCTCTGTCCAACTGGACTATTTGCAAGGCCAGTAATCTTTCTCTGTAACAATTAATAGGCTCATGCCCTTCTTCAATCAAAAGCTTCAAAGCTAGAATTTCCACATCAATAGGCATGAGTGCTTCTTTCCCATAAACTAAATGAAAGGGTGAGAACTGTGTACCAGATTTTACTACAACCCTGTATGTCCATAATACACGATTCATCTCTATATCCCAATTCTTGATATGGCCTTCTGTCATTTTGATTATCATCAGCTTAAATTCACCATTGAATCTTTCATTCAAGCCATTGCATTGAGGATGATAAGGAGTGGAGTACTTGTGGTTGATATTCAATCTTCTGCATAAATGGTTAACTACCTCTCCTCAAAATTCAGGACCATTATCTGATAATATCTGCAGAGGAATACCAAATCTATAGCATATATGTTCATACACAAAATCAGCCACCTCTTTACTATCCACTCTCTTCACTGCCTTCACTTCTGCCCATTTTGATAGGTAATCCACTGCAGTAAGCACATAACACTTTCCTCTGGCTGTCCTGGGAAGTGGTCCAACTGCATCCACTCCCCATCTTTCAAAAATGTCATATACCAGCATGATATTTCTCGGCTCCATTTTTAAGATTCTCTTCCCCATTCTCTGGCACTCATGGCAAGACCTGCACCAGTGCTGAATATCCTTCTGGATGGAAGGCCATACATAACCCTCCAGTAATATCTTCTGCAAGGTGATCTTAAATGCATAATGACCCCCACATGCTCCCTCATGATTTGAAGATAGAATATAATAAATTTCTTCCCTTCAGGGAATTCTTCTTAATACCTGATCAGCTCCTTGCATGTATAATTCATCTCCAATCATGACATAATGCTTACTTTTCCTGATAAAATGATACTTTTGGCCTTTTTTGAGCTCCTCAGGCAAGCGACCTGAGAGTAAGTAATCCACCACTCTGGACAGGTATTCCCTCCCTCTGTATAGAGGCTCTTCGATTTTTGCAATTACTGAATCCTGATTAATTGCCCCCTGAGCCAACTCATGTGCCATATGATTTTCCTCCGCTGCACATGTTGAATACTCCATGCTGTAAATTGATGTAGCAGCCTTCTAACATCAGCCAGACATTCTTTTAATCTCAGATTCTTTGCTCGCCAGCTACCCAAGACCTGCTTTACTACTAATAGAGAATCTCCTTTTATGATTAGCTTCTGAATTTTCTGTTTTAAAGCAGCCTGCAACCCTTGAAACAATGCTGTGTATTCAGCCTCATTGTTACTTTCAGCTTTCAGAAGTATCCCATCCTTTAGAATCAGCATGCCTTCTGAATCCTAGATTATATACCCCCCGGTGGCTTGATGTATACTCCTCTTATATGAACTGTCAAAAAATAAAACATGAGCTCCAGGAATAATAATTTGTTCCTCTTTTTCTGTCTTTGAATCCACTTCCTTCACCAGTATCGGGCCATCCTTGTATGTTAGAAGATCTGCCAGAGTTGCCTTGCAAGTATCCTCAATCAAAAATGAGAAATCATACTCTTGAAGCTCCACTAACCATCGCATCACACCTTTTGAGAGTGAAGTACCATTCACCAGCTGAGAGAGTAGAGTATAATTTGTCAGCACCACAAATGGTCTCATCAGAAGATATGACCTGAATTTCCTGCAAACATACACCAGACTTGACAAAACCAATTCAGCCTCAGTATATTTTCTCTCTGCTTCTGTCTTCACTCTACTTGCATAATACACAGGCTTCATATATCTGGATTCATCTCCTCTCTGCATTAAGATTGCTCCAACTACATCCGGACCAAAAGATGGATTCACATAAAAGACCTGAGAGAAATCTGAAGCTTTTACACTGGAAATACTTCCCAATACTTCTTTCACTTTCTCAAACACTTCCTCGCATTCCTCATTCCATTGCAATGGTTCTTTCTTCATAGCCTGCTGAAGAGGGTAAAGCAGTTGAGACATTAAAGGAACAAATCTTGCCATATATTTTACCTTCTGGACAAAAGTTTGCACAGCTGCCTGGATGTTGATGGTGCAGATAATAAGACAAGAGCTTTTATCTTCTATGGATCAGGTTCAATTCCATTCTGAGATATCATATGCCCCAACAGCTTCACCTTTGAATATCCTAAATGACACTTCTTTGGATTCAGTTGTCCACCTACATCATCCATTTTAGAAAATACTTGCTCCAATTTATTACCATGCTCCTTTTGAGAACTATATACACATATATCTGTTGGAATTAGGGTTGCAGGAATGCACACACAACTTCAAGAAGATGAGGAAGCTTGAGCACAACACAAGAGTGTATTATATGAGTGCCAAAAATGAAGATAACAAGCCCTAGAAGATAATGGGCGTATATACAATGCACGGGGGAAAAAACCTCCTAGTGAGGGAAAAAGTGCCCCGGCGGTCCTAAGTGTGTTCACACACATCACTACTATAATATGGTAACAAATCCCCCCTGGAGTGATGCGGTGAACAAGAGCTAGCACTCATGTATAGGGAAGTGTCTAGCTATGTGGACGAATCCACAAAAGGGAGTAAGCCCAAAGCTTTGCGAAAAGCTTCGAACTTCTCACGAGGCAGAGCCTTTGTGAAAAGGTCTGCAAGGTTATCCTGTGTTGGCACATAAGCCAAACTGATCTCTCCTGCAGAGAGTCTCTCCCTGACATAATGGTAGTGCACCTCAATGTGCTTCGTACGAGCATGGAACATTGGGTTCCGCGCAACTGCCAATGCGCTCTGACTGTCAGTGAAGATGGTGGTGGCAGATGGCTGCCCAACACCCAAATCAGCCATAAGGCGTCTGAGCCACACACACTCAACCGTAGCTGTGAAAGCTGCCCTGTACTCAGCTTCACAACTAGAAGTGGCCACAGTAGGCTGCTTCTTGCTCAACCATGATATGCATGAGCTTCCAAGCATGAAGCAAAAACCACTCGTGGACACGCGTGTGTCATAACAACCAGCCCAGTCAGAATCTGAAAAAGCATGTAAATCTGGCGGCAATGATCTCCCCTTGGGATAAAACAACCCAAGATGCCGAGTACCACTCAAATAGCGAAAGATACGCTTCACTGCCTGCCAATGCTTAATGCCTGGGCTATGCATAAATCTGCTCACCTGTGAGACTGCAAACTGAATGTCTGGCCTCGTAATGCATACATAAATGAGGCAACCAACAGCTGTCTGATAGAGTGTGACATCAAAGTGATCTCCAGCATCATGAAGACTCAACTTCAAACCTGTCTCCATTGGAGTAGCAATAGGCTTGCAGTCTTCAAGGCCAAATCTCCGCAACAATGTTTCAATATACTTTGTCTGACACAAAGCAATACCTCCATCACACTGCTTAAATTGTATCCCCAAATAATGATGCAAATGCCCCAAATCTGACATCTCAAAAGAGGCATTCAAATCAGCCTTAAAATCAGCAATATGACTCTCATTTGGTCCTGTGAGCAGCATGTCATCGACATAGAGAGCAATGATTAGATGTACACCATCCACACGTTTAACATACAAAGTGCTTTCTGTTGGACTATTCTGAAACCCATGTGCAGTCAAATATGCATGTATTTTTTCATACCAAGCTCGTGGAGCTTGCTTTAAACCATATAAAGCCTTTTTTAACCTGCACACTTTGTTTTCCTGCCCTCTTTGAACAAAACCACGAGGCTGCGATACATACACCTCCTCATGCAAATCTCCATTTAAGAACGCAGTCTTTATGTCCAGCTGATGTACATTCCAACCATTATGAGCTGCTAATGCACAGATGCTACGAACAGTGGTCATACGACATGTGGGAGCAAAAGTCTCATCAAAATCAATGCCCTTCTCTTGAGCATAACCTTTTGCAACAAGCCTAGCCTTATGGCGATCCACTGTGCCATCAGGCTTACGCTTCAATTTGTATACCCACTTAGTGCCAATGGCCTTCTTGCCAGGGGGCAAGTCACATAAAGACCATGTACCATTCTTCATAATAGCATCGTATTCTACTTGCATAGCAGCCATCCAATTTTCTGAACTTTGTGCCTCATCAAATGAAACAGGCTCACTTTCATCGCACATACTAGAAACAGCCAATGCATAACAATCTGACGCATAAGAGGCACCATGAGAGCCAGAACGAGTGCGACTAGACAAAGGGGCATCCAACTTGCTGTCACGCAAAGTCTGCACCAGCCATCTAGGCATATTCCTAGAGCCCTCAATCTCTTGTCTCTCATCCTCAAGTGCATCATGCACATCTGCATCAGATATAGGCTGATCTGTGCCATCATTTAAAACCTGCATAGGCTGAAAAACTGCCTCATGAGGTATTGCACTTGACTGTGCACCACTGAAAAGAGGCAACAATGTATCATAGACATCACGTGAGCTGATATCTGTCTCCTTAGTACATGAAACCAAGGGCTGAACTGCATCTTCCACAAATACAACATCACGGCTAACCAAAATGCGCTTTGTCTGTGGATGATACAAACGATAGCCTTTGCTCTCAGCACTATATCCAACAAAAATACATTTGACAGCTTTGTCATCCAATTTTCTGCGATGTTGCACAGGCACTAATGCATATGCCAGGCAACCAAAAACACGTAAATGGCCAACAGATGGCTTGCGGCTATGCCAAGCCTCATATGGAGTGACAACCTGTAATGCTTTGGTGGGACACCTGTTTAGTACATAAGTGGCACACATGACAGCCTCAAGCCAAAAACCATGTGGTAGACTTTGACTCTTAACCATACATCTTGCCATTTCCATGAGAGACCTGTTTTTTCTCTCAGCCACACCATTTTGCTGTGGTGTATACGGCACTGTACATTGGTGTTTTATCCCACGCTCAGCCAGAAATGCATTAAATTCTGAAGACATATACTCCCCCCCTCGATCTGAACGGAGGGTGCCCATCTTACTTTCTGACACATTTTCAGCCATAACCAAAAACTGTTTGAAGCACAAAAACACTTCGGACTTTGCCTTCAAAGGATATACCCATGCATGCCTGGTAAAATCATCAATGAAAGTCACGAAGTAAAGATAGTTTCCAAATGATGGAGTTTGCATGGGACCACAAACATCACTGTGAACAAGCTGCAATCTGCGTTCAGCTCTCACTGATCCATCTTTGGGAAAGGAAGCACGCTGCATTTTACCCAATATGCAGCCCTCACAAACATGCTTGACAGGTGCCTCAAGCTTAGGCAAAGAAGACACCATTTCAGATTTCTGCAGGCGCAGCAAACTTGCAAAATTCAGATGACCAAAACGTGCATGCCACAGTTTTGCATCTGAAATAGCCTGCGTATCCATAATAGCACATGCTGAATCCTCTACACATTTGCCATCCATATTGAGCTTATACAGCCCTCGACATAGTGAACCAGATGCTACAATGATGTCACCACAAGAGAGATCATGAACAGTACATCTGTCATCCACAAATTTTACAACCAAACCTGTTTTGGCAAATGCGGAGACTGACAGCAGATTCTTTTTGATCCCTGGCACATACAATGCATCAAAAAGTGTAAAGGTGTTGCCATTTGCAACATTCAGCACAATCTGTCCAACTCCTTCAACGGGATAAGAGGAGTTATTGGCACAAGTGACAGTATTCCCAGTGGGAGCAGACTCAAGGAAAGTGAATAAACTGCGCTGCGAGGTGATATGCTTAGTGGCACCACTGTCAAAGTACCATACATCTGAATCTACTGCAGACATACATGTGTCATGCAAAGATGGGTCATAACTGCACTGCGCATTGAATGCCCATTCTGTATCTAGCACAACATTAGCAGATTCATTGTTAGAAGGAGAGGCATCTGCAACAGCCATACCAGCCTCTTTCTTCTTAGCCTCTTTCGCAGCCAGCTTAGGACACGCTTTGATGACATGATCATTTCCCTTACAGTACTTGCAAAATGTCTTCTGTTTGTCACCCTTCTTCTCATCTTTGTCTTCCTTCTTTGGTTGCGCAGCATTTGCAGATTTCTGCTTACTAGAAGAAAAGCCAGCTTTACCTTTCCCGCTTCTCTGACTAGCAACGAAAGCTTGATCTGCGACACGCATAATATTCCTGTTTTGCCTTGACTGGTCTTCTTGCAGCAAAACAGAAACTAACTCCTCAAATGATAAGGCATTGGGATTGCCTTTCATCATCAAGCGAAGAGTGGAAGCAAAACCCTGATAAGAATCTGGTAGACCATTCAAAACAGTCTGCACAAGTGAACTGTCTGACAGGATTTCATCTGCAGAAATGAGCTGCTCTTTGAAATCCTTGATCTTTGTCAAAAAGCTATCCATAGAATCACCTTCGTTCATATGCTCACTCTCCAACTGTTTTCGGAGATAAGCAACACGAGCCTCATTTCTTGCCTGATACAATGTGGCAAGTACATCCCAAGCATCCTTAGAAGTCCTGCAGGAGCGAATATGTGGGATAATGGTACGTTTGACAGACAGCGCAATCAAGGCATGAGCCTGCGCATCTCTACCATCCCAACGAATCTGCTCTGCTGAAAGTGGTGGTTCTCGAACAGCTGCTACAGCACTTGTGCCTGCACCATCATCAACAGTACCTGTTTCTGATGTGTTTGCAGCATTCCCAGCCACAATAGGACGTGCATCAATACCCTGCACAATGTTCCATAACCCCTTTGCTACCAATACATGTCGCATCATATATGCCCACAATGGATAGTTGGTGCCATCCAACTTATCCTCAGCAGCCAACATGCGGAATACATCATTGTTGTCAGCCATGGCCAATGACTGTACTACTAGATGTAATGCTGTCTGTAAGAGGCAAACCTGTATAAAATCGACCTGTGCTATGTAGCACAGCCCAAAACAGACGAATGGGCACCTGTCCTGCAGATTTTAATCTTGACAGAAAATCTGCACAGTAGGACGATTTTGCCTGCGCAGTACTTGGAATGCAAAAACGGAGGGCGAAATGACTTCAGATCCAGATTCTGAAAAAACCAAGCCCTACGGGCTTTCCCACGGCATATACTAACCTGCAGACGCTCGTGAAATCTCGTCGCAATCGGAGGAGATGAAGCGGCAGGTGCCGGTGATGCTGCCCGGGAGGAGGAAGCCTGCTCTGATACCAATTGTTGGAATTAGGGTTGCAGGAATGCACACACAACTTCAAGAAGATGAGGAAGCTTGAGCACAACACAAGAGTGTATTATATGAGTGCCAAAAATGAAGATAACAAGCCCTAGAAGATAATGGGCGTATATACAATGCACGGGGGAAAAAACCTCCTAGTGAGGGAAAAAGTGCCCCGGCGGTCCTAAGTGTGTTCACACACATCACTACTATAATATGGTAACAATATCATCCAAAAAAGCTCTCACAAAATGATCTGTAAGAGGTGCAAGTACTCTGTCAGTGTTCCTCTGATACCACGAGGGTGCATTTTTCAAACCAAATGGTACTACTCGGTAACAGAAGCAACCCCACGATGTAATGATAGTGGTTTTAGCCTGGTCTTCCTCAGCAATTGAGATCTGAAAATACCCAGAGAAGCCATCGCATACACTATACCTCTCATATCCAGCCACCCTGTCCAAAATATCATCAATGAACGGCAGAGGATAGTGATTGCTTTTTGTTGCAGCATTCAGGGGCTTGTAATCAATACAGACTCTCCACCCACCTGTATGCTTTGGAGTAAAGACCACTGGATTTGCCCAATCTGAGTGATCTACTGGATAAATTAACCCTGCTTTTAACAACTTACTCAACTCTTCCCTTAATACAGGCAATAGCTCCCTATTTAGCCTTCTCAGTTTCTGAAACACTGGCCTCACACCCTCTTTCAATACTATAGGCATTGGTTCACATTTGAATCCTCGGATCTCTTCATATGAAGTAATGAACAAATGAGGGAATTTATGTATTACCTTCATATACTCTTCTTTCTCCACTGGCTGCAATTTAGGATTCAGCATGCCCTGTAACAGCTTCTCTTTCTCTGCACTAGGTGATGGAGGCTGCATCAGACTGTCCATATCTTCAAGTCTGCTCTCTTCTTCCTTCTTTATCTCCTCTTCACAACTTGCATCACATGCTCATTTTCTTCCTTCATTATAAATGATACCTGGCTCTCATCATCAGAAGTAGAACTCTCTTCTTCAGTTTCACTATCTGTATACTCATCAGCACTTATTTCTTCAGGCTCACTCTTCATTTCCCGCTTACTACTCATATTGAACTTCCTGGCCCTTCCCCTCTTATTATGCACTGTTATAGTCCCTCTTTTCCAATTTTGGATGGCACCCACCTGTCTGAGCCAAGGTCTGCCCAAAATCAATGGATAAGCTCCCAAACCAGCTGGCATAATATGGCAATTTATGTTGCAAACCACACCAAAAGCAGTCACTGGCACTTCTGTACATATACCCAGACACTTCACTTTTGCATGATTTGCCAAACGGAGTCTAAAATCTGAACTAGCATTCAGCTTTAACCCCAATCTCTCCATACAGGACTGAGTCATTACACTGATTTCTGCACCGCCATCAACATATGCTTCTCCAACACCCACACTTCCACACCAAGCATCAACTGATGGACAAATATCAGGAAGGTCTTCCACAGACATCAGCTCCATTTCGCCTTGTGTGGGCTCTTGCTCATTTACTTTCCTTGGATTTGCCAACTTCTTCCACTCTCTCTTAAGCTTCGGACACAATCCAAGCAATTGGGCAAAAGTTATATTGGCTACCCTTCCCTTTAAATCCCCCATCAATGTATACTCCTCCTCGCCTTGACCAATATGCAAATATGAAGTTTTATAATGTTTTCTTGGCTTCCTCTTCTTCTTCTCTGGTTGAGGGCTTATATCAAATTGGACATGTTTACCTTTCTTAAAAGATGGTACTCCTCGTCCTCTTTGCCACAGGCATAATCTCTGGAATGGTCTCCACTCCTATCAAGCTGAGAGCCGGTCCTTTTCCTTTATCTTCCCATTTAACTCAATTGGTAGAGGGTTGATTTGGATCTTTTACTTCAACACTATGATCCCCCGATCTATCATTAGTCCTCTGCATCACAGGATACATTCCACCACCTGCTCTGGGTGGTTTGTCACATTGAGGGTTGATATGTCCCTGCTCCCCACAGTTCCAGCATTGAACATTGCTCAAATAGTAGCCCCGTCCTCTCCCTGTTCCTCCCATATTCCCTTCACCTGTTGACATATTGTCTCTTCTTTTATTTGGTGCACCTCGGCTTCCTCCCTTTCCACCTGCTTCCATCCAATTTAAACTTAGAGACTTCATGAGCTCCACTGCATCATGTATGTCCCTCTTCAAAGTGTCCTCCTGTTCAGGAACAACAGCAGCTTCCCTTTCAGGATGTATACTCTCAATCTCTGGCATCTTCACAAACTTCTTCGGCTCTTCCTGTATTCCCATCTGCCTCAGATGCTTCACCTTCCACTCCTTCTCTCGAGCTACTCTGACAGCCTCCTTAAAGCTATCCAGGTTCTTCAGCTCCACCTTCAGACGAAGGGTTGCAGCCACAAACCGGTTCTCTCGAGCTACTCTGACAGCCTCCTCAAAGCTATCCAGGTTCTTCAGCTCCACCTTCAGACGAAGGGTTGGCTCAGACCAACCACAAATTGGTCTCTCTTTATCATCTGCGGGGGTACTTCAGGAATCAAAGCCTCACACCATAGACTCCACAGTCTACCAAACTCTATCAGATACTGATCCACATCCTGATCGTCTTGCTGAATGTTACACAACTCCTTCCACACTTCATTCGGACTCCTCACACAGGCAAACTGTGCCAAAAATGCAGCTCTGACTACACGGTACTCAGGATCCTGTTTGATGAACATTCCTGTGTATAGTCACAAACATCTGTAACCATGTTTTTGCATCACCCTGCAAAGCAATAAGCCAAAATCTGAGAAAGAATCTCCGGAGTTGCCCTGTCTTTCATTAAGGCTGTAAATTCCATTTTCTCCAGAAACCGGACTGCACTCTCCTGTGGCAATCCCCAAAACTCTGGAAAATCTTGAGCCATTCTTCCAAATCTTGCTTCACACAGTCCCTGTCTTCTTTCACAAACCAGAGGAAATCTGTTCCTCTGTGGAGGCACCAAAAAGTGATGGCACAGAAGCAGTAAAGCTGTTTACGCCTTTATAGGGTGCCACACTTCCACACACGCATGCAAACACACCAGAAAACCAGACCCAAGTTGCATGAACAAGATTTATATTTTAAAACAGATCTTCACACCAGCCACAGCTGATCAGCAAAAAAACAACACCCCTGGCCTGAAACTCCAGTAGGTAGTAACCCACAAGAAGAACCACTTACTCTCTCCCTTTCTTACTTCTCAATCAGTTCTATACAGCTACGCACATCAACCCCCTTGTTACCAGAGACTACAGCATCAATACTATCATCACTCCCCGCTTCATAGCTACACTGCTCCCATGTTCTTTCACTGCCTGAATTCCTAGCTGCCCTGTAGTTCCTGCGAGCCCAATCCTTCTCTCAGTGTGCCACCACTTCGAAATGGTGGTCCACAAGGTACCGCTTGTCTCCGTCACCACCAACCTTTGCCAAGACAAAAGCAAGACAACTTTCCCTCTAGCATCTGCACAAATACCTGCTTGCCTGGCTCTACTAAGCTCCTTCGCTTACTTCAGCCACTGCTGACGTCAAAACCAACTAAAGCAATTCCATTGTTCTACCCTCACCAGTGCCACACGGCCTCTCACTGTCGTCCCAGCCACTGCCATCACCAATGTTAATATATCCAGCCTTCTCATCGTCGCCCCCAACAGCTGCAGAAGTGAACACCTATTTGCGGGAGTGGCTTCTTCTAACCGGCCCACACTCCACGCTCAAACTCTCCCTCTTCTACCTTCGCACCCCCACGCCAGGCACCATAGGCGGCCTCCTTTCCTCTCTCTCACTCTCTAGAGCGGCACCTTCCTCAGTCGCCTCGATGCCAGCCACACTCTTCTCTCTCCTGCGCCTATGGCTGCAGCTACGCCCCAGCGTCCTTTTTTGCTCTGTTCTCCAACTCCGCCAGAGGGTCATCCATTTTCCTCACGAAGCGGCACACCTTTTTTATCTCTCCAGCCGACTCCCCACGCTCTCCCACGGCTGCTTCGCCAACCGTCAAGAATTCTCGCTGGCGGCTATGTAAAGCTCCCATGTGGCCTTGCACAAATTAGACACGTTTTATATCATTTTTATTTGTTTTAAGCCTAATGGATGGCCACCTTTCCTTCCTATTTCACACCAATTGCTCAAGGCTACACTGGCGCTTTAATCATTAATTGCTCCCCATGCCCTCACACACTTAAATTACAACCTTCAGTGCCCAATTACGTCTTGGACGCGCACACACTTCAAGAGACGACCAAGCAGCTGATATCATCTCCAGTGGACCTCTCACCGGACACGCCTGTACATGCTCACATCAATACCATTTACTCTGTACACCTGACAATGCTCTCAAAAGCAAAACCTTCACACACGCCATGCACACGTATGTACATATTACCAACTCCTATTTTGTCCACACACCGCCGTGATATGCAGCCCCTCGTCGCTCTCTGCTCTCTCCATTTCCTCATGCAACCAATCAACATGGATATCATAATCCTATGTACAAAAGGGTAAACACAAAATCATAATCATTTTTTTATGAAAGTATAAAAATCGCGTGTATAAACACGGCTACATATCCTGAAAATCGCGTGTATAAACGCGGCTACCACTACAAGGGATCGGGCTCATACCCGCGCTCCTAACCGCTAAAAATGACTTGTGAAAAAAGTAGCGGGCCCGTTTATCAGCGCGTGTATCATCGCGGCCACAGACATGCGTGTAAAAGCGCGTGTATAGGACGTGCCAGACGCGCTCATACACGGGTGTATAGCCGCGTTCTGTTCAGTTCAGATGTACTCAGACGCGTTGATACATGCGTCTATACACGCGTTTCTTTAATTTAGATGTGCTTATACACGCGTAATTGTCAGTTTTGATGCGTTAATACACGGGTATTTTATAGATTATCTGCGTATATACACATGATTTTTAGCAGTTCTGACGCGTTTATACACGCGAAGAGAGAGCAAAAAAAAAATCCAGAGAGTGCTATTTGGTGCCTGAATACTGTTCCAGCATTCCATCACCCAATAACACTCTCTGGAAATTTTTTTTTGTGCATTAGACCATCCACGAAGAACATATGCACGAGGGAGATTAAGACAAGAACGACATGAATGCATACATTGTCAATACACGATTCAAGACAGACATGAATGTAATACTATCGATTCACGATTCAATATTACTATCAAAATTTCATACATGTATACAAGGGAGTCCATATCTCGAAGTAGCCCATGGCTTCAGTTTACAAAAAAATATATACAACCACATCCTCAATATGGAATGTGATACTATAAGTCTGAGTACTACTCAGACCCAGATGATGACTCGGTGCTCCCTCCATGCTCAGATGAGCTCACATCGGTCGGAATGTCCGATGAGTAGTGCTCACGTCCACCCTCTGCAGTGGCGGGCGGCGGGTTGATCATCAGCAGCTTGTGCCTGTTCAAGTAATATATAGTATATAAGTATATATATATGTAATTCAATAAACCAAAATCATTCGTTTAGAATTTTCAAGTACCTGTCGACCGTATGGTCTCATGGCCATCTCAAACTGCGCGTCCGTAATACGTCCCTCGGCTCTGAAGATGGCCCACGTGTCACATCTGCTATGCCGGCGAGCATACGCAGTATCGTGGGTTGTGGGCTTCCTCCCCGTAACCCATCACTGTATCATAATCAACACAATTTGTAAGCCTATTAAAACAATCATAGAATCAATGAATTAAGTAAACAATCAAATAAAGTGGCAAGATACTTACGAACTCTGCCTCCCATGACTCGACGCCGCCAGATCCGAAATGCAAAGATCCAATGGTCTCCATCTGGATCCGTCGTGCCTCCACATTCTGCCTGCTCTTCATGCCACCCTCTGCTCGTTTCTTTGCCTCCTTCCACTCGCGTTTGTGCGCAGTGGTTTTGGTAGGTTTCTCGGCAGGATAGCCACCCGGCTACATTTAGCCGGTCATCGTACACGCGAGTTTTTTAAGGTGAGATCTTTTATTACTTAAGATCTCCCTTATTCGCGTCCTTCCCCATACATCCGAGAATGTAGCATGTGGGGGATTGGGGTACCATCTATGTACAGCCTCTATCACCTCCCCAACTAATCGGCTATTTTGATCTTTAAATTTAATAAAACAATTTCTATATGAGTTTGATACTACCCCACGCATGTACTCCATTACCTCCCTCCCCCTCGCATCCATCACTATCCCGCCCCTATCCGTCACATCATAGCAGACCACTCTCTCCACCTCTCTCATCTCCTCCTCTTCCGAACTGTCTCCTCTAACTCTTCTCCCTCTATCTCCTCTCTCACCGTGTGCCCTACTACCTCCCCCACCTCCCCCACCTCCCCCACCAAAGCACCGGCCGCATCCTCCACTCCCACTCTTCTTACTACTGCGGGTGGAGTCACGACTGGGGGATTGTCTACGTGACGGTGGCTGTGAGCCCTGACGTGACCGTGGCTCTGAGGGAGCACGTGATGGTGGCTGTGAGGGTGTGCATGAGTGTGTCTGGGACGAGATATGTCTCCTCGGTGGACGTGGAAGAGGAGAAGCTGCATGCCGTCTTGTCGGACTCGTAGAAATAGACGGCACTGGAGTGCCCTGGGGATACTCGCGGGGTAGGGGTATAGACACCAGGCAGGGAAGGAGGGGGATGGGCATACATATACTCTGTAAGCTCAATTGGACCAAGATGGCGCCCAAAATGATTCAGCATCTCTATCAGCCAATTGCTGTATGCAAATGGATCGGATGAAGAACCTGGAATATCCATAAAGAACCTGCAACAAAAATCTTCATGTACATCATGGGCTGTCTCTTGACTCACACAAATATCATCATTCAAGTCAGTTGTGTTGCCTGCAAATCATGAATTCTGAAACGCAGTCTCGTGTGTATACACCCATGCAAAAACGCGTGTATACACCCGTCAAAAAATGCGTGTATACACCCGTCCAGAAACGCGTGTATATCCGCGTGAATAGACTTTGCAGACAAGTACACGTGCTTTTACACGCGTTTCTACACGCGACCTACGAAATTTTTTTTCAAAAGGACCGACCTCGAACAAAGACAAAGTGTCCTTATAAAAGGACCATTGTCGCCCCTGTCAAAATCATTCACCCAATCGTGTGCACAGAAGCAAAAGGACGGAGACAAACCCAAAAAGCAAAGAGCAAATAGCATAAACAAGTCTGAGGAAGGAGACAAGGCACAGGACAAACTGACTCACCTCTGAAAAAGTGAGTCTTCTTTCTTGCTCGATTTCCTCCCGTGTGCTCCTTCTCTGCTCCCTCCTTGCACTTAGGTTTCGTTTCTGTTGGAAGAGGCAAAAACGAAAGCAGTGTTGATATGTTAGTTCAAAATCTATATTTGGGGAAGGCGGGCTATTTTTAGTTTAAACAGACCGTCGCGTTTATAAACACGTGTATGTTCGTGTGTATGATATTTTAGCTGCGTTTATACACGCATTTTGCAGGAATTACCCGCGTTAATACACGCAATTTTTAAGAAATAGCCGCGTTAATACATGTAATTTTTAGGAAATAGCCGCGTCAATACACGCGATTTTTATACTTTCATTAAAAACATATTCTGATTTTGTGTTTTCTAGTTTGTACATAGGATGTCATCAACCTCTTCAAGCAGTTCTGGGGAAGATGAGACAATGCATCATCGTAATCGCGATGTGTGGTTGGGACAACGGATCAAATGTATGTGTAATTGATGTCAAGGATGCATTGTACGAGCACGTCGAATTACCTTGAATCACATCTCCATGTATGGAGAATGGAATCAAACAGGTTTAGAGGTGAGTAGATGTAAATTGATGGTATTCAAATGACTCATGGTATCCAAATTAAATTAATAGAGTTGTAATATATAAACTCTAATTGAAGCAAGATGCAGTACCACACCCTAACATGATATCCTACGCGCGACGAGAGCATGCAAAGCGTCGACGAGATGATGCTGGAGCTTCGGGATCTATTGTCAGAGATGAGTGGGAAAGGGATGACAATAGCCCTGCACCCCACGAAGTTGTGGAAGAGGAGGTGCTTGATGATATGGTGTGGAATCTTTTTAAGGATGATCCCAAAGGTATGGACGACGATGATATGGAACAAGAGCATCTTTACAAGGCTTCATCGACACCGGTGTTTGAAGGGTGCACATTCTCTGTTTTACGTACTTCACTTGAACTACTCAATATACAAACAGTTTATGGATGGAGCAATGCAAGTCTTGACGCATTATTGAAGTAAGCATTCTAACTTACAAATTTGAATTAGTGGTTTAAGGTTTAGGATTTAAGACTAATTATAATTGATGATATTGGATGCAGGCTATTATCAAACATGCTTCCAAAGGAAAATAGACTACCCACCTCAAGAGACATAGCGAGGCGCTATGTGACATCTCTTGGAGGACTGGATTATGATCGCATACATGCATGCGTCAATGATTGCATTCTCTTTCGTGGGATGTGGTGAAGTAAAGTATAGAACAGATATAAAGAGTTTTGATGTACCTCGTAAAGTCTTGCGACACTTTCCTATAATTCCTCGCATCAAACACATGTTCAAGTGCAAATCCATAGCAGAGCTCATGTCATGGCATTCCTCACATCGATCGGATGATGGCATGTGGAGAATTCCCGCAGACACTCCTGCTTGGAAGCATATTGAAGATGAGTGGCCAAGCTTTAAAACAGAGCCCAGAAACTTGAGACTTGGCCTAGGTATGGATGGAGTGAATCCATTTGGTTTCAAAAGCACCGCATACAGCGTGTGGCCAGTTGTGTTGGTGAATTACAACCTTCCACCATCAATGGCGATCAAGAAGGGACATCTTATGTTATCCCTTCTAATTCCAGGAAAACATAAAGTCAAGCATATGGATGTTTATCTTGAACCATTGATTGATGAGTTGGAGAAACTATGGAGAGGTGTTGCGGTGGTGGACATTAGTAGGTCTCCCTCCTCTCTCGACACTTCGACTTAAAAGCAGTGTTGATGTGGACAATGCATGACTTTCCAGGATACAGCGATTGTTCTTGTAAGAATTCTAATTACCTCCCTACTCTATTACTATTGGCTATATATATTAATTATACATATTGACTTTATTATTCTAACTTTTATTTATATTTTAACAGGTTTGAAAACATCGGGTAAACATGCATGTCCTGTTTGTGGCCCTTCGTTAGTACATGAGTATGCTGACGGTTTGTGTAAGACTATATTCGATAATCATCATCGATTTCTCCCCTCAGATCATCCTAAATATGTTGCTAGTAAGAGTAACATTCCTCCACAAACACTTCGTGCAAAAGATTGGAAGCGTATTTGGGAGTCTACAACTATTCTTCCTCTAGATGGCATGAACAGGTATAGTAATGTTTTTTCAATCTTGTTTTGTGTAGTCTCTAATTGGATTAAAGGTCACATAGAGCAATCCCTTGTGTAGGTACTCCATTTTTTTCGGCTGCCATATTGGACCCATCTTAAGATCAACCATCTTCTTGATCCCATGCACATATTCAAGAATGTGGGATCTGGTATTTGGGAACATATTATTGGTAAACGAGACAATGTTAGCGTACGTGAGGACTTGCGGGTCGTCGCAGGACATATGCGTCAAGCTTGGCCACGAGAGGTGGGTGGGCACGTTCGTCTTCCGCCTGCACCATGGATTATATCAAAGAAAGAGGAGAAGCAGGTAAAGCAGGCCATCACCACTTTGCGTACTCCCACTGGATGCATGAGATCATTGAAGAGAGCCTTTACAACCACTAAGAAAAGAGGCGTTGAGCAACTATATGGGTTGAAGTCCCACGATTGGCACAAGATGCTTCAAGTAAGTGTTTTCCAAGTCTTGTACGTACGCTGAAATTAAATTTTGTAATGCCATAAACCATACATACATGTGCTCTTATGTGCGCAGTTCATACTACCTACTAGCATCGACCATTGTGCAAATAAGAGTTTGAAAAAATGTATTTATAAGATGGGCGAGCTTGTGAGGTATGTAAAACCCATGTCAGATCACCCTTCATTATACCTTGCAAAATGAACGTGCATGAGGTATAACGTACTATTTATTTATTTTTCAGATATGTTAGTTCTAAAGCAATTGATCCAGCCATGTTGGATGATGCGCGTGTTATGGCAGTGGAGGTGGTTTGTTTGGTAGAGGAGACTTTTCCGCGAACCATTCTCACAAGTCAACTACATCTCATTGTGCATTTAGTGGATGAAATCGCTTTATGTGGTACTGTGCATGCACGTTGGATGTTCATCCTAGAGCGCTTCATGAAGACCTTAAAAGACTTTGTGAGGCAAAGTGCAAGGCCTGAAGGAAGCATGGCCGAGGGTTGGTTGATACAAGAGTCTCTTGTATATATTTCAGAATTTCTTGGTCAGGTGGACAGCTCTTTGCCCACGACTATGGAGCAATGAAGAGGACTTGAGGATGACCTCTATTGTGCCTCAAGGAAAAGGACAGAGTAAAGTAATTGACAGAACATTGATTGATGATCTTAATTTCACTTGTATCCTTAATAGTGATGTGATGAGCAGATGGGTTACAAGATATGAGGATGCAAAGACAAAAAGGCAAGCAGAAAGAGCTCTCTTTCGGAGGCAACATGGCTCTCGGAAGGCGTACCCTAAGCATCTAGCAACACTTCCGAATGATATCCATGTTGATTGGTTGCATGAGGAAATGGAGAGAGCAGAGAGCGACGAGGGGCTGCATATCACGGCGAAAGAATGGGAGTATGCACGAGGATGCATGTCAAAGGTACATAGAACTAATGTTTTGCATTAGTTGTAAGTGATTTGCTTTTAATATTTATTCACATTGCTTACACAAATATTGCTTCTATTTTGGTCCAGTGCACTATGTTCAATGCTATATGGTGTGAAGGCAAGCATTTTCAAACACAAAGAATTGATGAAAAGAGAAATACACAAGATTGCAGTGTCATTAGTAGCTTTGAGGGAGCTAATGGAAAAATGGATGATTATTGTGGCATAATCCAAGACATATTTAGGCTTGACTTTCATCACTTCTTTGTGTATGTTTTGGATGTCAAATGGCAAATGAACGTGGTGGAAAAATGACTTGATGCAACGATAAAACACCATGCAAGTGGATATGTAACTATTGACTCTACAAAGTTCTGGCAAACAAAGAAAGATAGGCTCGTATTGCCACAACAATGTGAGCAGGTATGCATTTTTTTACTAATGTGTTTCATGTACATATATATCTAAGCTCGCGTACCCCTTGACTTTTGATATGCTAATTAATTACTGTACTATGTGTATTTGAGTAGGTTATCTATCTACCAATGGTGCATGACATTAAATGGTGGTACGTCATCCCTATTGCACCACGTTCCAAAGTGATGTATAATACATTCACTGATATGGAGCATATGGAGGATGTAACAAGCCGCAATGAAGATGATGTCGAACATGCCATTGAAGATGTTGTGATCGATGATCAAGAAATAAGAGATGATCATGATAATGAGGATGAGCATGCCATTTCTCATGATCATGAGAATGAGCCTACCATTGAGGATGATGGTGATGTTGATGAGGATGATCAGGACATCGATACCATTATCAATGGAGTACAGAATATCGATAGTGGAATAAATTTAATCGTAGCCTTACAAATTGATCAAATGGATATTGATGTTGATCGTTTGGCAAGGATGGATCTTATTGAAGATGAGATCGAACCCTAACCATGAGAATTTGTTGGTGTTCGATTATCCATGTCTACATTAAGCTATTAGTTAATTACTCACTAATCACGTTTAATTATCATCTAATCACTTTATTAATGATGTTGATTCAAGCATTTTATCCACCATAGCTCATCACATTGCTGTAATTTTAACATTACATACATGTGCATGCCTGGAAACTGTTTTCATGTGAACTATTTTACCACATGCAAGATCTGTATGCATAGCTTACACGCACGAGATGCCCTCCTGAGAACCGTGCATGTGAATCTGTATTCTAGCCTTGCTTGTGGGCTATACACAAGTGATAAGTGTGCCTCTAAACTCTTGGTTTATGCATACAAGAGTTATGGCTTATTATTTCGTTTTGCAAGTTTACACTTCATTAAAAGTGTGGGCAAACAAGTTATACATCACTTTATTAAAGTGTGGAGGGACAGTTTATTAGAGACTTTGAGACTCCAGTTGATCAAGCAAGAATTCAAGCGCCCTTTTCAATGAATGTGGGCATGGACACCTATGTGGGCACTTGGCATGTGCTTGGGGACCCTCCCCACTTATGGGAGAGGTGTACTTGAGAGCTGGCGCGCAGTAATACACGCATCTATACACGCTAATATTCACGAATTAATACACGCTATCATACATGGATTAATACACGCCACTATACACGGATTAATACACGCATATGGCAGAGAAAAAGTGAAGAAAAACTGAATTCCTTTACAAAATTAAAAACTATTTTCTTTAAACCATCTCATAGTACATTACAGTATACATCATTACACAATCCCACTACATGCATTTACAACAATGAAATATATTCAAAAATAAATCATGCATATGAGATGATAGAAATGTCATCAATTTAGAACGTACAGTGACGGATACTTTCAGCCCAGTTGCCAAGATGGCAACGGTGAGAGTTGTGATAGCAGTGGTTGCGTCAAAGCAATGGTCTTTACATCAGATGGATGTAAAGAATGCATTCTTGCATGGGGATTTGCAAGAAGAGGTGTATATGTTGCAGCCACCTGGATATGAGGATGTGGGTCACCCCGAGCATGTTTGCAGGTTGAAGAAAGCCTTGTATGGCTTTAAGCAAGCACCAAGAGCATGGTCTGACAAGATTTCTGAATATCTTGTCACTATTGGCTTTCATGTAGCCAATGCAGATTTCTCATTGTATGTGAGACATGGTGATAGAGGAGTTGTGCTTGTTGTCATCTATGTAGATGACTTGATCATTACGGGGGACCATGATGCAGAGATCTTTGATGTAAAGATCTTGCTAAGACAGAAGTTTGAGATGAAGGATCTGGGGGAGCTTAGATATTTCTTGGGCATTGAGGTGATTAGGTCACCACATGGTATTGGATTATTGCAGAGACAGTATAGCTTGGACATGTTGTGTAAGATTCCTCCCCAGCCTCTCAAAATGTCCAGCATCTTCCCCTGTAATCAATCCCTCTTCAGAAATATAAAAGACTTGTTTCTAACTGTTTTAACCTAGAGAGAGAAAATATTCTAGAGAGAGAATATTCAAATTTTTAATATTTTTGGATAGAAAATTATCTCATCTTATTAAAATAAGTTTCCCTGAAATAGAAATTCAAAAAGAACTTTCTAATGTGCAATTGGAATTAATTGAAAATGGGTATAAAGGACAGCCTAAGGGTCTAGATTTTCAGAAATTTTTGGATTATGGTCCAATTAAGGTTCCTATGGGCCAATAGCATCAATCCATGTGTAGGGAGGAGATAAATCCAATTTGTAAAAGAAGATACCCAAAAATGAGTAAATGCTCACATAAGATGAAGAGTTGAAAATGTACAAGGTTTATTAGTAAAAAACTATGAGCAATATTATAAATATGAGATATTTTGGGTATCCAAAAATGAGTAAATGCTCACATAAGATGAAGAGTTCAAAATGTACAAGGTTTATTAGTAAAAAACTATGAACAATATTAAAATGATTCCATTATGACACATATGTAAGGAAGGGGAGTTCTTTAAAGGACGTGCATATTTCACATAAGATGAAGAGTTGAAAATGTACAAGGTTTATTAGTAAAAAACTATGAGCAATATTAAAATGATTCCATTATGACACATATGTAAGGAAGGGGAGTTCTTTAAAGGAGGTGCATATTTCACATGCTTGAATGAGTTTTAAACTCATAAAAATTGAGATATTTCATCTCTCCTCTCTCCTCATTCAAGTCTAGTTCCAAAAAGTTAGCTTAACTGACCTAAAAAATATTGACAAAACTGATTCAGAAAATTCTAGAATCAGTTTGTTTGGTTAGGAGCTCAATTTTTCCTATAAATAGAAGTCTCCTCCTTGTTGAAAAATATATAGTGTTTATGCATCGTTACTCTACTCCACCTAAGCCAAGAACTATGAATTCATTAATAATTCACTAGTTTTTAGAGCTTCCCTCTTTCTTCAATCCCCATTGGTGGCTCCATCAACATACTTAACCAATTGATTGGTTGGGGGCCTCTACCGTGAACAAAGAATCAAGCAATTTGTAAGGTAATTAGTGAATATTGATCTTTTCTATAATTTCTCAATGTTTCTCTCTTCTCAACCCCTCTCAAGCTTGAGAAGCTTAATTGGTATGGTTTTTTAAATGCTATTGAAGTTAATTGGTGAATAGTAGTGAAGAGTTACATAATTTAATAAATGCTATTGAAGTTAATTTCCATTTATGTTTAAATTCTAATGTTTTTTATGTAATTTCTCTCTCTCACTCAAGAAATGGTCATGCTCATGACCCATTCTCAATCCAAATCAAGCTTTTCATAAAGCTTTTCCTTAACCCAAGATTAAGCTATGCTTGAGGCCAAATTAATGGCTTTTTTCTATGCTTGTATATTGATGATTCAATCCATTATGGATTAATGATCTAATTAGAGATCATTTTAATTATTTCTTTAATGATAAGCTTTATCCCTTAGAAAAATTGAGATTTATCAGTCATAGCAGCGGAGCTATGGTAAAATTTTTATAAAAATTATGCATAAAATAATTTCATTCAAAGCATAAAAAGAGGACTTCCTACCATATTCTAGGAATTATCATCCTAGATTAATTGAAAGAATTTCATTATAATCATGGAGAAATTAAATTTTAATATCATGCATAAAGGATAAGTTTTTATATCAAAAGTGTTATTCTTACCATTTTTATTTCATGCATAGAAGTATGCATAATGGTTAAATTTTTATATCAAAAGTGTTACTTTTACCATTTTTATTTTCATGCATAGAAGTATGCATAAAATGGATAAATTTTTATATCAAAAGTGTTATTTTTACCATTTTTATTTCATGCATAGAAGTATGCATAATGGTTAAATTTTTATATCAAAAGTGTTACTTTTACCATTTTTATTTTCATGCATAGAAGTATGATTAATGGATAAATTATCAAAAGTGTTATTTTTATCAATTTTTATTTTCATGCATAGAAGTATGCATAAAGGATAATTTTTTATATCAAAAGTGTTATTTTTATCATTTTTATTTTCATGCATAGAAGTATGCATAAAGGATAAATTTTTATATCAAAAGTGTTACTTTTATCATTTTTATTTCATGCATAGAAGTATACATAATGGATAAATTTTTATATCAAAAGTGTTACTTTTATCATATTTGAATTTCATGCATAAAGGTATGCATAAAAGTTGATTATTTTATTATAAAAGTGTGTCTTTTATTATATTGAATTTCATGCATAGAGGTATGCATAAAGGTTGATTATTTTATTATAAAAGTGTGACTTTTATCATAATTGAATTTCATGCATAGAGGTATGCGTAAAAAGTTGATTATTTTATTGTAAGAGTGTTACTTTTATAATATTGGATTTCATGCATAGAGATATGCATAAAAGATATTCTTTTTATACTAAAAGTGTGATTTTCCTCATAAATGGATTTTATGCATAACTTAGATGCATAAGAGAAATTCTTTTATTCTAAAAGTGTAATTCCTACCAAATTGAATTTATGCATAAGAAGATGCATAAAAGACTGATTTTAATTTCGAAAGTGTTAGTCTCCTTAAATGGAATTTATGCATGTGTAGAGAAATCTTATATCAAATATAAGAATTCTCTTAAAAAAGATATGAAATGTGATAAGATGTGATAAGAGGTGTATGAGATGTGATAAGATTTGATAAGATGCGTATGAAAAGTGATAGGATGTGATAAGAGGTGTATGAGATGTAAAAAGATGTGATAAGATGTGTATGAGATGTGATAGAATGTGTTAAGATGAGTTAGGATGTGTTAAGATGTATATGGGATATGTTAGGACGAGAATGGATGTAATATGGTTGTATGAATGTGATGTGGATGTATACATGTAGATGTATATGTATGAATGTGAATGTTGATGTGGATGTGGATGTATGGATGTAGATACGGATGTGTATGTATGTATGTGGATGTGTATGTATGAATGAGGATGTGAAAATGGATGTATGTATGGAGATGTGGATGTATAGATGTATGTATGTAGATGTGGATGTATGTATGTAGATGTGGATGTATGGATGTGAATGTGAATGAAGAGGTGGATGTGGATGTATGGATGTGGATGAAAATGGATGTATGCATGTGAATGTGGATGTATGAATATGAATGTGGATGTGTGGATGTGGAAATGGAGGTATGGATGTATGAATGTGGATGCGGATGTATGCATGTAGATGTGTATGTATGAATGTGAAATTGGATGTATGATGTGGACGTACGAACATGGATATGTATGTAGAATAATGAATATGAAAGTGTATGTGAGATAATGTGTAGTCTATATGAGTGAATGGATGAGAACGAGTACACATTGAATGGAATGTGGAATAAGTAATGTGGTTCGAGAGTGGATAATATGGAAAGACAAGAGTTCGTTATAGAAACTGTATTTTGTGACTATTTGTAAATGACTGTTTTATGTCAAGAATGCTGGAGAAGCATTTTGACCGTCTTGAGGATTAAGGTCATGAAGACTGAACTAATAAAGTTGCAACTGGCTGACAAAGTCTCAATGGAGGACGTCTCGCGTAGCAAGGTCGATCGAGGTCTTGACCAGCCTCGGTTCGATTTAAATGGTGAGCTTCCGGTACGGTGGATGAGGGACCAAGGAAGCGGCCTATGAGTGAAGCGCTAGGTCACCTGCGAGGCGACGAAGGATCCTAGAGGGTGCTGACCATACGGTGCTCGGGCTCTGGGTCGCCGAAGATACCCACACGTGCATTGTGGAAGATATTGGAACACGGAGTAAGAGATGTTTTCTGAAATCGGGCATGGATCTGGTTGATTGACCTTGCTGGTCCTCAACGGATGAGTCCATGGCTCTTTTATATGGATATGTGGGTTGATCTTGGTGATCTTCCACGGAGATTCCATTCTATTATATGAATATATTACCGGTTACTATGAGCTAGGAACTATGGAAAAGGCCCCTGAGAGTACAGGTGGTGAGTGTTCTGGTTGCCAATGATGCCATAAGTACACCGATGAAAGAATGACTGGAAATAAGGATTCAACCAGAGACTTTGAGGATTGTCATCAGTGACATAATGGTTTTATTAAAGGATTGTTTTAAAACTAGTTGTGATGCTAAGAAAAAGGCAATTTCATATTGGGTGTGTAAGTGGTGTGACTAGTTTTATGTTTGCATGAACTTCCGGCTAGGGGGCCTTGGAA
This sequence comes from Cibotium barometz, assembly GCF_041138505.1. Taxonomy (NCBI): domain Eukaryota; kingdom Viridiplantae; phylum Streptophyta; class Polypodiopsida; order Cyatheales; family Cibotiaceae; genus Cibotium; species Cibotium barometz. The sequence goes on from NC_141106.1 coordinate 18,598,806, forward strand.
CTCTTTTCCTTGGTACCCGGGACAAAACCTAACCAAATTCTTAATTGGATCCCATCACTACAGTGGTTGGGCGGTTGGCTAACCCATGGGACTGGATGGGGTTAGGCTGGACTGATGGATCCGTAAATCGAGATTTAATTTCTATTATTACGATAGATGAAGTAAATCCCGGATAGAAATTGTTCTATGGATAGGAATCAACGGCTGTGCCTCTTGATGGGGAAAAAAGCGTTGATCCCAATGATCCAAGTGCAAGTTTCTTCCTTGATTTGACCAAGTACCGTTAAAGGTGCAGTCAGATCAGTTGATCCGTAATGATCTTGACTACGTTAAAGTAAAGAGTTATCCTGGTGGAATCGCCCATGCTTTCCGGGTGGTAAAGGAAGTTTTTTCGGTTTCGGTTTTGGACAAACTGACAGATTAGTCTCTTGTCCGGATATCCGTGGGCGAGGCCCCCGAGTGTGAGACCCCTACTCACGTATGATGTGCTACTTCCGCTGCTGCTAGTACCCCGAATCCGTTGCGCAGTGGACTCCTTAGTCGATTTATCCCTAAGGAGAAAATAATAGCCCTCTTCGCAGTTAGAGAACTTATGTAACAGGGCATGACTATGGCCCAGTACGGTCCTCTTATATGTCTTCCGAGGAGATTTTGAACTCAGAGCTGAGTTACTCTATGTACTTATTGCAACTTGTATATAAATATACAAATGTTTTTTTTAAGTGATTGTTTACGGACGATCGGATAAAGAAAAATCTGTTTATCAGATTTATGTCTTAGATCTCCAATAAGATCAACTGAGGAGCCAATTATGTCAAAAGTTATCAAGACGCACAAAAAGGTTGTAATTGCGTGATATAATACAAATTGTTAATTCAAATTGAAATTCGTAAATTAGTAATTGGGTCTTCAATTGGAAGTACCGCAAGTGTATGGAACCCTGACTTGCTTGAGGCCTAGACATGATGGTATTTACCTTATAGTTTCGAGTTTCATGACTATCCGTATATACCGAGGGTATAACTGCAGCTCTTTACCGGCAGTATATACGAGTAAATCTAAGACTTGAAATTATAAGCATTAATGCTATCCAGTTGATGAATTCGAATGTGGTTGATATGATTTTTAATTCTGTTTGGGAACTGATGAATTGATTGGGATTGTGATTGAAAAATGATGATTTTTGAAATTTAGTTGAAATATAATAACCTGAGCAAAACCTCAATGAGGATGAATGGGACGAGTCTTTGTGTAATGATAAATGATGATAATGATTTCAGCAAATCACTATGAGATTAGTGGATTGTGCTGTCAAATTGCTACTGTTAATACTTGAGACGGTAGATCAAGTTAAGGGATGACAAATTGAGAACTTGCTTAACTGAAATTCCCGTGGAGGAATGCTCAGAAGGAACTTTATCGGTCTAATGGTGGACCATTATCGTAGGAATGATATGATCTAAATGAATTATTATTTAATGATGAGTTCTATATAAGGAATATTTATCCCAGTATTCTGTTGGGTTGACCAGAATATAAGGAACCCAGAATAAATTGGATCTTAAGAAAAAAAACTATCCTCTATTTTGCGAGATGAGGACATCTCGCATCTTTTTAAGTGGGGTAGAAGTAAGAATCTCCTTTTCTGATTCCTCCCCCAACCTTCAAGGTATACATGAGTAAGAATCTCCTTTTCTGATTCCTCCCCCAACCTTCAAGGTATACATGAGTAAGAATCTCCTTTTTTGATCTTATAATTATTCCCTCTCTAAATAAAAGATTCTGTTTAAAAAGGGAAGACACTTTACCCAGAATACCTTCTCAGGAGCCCACCTGTTTTAAAGATTCAGAACGATGAGTTCAGAAGTGAGAACCAGTGTTTTGGATGCCAAGGTTTTGACCATCAGTTAAAAGACTGCCCGACTCCTACCATGAAAAGGGCACAGGGAAGTCTAGAACCCAAATTCAGAGACCAATTCCTTCATACCAATCTAATCAGGATCCGTCTCGAACAAGATTACTTAACTCCATTAACTAGGTCCGACCCATTGATTAGGGTCGAGATGACCAGTCAAATGCTTGGCAACTTAGAGCATTAGATGCAAGCAATTCATAAAGATATAAACACTGCCTAGGATTGACAGAGACAATATACGGATAAGAAGAGGACAGTCAGAGAAATCAAAGAAGCAGTTATAGTCTTCAATTGAATACGGACCAAAAGAATTTCTTTATCTCTAGGGGAGTATAAGTAGTTATCCCCCAGATATTGTGGACCAAAGGAAGTAAGTGACTTAACCTACGAACTTCTTTTATCTCCTCATCTCAAAGTTCTTAACGCCTTCTATAGAAATATGTGCCAAACCCAAATCATGGAAAGACGGTAAAACTTCAGTGGCAAGATACCGTTGGCTTCTAGGTTACGCTAACTCCTTCCTTTATATAAGTCGTAACTTTTACTTATCGCTCACAGTAATCTTACTTCCATCGATCTCCTTCTTCTTAATCTCCTTCATGGCTTGGCAGCAGGAATTAGTTTTATCCATGATGATTTCTCACCTTCAAGATGCAAGCGAGTCTATGAAGAAGGATTTTATAGAAGAGTATGAGCGCTCACTTTTTCCTCACTTGGGAACGTCTGTAGCTCAGACCAAATGGCGGACCTATCAAGACATAACTAGGGTAACACCCTGGGGTCAGCAGCACTTTCGTAACAATGTCCGCTTGGCCATGGTTATCGAAGCCTTGGGTTTGGGTCCCCGATACTACTGCGTCATGAGATCAAGACATCTTGGGTTTTCTGAGCGGGTCTTCTTACTGGCGTGTTTTCTTCCTCATCAGAAGATATGCCTTTACCCCGTTTTTGGTTTGCCTCTCAGAGGTCCTTTTGTTAGAACACCTCATACCACTGAGATAGGTGCGGCAATAACTAACAGAATCATTCCCATAGATGAGTTACCTTATACGTGCGCAGCTTGTGAGTGCTGCTTTTGTGATCATATGATGGACGGGCTTATGGAAGTGTAAAGAGTTCTTCTATCTTTACTGTATATGTTCCAAGAATGAATAAAGTTTAAATCTTGTTCTTGTCTTGACCCTTACTCTCTTTGAGACTTTTTTTAATTGGTGATTAATCTTAATTAAAAAATTTCTCTCAGTCTCATACTTGTGCATCTTGCAAAATTACCCCCAGTTTGCGAGATGAGGGCATCTCTCGTTTTTCAAGTGGGAGAGAATGTAAGATTCCTCCCCAGCCTCTCAAAATGTCCAGCATCTTCCCCTGTAATCAATCCCTCTTCAGAAATATAAAAGACTTGTTTCTAACTATTTTAACCTAGAGAGAGAAAATATTCTAGAGAGAGAATATTCAAATTTTTAATATTTTTGGATAGAAAATTATCTCATCTTATTAAAATAAGTTCCCTTGAAACAGAAATTCAAAAAGAACTTTCCAATGTGCAATTGGAATTAATTGGAAATGGGTATAAAGGACAGCCTAAGGGTCTAGATTTTCAGAAATTTTTGGATTATGGTCCAATTAAGATTCCTATGGGCCAATAGCATCAATCCATGTGTAGGGAGGAGATAAATCCAATTTGTAAAAGAAGATACCCAAAAATGAGTAAATGCTCACATAAGATGAAGAGTTGAAAATGTACAAGGTTTATTAGTAAAAAACTATGAGCAATATTATAAATATGAGATATTTTGGGTATCCAAAAAATGAGTAAATGCTCACATAAGATGAAGAGTTGAAAATGTACAAGGTTTATTAGTAAAAAACTATGAACAATATTAAAATGATTCCATTATGACACATATGTAAGGAAGGGGAGTTCTTTAAAGGAGGTGCATATTTCACATAAGATGAAGAGTTGAAAATGTGCAAGGTTTATTAGTAAAAAACTATGAGCAATATTAAAATGATTCCATTATGACACATATGTAAGGAAGGGGAGTTCTTTAAAGGAGGTGCATATTTCACATGCTTGAATGAGTTTTAAACTCATAAAAATTGAGATATTTCATCTCTCCTCTCTCCTCATTCAAGTCTAGTTCCAAAAAGTTAGCTTAACTGACCTAAAAATGGTCAAATATTGACCAAACTGATTTAGAAAATTCTAGAATCAGTTTGTTTAGTTAGGAGCTGAATTTTTCCTATAAATAGAAGTCTCCCCCTTGTTGAAAAATATATAGTGTTTATGCATCGTTACTCTACTCCACCTAAGCCAAGAACTATGAATTCATTAATAATTCACTAGTTTTTAGAGCTTCCCTCTTTCTTCAATCCCCATTGGTGGCTCCATCAACATACTTAACCAATTGATTGGTTGGGGGCCTCTACCGTGAACAAAGAATCAAGCAATTTGTAAGGTAATTAGTGAATATTGATCTTTTCTATAATTTCTCAATGTTTCTCTCTTCTCAACCCCTCTCAAGCTTGAGAAGCTTAATTGGTATGGTTTTTTAAATGCTATTGAAGTTAATTGGTGAATAGTAGTGAAGAGTTACATAATTTAATAAATGCTATTGAAGTTAATTTCCATTTATGTTTAAATTCTAATGGTTTTTATGTAATTTCTCTCTCTCACTCAAGAAATGGTCATGCTCATGACCCATTCTCAATCCAAATCAAGCTTTTCATAAAGCTTTTCCTTAACCCAAGATTAAGCTATGCTTGAGGCCAAATTAATGGCTTTTTTCTATGCTTGTATATTGATGATTCAATCCATTATGGATTAATGATCCAATTAGAGATCATTTTAATTATTTCCTTAATGATAAGCTTTATCCCTTAGAAAAATTGAGATTTATCAGTCATAGCAGCGGAGCTATGGTAAAATTTTTATAAAAATTATGCATAAAATAATTTCATTCAAAGCATAAAAAGAGGACTTCTTACCATATTCTAGGAATTATCATCCTAGATTAATTGAAAGAATTTCATTATAATCATGGAGAAATTGAATTTTAATATCATGCATAAAGGATAAGTTTTTATATCAAAAGTGTTATTCTTACCATTTTTATTTCATGCATAGAAGTATGCATAATGGTTAAATTTTTATATCAAAAGTGTTACTTTTACCATTTTTATTTTCATGCATAGAAGTATGCATAATGGATAAATTTTTATATCAAAAGTGTTATTTTTACCATTTTTATTTCATGCATAGAAGTATGCATAATGGTTAAATTTTTATATCAAAAGTGTTACTTTTACCATTTTTATTTTCATGCATAGAAGTATGCATAATGGATAAATCTTTATATCAAAAGTGTTATTTTTATCAATTTTTATTTTCATTCAGAATGTGTTAAGATGAGTTAGGCTGTGTTAAGATGTATATGGGATGTGTTAGGACGAGAATGGATGTAATATGGTTGTATGAATGTGATGTGGATGTATACATGTAGATGTATATGTATGAATGTGAATGTTGATGTGGATGTGGATGTATGGATGTAGATACGGATGTGTATGTATGTATGTGGATGTGTATGTATGAATGAGGATGTGAAAATGGATGTATGTATGGAGATGTGGATGTATGGATGTATGTATGTAGATGTGGATGTATGTATGTAGATGTGGATGTATGGATGTGAATGTGAATGAAGAGGTGGATGTGGATGTATGGATGTAGATACGGATGTGGATGTATGTATGTGAATGTGGATGTATGAATGAGGATGTGAAAATGGATGTATGCATGTGAATGTGGATGTATGAATATGAATGTGGATGTGTGGATGTGGAAATGGAGGTATGGATGTATGAATGTGGATGTGGATGTATGCATGTAGATACGTATGTATGAATGTGAAATTGGATGTATGATGTGGACGTACGAACATGGATATGTATGTAGAATAATGAATATGAAAGTGTATGTGAGATAATGTGTAGTCTATATGAGTGAATGGATGAGAACGAGTACACATTGAATGGAATGTGGAATAAGTAATGTGGTCCGAGAGTGGATAATATGGAAAGACAAGAGTTCGTTATAGAAACTGTATTTTGTGACTATTTGTAAATGACTGTTTTATGTCAAGAATGCTGGAGAAGCATTTTGACCGTCTTGAGGATTAAGGTCATGAAGACTGAACTAATAAAGTTGCAACTGCTGACAAAGTCTCAATGGAGGACGTCTCGCGTAGCAAGGTCGATCGAGGTCTTGACCAGCCTCGGTTCGATTTAAATGGTGAGCTTCCGGTACGGTGGATGAGGGACCAAGGAAGCGGCCTATGAGTGAAGCGCTAGGTCACCTGCGAGATGAAGGATCCTAGAGGGTGCTGACCATATGGTGCTCGGGCTCTGGGTCGCTGAAGATACCTACACGTGTGTCGTGGAAGATATTGGAACAAGGAGTAAGAGATGTTTTCTGAAATCGGGCATGGATCTGGTTGATTGACCTTGCTGGTCCTCAACGGATGAGTCCATGGCTCTTTTATATGGATCTGTGGGTTGATCTTGGTGATCTTCCACGGAGATTCCATTCTATTATATGAATATATTGCCGGTTACTATGAGCTAGGAACTATGGAAAAGGCCCCTGAGAGAACAGGTGGTAAGCGTTCTGGTTGCCAATGATGCCATAAGTACACCGATGAAAGAATGACTGGAAATAAGGATTCAACCAGAGACTTTGAGGATTGTCATCAGTGACATAATGGTTTTATTAAAGGATTGTTTTAAAACTAGTTGATGCTAAGAAAAAGGCAATTTCATATTGGGTGTGTAAGTGGTGTGACTAGTTTTATGTTTGCATGAACTTCCGGCTAGGGGGCCTTGGAACTCTTTTCCTTGGTACCCGGGACAAAACCTAACCAAATTCTTAATTGGATCCCATCACTACAGTGGTTGGGCGGTTGGCTAACCCATGGGACTGGATGGGGTTAGGCTGGACTGATGGATCCGTAAATCGAGATTTAATTTCTATTATTACGATAGATGAAGTAAATCCCGGATAGAAATTGTTCTATGGATAGGAATCAACGGCTGTGCCTCTTGATGGGGAAAAAAGCGTTGATCCCAATGATCCAAGTGCAAGTTTCTTCCTTGATTTGACCAAGTACCGTTAAAGGTGCAGTCAGATCAGTTGATCCGTAATGATCTTGACTACGTTAAAGTAAAGAGTTATCCTGGTGGAATCGCCCATGCTTTCCGGGTAAAGGAAGTTTTTTCGATTTCGGTTTTGGACAAACCGACAGATTAGTCTCTTGTCCGGATATCCGTGGGCGAGGCCCCGAGTGTGAGACCCCTACCCACGTATGATGTGCTACTTCTGCTGCTAGTACCCCGAATCCGTTGCGCGGTGGAGATCGGGATCTCACATGTTGTCCAAGTATGGTATGATAGGCTGTAAGCCTATTTCCGTGCCATTGGATCAGAATGGCAAGTTGAGTGCAGATTCAGGAGAGATCTTGGAGGATCCTACTATGTACAGACGCATAGTAGGAAGTTTGATCTACATGACGATCACGAGACCAGATTTGAGCTATGCTGTTGGGTTGGTGAGTCAGTTTATGCAGGTTCCACGGAAACCGCATTTGGATGCAGTGAGACGCATACTGAGGTATGTGAAGTCTACTTTACATTGTGGACTATTCTATGAGACTGGGACAGAGATATGTGTACATGGGTACACAGATGCTGATTGGGCTGGTAGTATCTTAGATAGAAGATCTACCAGTGCATTCATGTTTTCTTTGGGGAGTGTTGCTATGACTTGGAGCAGGAAGAAGGAGCCTACGGTTGCTTTATCGAGTACAGAGGCAGAGTACAGAGGAGCTGCCTATGGCAGCATGTGAGAAAGCTACTTGCAGATTTGGGTCTATCAGTGGGATAGACAAGTTGCCATTTTCTATGACAACATTAGCAGTATACACTTGGCCAGGAACCCAGTCTTTCATGCTCGTACGAAGCACATAGAGGTCCACTACCACTTCGTTAGAGAGAAGGTCTTGGTGGCAGGAGATCTTGACCTTGTTTATGTCAGCACAGAGGATCAGGTAGCTGACATCTTCACCAAAGCATTGGGTACAGAGAAGCTCCGCAGATTCAGGGCTTCACTTGGTGTACATGAGATGGAGTTGAGCTCGAGGGGGAGTGTTGAGATATCGAGCTCATCTAGTGAGGCGGTGGACACTGATGACCCGCCTGGGGGATAGGCCCCACATTTACACCACTGGCATGGTTGGGTGATATGCGGCCAGTGGGATGACACGCTGTGTGACAGCCATTCTAGAGACTGGCATAGTTATAGCGCCAGCTCATTTAGTCGGGTTCACACTATATAGAACCCGTGTATGTATTTGGTTGAGTACCTTTCGTATTGTGTGTACTCTTATCTTGTATATGGTGTGCTGAGTGTTGAGTAGAGAAGAAGAAGATTTTCAGCCTCTCACCTTGTGTGTTCTCTATTATGGTTTTGTGAGTGAGTGTGTGCTTGTAAGAGCTCAAGCTCTCTTCCCCCCCTGCATCTTTTCATGGAGCAATGCAAGTCTTGACGCATTATTGAAGTAAGCATTCTAACTTGCAAATTTGAATTAGTGGTTAAGGGTTTAGGGTTTAGGGTTTAGGGCTAATTGATGATATTGGATGTAGGCTATTATCAAACATGCTTCCAAAGGGGAATATACTACCCACCTCAAGAGACATAGCGAGGCGCTATGTGACATCTCATGGAGGATTGGATTATGATCGCATACATGCATGCATCAATGATTGCATTCTCTTTCGTGGGACACATAAGGAGGCTCGACATTATCCCACTTGTGGTGGTGAAGCAAGGTATAGAATAGATGTGAAGAGTTTTGATGTACCTCTCGTAAAGTCTTGCGACACTTTCCTATAATTCCTCGCATCAAACACATGTTCAAGTGCAAATCCATAGTAGAGCTCATGGTGGATGATGCGCGTGTTATGGCAGTGGAGGTGGTTTGTTTGGTAGAGGAGACTTTTCCGCGAACCATTCTCACAAGTCAACTATATCTCATTGTGCATTTAGTGGACAAAATTGCTTTATGTGGCACTCTGCATGCACGTTGGATGTTCTTCCTAGAGCGCTTCATGAAGACCTTAAAAGACTTTGTAAGGCAAAGTGCAAGGCCCAAAGGAAGCATTGCCGCTGAGGGTTGGTTGTTGATACAAAAGTCTCTTTCTTGTATATATTTCAGAATTTCTTGGTCAGGTGGATAGCTCTTTGCTATGCGACTATGGAGCAATAATGAAGAGGACTTGAGGATGACCTCTATTGTGCCTCAAGGAAAAGGACAGAGTAAAGTAATTGACAGAACATTGATTGTTGATGATCTCAATTTCACTTGCATCCTTAAAAGTGATGTGATGAGAGCAGATGGGTTACAAGATATGAGGATGCAAAGACAAAAAGGCAAGCAGAAAGAGCTCTCTTTTGGAGGCAACATTGGCCATGGCCCTCATAGCGCGTACCCTAAGCATCTAGCAACACTTTCGAATGATATCCATGTTAATTGGTTGCATGAGGAAATGGAGAGAGCAGAGAGCGACGAGGGGCTGCATATCACCGCAGAAGAATGGGAGTATGCATGAGGATGCATGTTAAAGGTACATAGAACTAATGTTTTGCATTAGTTGTAAGTGATTTACTTTTAATATTTATTCACATTGCTTACACAAATATTGCTTCTATTTTGGTCCAGTGTACTATGTTCAATGCTATATGGTGTAGAGGCAAGCATTTTCGAACACAAAGAATTGATGAAAAGAGGAATACACAAGATTGCAGTGTCATTAGTAGCTTTGAGGCAGCTAATGGAAAAATGGATGATTATTGTGGCACAATCCAAGACATATTTAGGCTTGACTTTCGTCGCTTCTTTGTGTATGTTTTGGATGTCAAATGGCAAATGAATGTGGTGGAAAAAGGGTCTAATGCAACGATAACACGCCATGCAAGTGGCTATGTAACTATTGACTCTACAAAGTTTTGGCAAACAAAGAAAGATAGGCTCGTATTGCCACAACAATGTGAGCAGGTATGCATTTTTTTATTAATGTGTTTCATGTACATATATGTCTAAGCTCGCATACCCCTTGACTTTTGATATGCTAATTAATTACTACAGTATGTGTATTTGAGTAGGTTATCTATCTGCCAATGGTGCATGACATTAAATGGTGGTACGTCATCCCTATTGCACCACGTTCCAAAGTGATGTATAATACATTCACTGATATGGAGCATATGGAGGATGTAGCAAGCCGCAATGAAGATGATGTCAAACATGCCAATGAAGATGTTGTGATCGATGATCAAGAAATAAGAGATGATCATGATAATGAGGATGAGTGTGCCATTTCTCATGATCATGAGGATGACCCTACCATTGAGGATGATGGTGATGTTGATGAGGATGATCAGGGCATCGATACCATTATCAATATGGACAGAATATCGATAATGGAATAAATTTAATTGTAGCCTTACAAATTGATCAAATGGATATTGATGTTGATCGTTTGGCAAGGATGGATCTTATTGAAAATGAGATCGAACCAACCAATCCATCACTGTATCGTTCTAAATTGATGACATTTCTATTGTATGTGTTGTCTTTTAATTATCATCTCATGATTTATTTTTGAATAAATTACATTGTTGTAAATGCATGTATAGTGGGATTGTGTAATGATATATACTGTAATGTACTATGAGATGGTTTAAAGAAAATGGTTTTTAATTTTATAAAGGAATGAAAGTTCTCTCTCTGTTATCGTGTGTAAAACAGCGTGTATAATTGCACGTATATACACGTGCTGGTATACGCGTTTCTGAAACTAGTATACACACAAATTTAGATGCCAATATACACACGTTGATACACGCATTTCTGAAACCAGTATACACGCGAATGTAGATGCCAATATACATGCGCCCGATACTACTCATATACATGCGCGACCATACACATGCCCATAACTTATCGCGTGTATCGAGCGCGTGTATGGCAACAGTGTCTTGTAGTGTCTCTTTGCCTTTCTGTGATGTACCAACTACATTTTCAGGAGACTGGTGTTATGACGTAGCCTGCCACTCCATGGTCTATCAACAAAACCAGTGGAGGAGGACTCTCATGGTCCACTCAATGACTGTAATTTGCTAGCTTGCATTCTGTGTGCAACCACATTTCTACTTACATCAGCCCCAACAATATCTTTTTTAGCAGCATACCAGCTACTCATCTCATCAAATAAAACATTCTTGACTTGCTTACCCTCAATTCATGTGTAGCAAGATTATAACATCTATATCCCTTTTGTTCAAGGGAATACCCAATAAACAAACACTTTTTTGCTTTTGGATCCAGCTTAGTACACACAACTAATCTGGCACATGCACATATGCAATACATCTAAAAACTTTCAAGTGAGACAAATCAGGTTTCTTGCCAGTAAACTTCTCCTCTAGCATTACATCATGTAGTATGGCTGCAGTAGAGGTCCTATTCATGATATAAACTATTGTAGACATAGCCTCAGCCTAATAGCTATGTGGCATATTATTTTGTGCCATCAATGCTCATTCTATCTCTACAATGTGCCTATTTTTCTGCTCAGCAACTGTATCTACATGTAAATTGTCTCTGAATGCCATTCTTTTGCAAGAATTCAGAGAACTCATTGGAGAAGTATTCTCCCCCTCCATTTGACCTTAGGCACTTCACATGCTTTCCTGTATAGTTTTTAGCCATAACTCTAAAATTCTGAAAATGAGTGAACACTTCACTCTTCTCCTTCATGAAATACACCCACACTTTTCTTGTGTGGTCATCAATTAATGTTATATAGTACTGTAGCCACCCATAGACATAGTATTTGCATAACCCCATACATCTGACTGCACAACATCTAGTACATTCCTACACACATTTTTGTCGTGTGGAAATACATGTTTTGTTTACTTTCAAATTGACATGCTTCACAAACTTTTTACATACCTTTAACTTTAAACTTAGACAGCCCTATCACAATTTCTTTAGTATGTATAGACTTCATTCTTTTCACATTCACATGCCTAATTCTCTTATGCCAAATGTTTGTATCTCCAAGAACTCCCGAACCATTTCCAAACATTGCAGCACTCACTTCAAGCATATTTACATTCAATGTAAACATTCTGCCTACTCTATTGCCTTTTTCAACCAACCTAAACTTATCTTTAAAGTCTTCTACATAATAACCACATTAGGATAAAATTGGACCTACAAACCCTGCTCAATCATCTAGCCAATTGAAACTAGATTCTTTGTAAGATTGGGACCATGAAGTACATTTGCAAGGTACTTCACCTTACCATCCTACATAGACAATGACACATCTCCAACATGGGCAATTGGATGAGCAGTGTCATCCCCTGTTTCAACAAAACCTGGTCTTTCAAGACTCTTCATTTCCTAGAACCACTCACCGTGACTTTTCATGTGTTTCAAAGCACTTGAAAATCAACATACCATACATCATCCTTACATGTTGCTACATCATTTCTAGACACAACATTAACAACATGTTGCTACATCATTTCTAGACACAACATTAACGACATGTTTCTTAACAAACAACCTCCCATTATCCTTATTATTTCTACTAGAGGATGCCTAGTTGTTTTTCAGCACTTTTTCATTGCGTATGTCACTCTTCTTCTCATAGCAATCTTCCTGCACATGTCTAGAACTACAACAGTAAAAACACCCTCCTCTATCATTATGCTACCTTTGCCAATTACCTCAACCTCTTTGACTCCCCTTGCCTCTAAACTAGCCTCTTCCACCTGTGTGTTGTTGATCTGAATCCTAGGACTGCTGCTACTGACCATAATTCTGATTACCTGTTTAGCCACCACCTCTACCACGTCCATGACCTCTACCTTGTCCTCTACTTGCACTTGTGTAGAAGGCCTGCTTCTCTGAAATGTTTTTGTTTTGTAAAGACTACTGATCTTCACCCAAGTTCCTCTCTTCAATGATCAGCATTGATACCAACTCCGTGAAGTTGGGAATGTTGTCCTGAGTCTAAATAGATGTCTTGAATGCCTTATATTATGGCCTGAGACCATGTAGACACACTTTCACCTTATTATCATCATCAAGAGAAACACCAATTGATGTAATGGATTCCACAATGCCCTTAATCTTCAAGGCATAATCATCATACATATTCTTCTTCTCTATGGTATGAAGCTCATTATTCAACTGAATCTTTCGTGCCTTTATGTTAGTTTCATACAGCTTCACCAAGGTGTCCCATGCATCCTTAGGTGATAGCATCCTATATATATGCCCAAATCATGGGTGTCTTATATACTAATAGAAATCCAATCCATGACTTTTCTTGCTCCTTGAACCCTTTTACATTTGTAGCAGTTAGATTAATCTCTGGTATCTCCGGTGCCGCCAACCGCCCCCAACCACTGTGGTAATGGGATCCATTTAAGAATTTGGTTAGGTTTTGTCCCGAGTACCAGGGAAAAGAGTTTCCAAGTCCCCTAGCCAGATATTCATGCAAACTTAAAACTAGTCACACCCAATATGAAATTGCCTTTTTCACAAATTCAGTTGTCTTTAAAATAATATTTTAATGAAACTATAGTATCACTGATCATAATCCTCCCAAAATATCCGCTTGAATCCTAATTTCCAATTTTTCCTTCATTGGTGTACCTATGGCATCATTGGCAACTAGAACACTCACCACTTGTCCACTCAGGGGCATTTTCGATAGTTCCTAGATCATAGTACCTGGCAATATATTCACTTAAAAAAATTAAAACGGAATCTCCGTTGAAGATGAGCAAGATCAACCAACAGATCCATATAAAAGAGCCTCGGAATCATCCGTTTGAGGACCCAACAAGGTCAATCAACCAGATCCATGCCCGAGTTCAGAAAAAAACTCTTACTCCTTGATCTAATATCTTCCGGACTCACGTGTGGGTATCTTCGGCACCGAGCACCATATGGTGAGCACCCTCTAGGATCCTTCGCAGATCACCTAGCAATTCACTCATAGGCCACTTCTTTAGTCCCTCATCCACCGTACCGGGAAGCTCACCATTTAAATTGAACCGAGGCTGGTCACGACCTCGGTCGCCCGACCTTGCTACACGAGATGTCCTCCATTCACTCTCTATCACAACTGTTGCAACTTTATCAGTTAAGTCTCCATGACCTCATTCACAAGATGGTCAAAATGCTTCCCCATCATTCTTGACATAAAACAGTCATTTAAAAACAGGTCATAAATACAATTTCTACATTAGGAAGTGAATGGGGTCTTCTTGGGCCCTTTAATTTGCCCAAGCCTAATCAAGGTGATTAAGGAATAGCCAAATGGGGTGCTGCCATCATGTGGACTGAAATGTTGGGTTTGTAAGAGAGCTGTAAGAGTGGTCAAAGGGTGCACTTTTTTCCCCAAAAAGGGGGGGGGGCAATTTTAAATTTTCGGACCTCCATAACTTCTACATACAAGCTCTGATTTGAGCGGAGATTATAGATTTGTGATCTACGCATCAAGAGCTTTCCATAGATATGTTACATGATATGGTTTTATCCGCTAGATTTTAAATTCCATTTTTCTCCCAAAATTCAAATTCGAATAAAGTAGCCGTTTTGAAGCTTCTAATTAGAAAATGTTTCTTCTTAAGAGAAAAGGTTTGACTCCCTTAAACTGCCAAATAAAAGGGCCCAAGAAGACTCCATTGAGGTCCTAATGTAATGAACTCTCGTCTTTCCACATTGTTTCGCATCAATCCACATTATTTAATCCACATCCATTTCATATGTATTCCCATTCTCATCCAATCACATCATTTTCATATGTATTCCCATTCTCATCATCATTTTCATCTCATCACATCTTTCCTCATTTATCCTTATCAGATCTCATCCACTTGCATCTACCCATATCCACATCTCATCTCATCACATAACATTCATTCACATCTCATCCATTCATATCTACCCCGATCCACATCACATCCATTTCACCTCACATCTCATTCATTCACATCTATCCTGATTCACATCCCATCACATCTCATCCATGCACATCACATCTCATTCATTCACATCTATCCCGTTTCACATCACATCACATCACATTCACTCACATCACATATCATCCATTCACATCTATCCCAATTTGCATCACATCCATTTCACATCACATCTCATTCATTCACATCCCGATTCACATCCCATATCATTCATTCACATGACATCACATTCACTCACATCTATCCATTTCACATCACATCACCTCTATCCATTCACATCACATCTATCCATTTCACATCACATCTATCCATTTCACATCACATCACCTCTATCCATTCACATCCATCACATCACATTCATTCATATCCATCACATTCATTCTCATCACCATTGCATCACATACATTCTATCCACATAACATCACATCATATCTCATTCTATCATATCTCATTCATACACATCTCATCTCATTCATACACATCATATCTGATTCATACACATCTCATCTCATTCATCCACATCCATCCAATCGTTGGTCTGATGAATGAGGCGTGTATCATCTGTGTCCATTGAGTGTCCATAGTGATGGATACTAATGAGGTTTGAATGTCTAAGAGGGTCTAGGAGAGTCAGCTAAGTCAAAATTAACTCATCATAATATGAGAGTACAGAATCAGTTCAGGTAAGCTGAGGATGAGATGAAGTTAGCTAAAAGTTTAAAAGGCTTAGATTGGCTTGTTTGGGTTTGAGGGAAGTGTTTTTGTATGAGGTTCTTCAGCAAATTAGAAATCAACAATCAATAGTCAGATGAGTTAGCGGTCTGATGATTGATCTAGAGTCAGTTGTGTCGTCAGTTGATATAGTGATGGATTCTAGTGAGGTTTCAATGTTTTAGGGGTCTAGGAGCTAAGTCAAAACTAAGCTAGATGGGAAATTACAGAGTTAATGCAGGCTAGCTGAGCATAAGGTGAAGTTAGCTAAAGATTTAAAAGGCTTGGATTGGTTTGTCTGTGTTTGAGGGAAGTGTTTTTATATCACGGCTCTCGGTCAAAAATCAGGAGAGTTAGCAATCACACAAGTTAGGGTCGGATGAGTGATCTAGAATCAGTTGTGTGTCAGTTGTGTCACGTGAGTGTCCATAGTGATAGATTCTAGTGAGGTGTAAGATTCCTCCCCATCCCCTCAAGATGTCCAGTTTATTCTCCTATAATCAATCCCCTTTTCAGAATATTAAGAGATTTTGTTTCTACCTATTTTGGCCTAGAGAGAGAAAATGTTTCTACCTATTTTGGCCTAGAGATTTTGTTTCTACCTATTTTGGCCTAGAGAGAGAAAATATTATAGAGAGAGGTAATTCAGTTTTTAGATATCTTTGGATGGAAAAATATCCCTTCTTATTAAAATAAATTCTCCCCAAAAAAGAAGTTTAAAAATAAATTCCTAAGGTGCATTAGAAATAATTTATAATGTGCACAAAAGACCTTAGCCTAAGGATCAAGATTTTCTAAAAAAATTGGATTAAGGTTCTTTTGGACCAATAAGATTAATCCAAATGTAGGGAGGAGATAAAATGAAGAATAAAAGAAAAACCCCCCCAAAAATTAGAAAATGCTCACATAAGATGAAGAGTGGACTAAGGACCAAAGAAAAGAGTAAAAAAACTGAATTTTGACACCTTAGAGTGGGGATCTCCCCTCATAAAGTAGGCACCTTTTTTCTCATCATTACCCCCAGTTTTTAATCAATAAAATGAGATATTTTCATCTCTCCTCTCTCCTGTTCAAAACTAGATTCAAAAAGTAAACTGAACAGACCCAAAAATGGTCAAAATTGACCAAACTGATTTGGAAAATTCTAGAATCAGTTTGCTTGGTTAGAGACTCACTTTTTCCTATAAATAGAAGCCTTCCCCTTTGTAAAAGCTTAATGGTGTTCATGCATTGTGACTCTACTCCTGTCCTGAGAGCCATCTACATTGAATTTCTTAATAATTCAATTGTTTTTGGCCTAATCATCTCCAAAGTGAATTGCGCCACTCTTGCTTCAAACAAGAGTAGAACCCTCAATCCCTCAAGCCAAAGGAGAGCTTACAAGACCCATGTAAGCTACTTTTCTTACTTATTTACAAATTTTAAATCTATGGTTTTCTTGATTTTTATGTTTTACACTTGATTGAATTAAATTCAAATGCTATGCCTTTGAGGAAATGTTTTTTTATTACAAAAGTGTTATTCTTATTAAAATTAATTTTTATGCATAGAAAGATGCATAAAGGAATTTTTTGTATTACAAAAGTGTTATTCTTATTAAAATTGATTTGTTTGCATAGAAAGATGCATAAAGGATTTTTTTTTATTACAAAAGTGTTATTCTTATTAAACTTGATTTTTATGCATAGAAAGATGCATAAAGGAAATTTTTTTTTTATAAAAGTGTCATTCTCATTAAATTTGATTTCTATGCATAGAAAGATGCATAAAAAGGAATTTTTTTAATTACAAAAGTGTTATTCTTATTAAAATTGATTTTTATGCATAAAGAAAATTTTTTTATTACAAAAGTGTCTCTTATTAAAATTGATTTCTATGCTTAGAAAGATGCATAAAGAAAAATTTTTTATTACAAAAGTGTTATTCTTATTAAGTTTGATTTTTATGCATAGAAAGATGCATAAACGAATTTTTTTATTATAAAAGTTTTATTCTCATTAAATTTGATTTTTATGTATAGAAAGATGCATAAAGGAATGTTTTTTATTACAAAAGTATTATTCTTATTAAAATTAATTTTTATGCATAGAAAGATGCATAAAGGATATGTTTTTTATTCTAAAAGTGTTATTCTTATTAAATTTGAATTTTTATGCATAGAAAGATGCATAAAGGAAATTTTTTATGATAAAAGCATTACTGTTATAAAAAATGATTTTTATGCATAAATAGATGCATAAAGAAATTTTTTTTATTTTAAAAATATTATTCCTATTAAATTTAATTTTATGCATAAAAAGATGCATAAAAGAATTTTTTTATAAAAGTGTTATTCCCATTGAAGTTGATTTTTATGCATAAATAGATGCATAAAGAATTTTTATATCAAAATTAGAATTCTCTTAAATTATATGTTTAAATTCTATGAGTATTTGATAAATGAATAATTAAATACTCTAAGAGAGAAATTTCTATCGTTTTATATTCACACGGATTGTAAAAAGAAAATTCAAAAAATCTATCGAGAGATCGAAGTATTCAGATAAATGATTAATTTATTCCTCATTGAAATTCATAACTAATTTAGAAATCAGTCAAGGAAATATTCAAAGAAAGAAATTCAATAAAATCGTAACTGAATTATCAAACCTTTTTGAGAAAGATAGTAGAAAAATCTTATCTGACTCGAACCACCTTGAATCAGACTATGACCAAGACCAAACTCTTTTATCAATTTCGAGGAAAGAAGGTGTGACCAGCTTAGAAACTCTTGCCAAATAAGTTTGAGACCCTTCAAATCGATGTGTGGATCATGGTTATAGAATTCAAGGAATTCTGGTATGAAATTCACAATTTCGATCAAGAAGTTTTGGGGATACTGATTCAAGAAATACTCCTTGTATTTCGATCAAGAAGTTTTGGGGATACTCCTTGTATTCAAAAAAAAGTCAAACTGAAAACTTGCATAGAAACCCTGTTTTCTTAAAGGACTGTCTTATGCCAGAATGCTGGAGGGAGCATTTGGTATATGTATTTCTAAGGGAAGTTCGGTTGCAACAGCTAGCGGGGAGGAGTGTTCAAAGCACGGCTCACGCGACAAAGCTTGCCTAGGTCTTGATGACCAGCCTCGGTATGGTTGAAAAATGGTGTGCTTCTGATACGATGGGCAAGGGCCAATGAAGCGGTTCCTAAGTGAAGTGCTAGGACACCTAAGGAGGATCTTTGAGGGTTCTGACCAGGCAATGCACGGGCTCGCGGTGTGCCTAGGACACCCATGCGTATGTCATGGAAGATATGTATGATGGACGAAATGATTATTGTAATATGTTACTGGATCTCATTGCTGACCAGTGGGTCTCAACGGAGGGTCCAGAGTGATACTGTTTTTTGAGAAACAAGGGATTGGATGGAAATTTTGAGTTATGATATCTGTAACCAATAACTGTTTGTCAATGGATTATTTTATATGTTAAAGTTTTAAAGAGGAGTGTGTGCATATCTGTATTCGAAAGCAAAAGTTAAGAAAGGCATTCAATTATGGGTGGGTGAGTAATTGTCTGGTTCTACCAATTCCAGTGGTTGGGTGGTGGCAAATCAATGGAGTTTTAAAAATTAAATTAAAATAATAGGAATACGCTTCAAATTCGAGTAGTTAAATAAAACCCTAAAGAATTTCTCAAATGAGTGGATCAACGGCTATGCCTGATTTCGGTTAGGAAAAAACCATTGATTTGCTCAGATTATTAGATCAACGGCTGTGCCTCATTTTGGTTAGGAAAAAGAGTTGATTTCATCAAATTAAGTCAGTGATAGTTTTTCCTCTATCTCATTTAATCAGGTGTGAAGGATAGTTTAATCTCTTAAACTCGTTAGAAAATTCGTTTAAGAAAATAAAAAATGTGGAATCGTCCCCGTTTTTTGAGCAAGGCAAATTTTCTCGATTTCGGTTTCGGAATGACTACTAGATTAGTCTCGTGTCCGAACATTGGAGGGCGAGGCCCCGAGTGGGAAACCCTGCCCCACACAAATGGAAGCTATTTCCCCTGCTGCTAGCAACCAGGAATCCACTGCACGGAGGGGACAGAGGGGTCTCACAACTGGTATCAGAGCACTACTCTAAACTTACAAAACAACAGCAAAAATTACCTAAAATTTTAAAGTAAATCTGGGAAATAATGTTTTCACTTGTTAAGATTATGTTTGAAATGAACTTCATAAATTGAGAACTCATAAATTGAACTCGATTTATAGATGGATACCCCAAATCTGTCTAGCATTCCTGGCCTCTATGAGAGTCAGGATATGATCGCCTTTGCCTTCGAAAATCTCATTCAACTCTGCTACAACCCGAGAAAGCAGAGAGAGACTTGCTTGTCACTTTGAGGGTGTATACTTTCTTCATCCAATACAGCGATGTCAGCATATGTGGTTCTCTGGAGGGTGAAGTATTCATGTCAATACCAATCTCAACGGCAGAGACTCAGACAATATCTCGCTAACCACGATCGTGATAAGGCTAGGAGTTATTCATTATGTACAATGCTATAATCACTCACCTCGGAATTTTAGAAATTCTTGCCATATTTTTAGACTTCTTAGTTGCTTTATTCCTAGGAGAAGATTTACAACACCATTATCAGTGATGAATCGTGTATGTCATAGCATGTCTCCATTGTAGTATCGCCTTTTTATGCATACGCAATTGAGGCAATGACTTTTGGAGCCGAGATGCTCTATGTATATATCAAAAACTTTTGATAATAAATGATGTTTTGCAAAAGATTCCGAATTGTTTTCATGGTTGTGAATATTGGTTAATAAAATTATCAAAGTGAATCTTGTTTTCAAGAATATGATGGAATATTTATTTGTTTAAGAAATAAATCTCAAAAATTAAATAGTCATAAATCTGTTGACAAAGTTAAGTTGACAAAAATAATATTTTGTCAAAATCATGAGGTGCGCGGCCCGTGCTAGGTATCTAGATCCTCTTACCGATGATGAAGAGTTAGATCTGGACCTTCGTAAAGCCCTGCACCACCGATCCAAACCTGGTCACTTTAAGGGTGAAGGGGAACATTTAGGAGAAGTAGTTGAAAAATGGATAGAGGCAATGGAAGAGTATTTGATGTAACCAGTTATAATAACGAGAGGAGTAAGATGGCTCTCACCAGATTAAAAATTGTGGAAATGGCCAAGGTCACATGGAGGAACCATTACAAGACAATCACACCATGAAACTATAGAAAATGGTTCACGGCATGAACCACTTTGTTGTACTCTCACATGGAACTTCCTACATCGTTAGTCTGTGATTTTGGGTGCATAATACTTATCCAAATGATAACAATTAGATTGTGCCACTCCTAAGGAATGAAATGCAAGTTCCTGGCTCAATCAATGGTCCTTTATGTTTTTTATTTTTATGAATTTTTTGAAAAAGGAAGAAAACCATACCCAACCTGCTCCTTCATGTTGGTGTTTTCGGTGATGCAAAAATCAAAATTATCAAGAATAACCAGTAAATCCTTTCCTAAACTACTCCACCACAACGTACATAGCATCATAACCCATATATTTTTTTCTACCGCACATACATTTTCCTTTCATTTTCCACATTATGCACTACCATAATGTAAAGACAATAATGAATCCTATGCAATGGGAGGTGAAACTCAAAGAGGATGGAAGAAACAAAGGTGTTTCCCTAGCAGCGGCACCAAAAATGTTATGGGCTACCACACCTCCAAGAGGTAACTCTACACATTCACCTAATGGATGAGCAATAGATCACAACTGTCGTAGGGTACTTACCAATGCTTCAATCTGGAGTCCCTTGAGGCCTCCAAGCTTGCTTGTCAAGCTCCACCTCCACGCTTGTCAAGCTTGGAGTCCCTTGAGGCCTCCAAGCTTGCTTGTCAAGCTCCACCTCCACACTGTCACCGTGGAGTCACTCACACCATCACATAGGCCAATCACTCTCTCTCTCACTCTCTCACACAAGCATAAGTACACAAGCATGAAAAAGGAACAATGCTAGAATGCTCTCACTCCTTCAATATCTCTCAAGTCACAAGGGGAGAGCTCTCAATAGCACAAAGGGGATTATGTCTTTACATTATGAGAAAATGCCTTATATACATTTGGCCCTTATTCACACTTGGGCACCCAAAACTTACTTACTAGGCCTTGGGTGGCCAATATCTCATGATGTACAACCTTTATAGTGCCTTTTCATGACACTTATTAATGTCCTCAATTGAGGATTATGTTGTTAATCCAAAATGGGATTAAGGGATTAACATTCGCAAAGAGGGCACCCTGTGCAAAAAACTAGTTATAGTTCTAGGCAATCCTCTAAGATACTTTGGATCAATTTATGTGATGTACGTAAGCACCCTGAAATCACACTAACTCCAGAACCAACTAGCAATACATTAGGAAGATCTAACAGAGCTGAATCTGAATCAAATACATCATCAGGAGCGACGAGAAACATGTAGAGCCTCAAGCATCATACATAGAGAAGATATCCAGGTCATGTCAATCCTCTGCAAAACAGGGAGAGAGACCTTCAAGTGATGAAAATAAATGCTCCCCCACCTACATTGAAGCACAAATCAATTGTTTCCTCAAGATGGCTTCAAAATACTTCTTTCTCGGGGAGACATCCACCTGAGCCAACACAACATGCCTTCAACAAACTCCTTCTTCAAGCAGAGTCTGGATTTTTTCATTTATTCCATCAACAAGATAAGAGAGTGCCCATCATGCATCTATTGGTACATCCTCATCAAAAGAATGGATCATCCATTCAAGAGTAGGAAGAGTGTAACGTCCCTTCCAAGCCATGTATGTATATGTCTCTTTTAATATAGATTTCAATAAGGAATGAGAGTGTATTTAGAGAAGAGTGAGACAATAAGGCTAGAAACATTAGAAAAGTGTTAGAATAAAAATATTAGCTCCAAAAATTCAAAAGAAATAAGAACATAAGAATAGTTCTATTAAGAGATAAGTATCTCCAAAAATAGAATTTCGATTTTAAGTGATATTTAGAGTACTTTTACACATTTAGAGTCCATGCATACTAAAAATGTGGAAAAATAACGTGTTTCCAAAGATGACGCGTTTGTGGCTATATACGGACGTTTTTGCCTATTCTTCCTCCTGCGCGGGCTTGTAGACTAGATGCCTTTCCGTTCTTTTGACTGGTTATATGACCATATTCTGAGTTTTTATCAGAGAGTTATGGCCGAAACAATT
The DNA here is from genome assembly GCF_041138505.1 of Cibotium barometz. NCBI lineage: Eukaryota > Viridiplantae > Streptophyta > Polypodiopsida > Cyatheales > Cibotiaceae > Cibotium > Cibotium barometz. Next base: position 18,621,824 of record NC_141106.1, read on the forward strand.
TGCTGTTTCTGTCAGGGTCTCTACACAGGAAAACTGTAAGAAGGCAGCAAGTAGCCTCAAGGTAATCCTAGAGTTTGAGATGTATATATCCCTTCATTCTTATCTAATATCTTAGAAAAGAAGCTTAGATTGCTATAGTCTTTCGGAGGAAGAGACCAAAACTCCATAGCTTTTCTTTTAGAGAAAGAATACTATGATGTAGACCTGTAGGAGAAGGCTATTTTGCCATAGATCTTAGAAAGAGAGAAGAGTTACAGTATGAGTAAGAGGAGATAAAGCTTGGAGATGATTGGATGATTTCAATCGTAAGAGAAGGTATTAGAAGACTCTATGTTCTAAAGCTCTTGTTAACGAGCAAAGGCAACGATAAACGAGCAAAGGCAACGACAAATTTCTATAAGGTATATACATTTTTTGTTTTTCAATTATATATCATTCTTAGGGGTTGAGGTATGACCCCGTCTTCTCTATTGATTGTTACAGTGATCTATTTGATTGATTTACCATTTAAAGTTTGTATTCTTTTAAGCAATAGCATATGCCTTAATAAAGAATGTCTTATCGCAATCTCAAGTTGAAATGCTAAAATCTTTGTGAAAAAGATTGTTTTCTTAAAGAAGGTGACATGGATCCTAGTCATATGGTTTAGTGAGTAAATGGATTGTTATCTTGGTTAAATTAAGGTACAGGTACAACTTCTCCTTGCCTTGACGCTGCCCCGTTCTTATGCTTGTGTAGCCGGACGGCGGAGATGTTAGTAAGGCCCGGAGTTGGCCCATGGTATCCCTCATACCATTGGGAGAATGAGGTTTGCCGATTGAGGCAAGTGATTGTGATGATGCTGCCTAGTTCTGAGGGCCCAGGCTAGTGCGGTGAATTAGCCCACCCTAGTGCGCAGACATCCCTCTGAGGGGCGGGAGGATCGAGCGATGGAGCCTGAGAGGGCGACAGGCCGGCTTGAGTCCTCGCCAGCGGCCGACGATGAGGTGTATGGTCCCGTAGGATTTTGCCCAGCATGTGGAGGCTGGAAGGCCGAATTCTAGATCATCGGCGGTATAAAGGAAAAGAATAAGAGAGCCGATTTGGCTGTATGGAATTGATTCATGTATAAACTTTATATATATCTTGTCTTTGGTGCATGATTGTATTGTGTAAAAAGGCTGTCTTAACAAATCTTGTGAAAAGGGCTTTAATTAAGGAACATGTTTATTTATGTCAAACAGTGTGGTAGGATTAATTAGAAAACAAATTGACGCGTGAGTAGGGTGGAAAGTTGGAGGATGGAATGCCCCGATGGCACCATCCTACGGACGGGTGGACCCGATTAGTCGGGTAGCTTTCCAACAGATTAAGTGAAAGCCCTACGCTAGATAAATAGGTTCTCGGGCAACTCTATTCTAGAAGACTAGGCCAGCGGGGCGGCTGTGCCTTGCTGCATGGATGAGGAAAAAAGCATTGCCTCTAGAAATCAAGTCTTGTAGTTGCCCAATTTATGTGATCAATTACCCTATGGGTGATTTGATTTTAGAAGACCACGCTCCCCCTGCGGGATAGAACTAGGTCTTACCTATGAATCGTATCCTTGAATCTCTGTATGGTCAAGGTGTCGATGAGTAGGAAATTTTCTCTAAGATAAGACTTAGCGGACTATCTTAAGTGTTTCCCCCATTTGTGGAAGGGGGGAACCTTACAAGTGGTATCAGAGCCGATCTTAGTTCCTAGGATTTATTTTTCAAAGGTTAACTATCAAAGGGTTTAAAATAAGTGATTGTTTATCATATGAGGACGAATCAATCATCTCTACTGGCCATAGAAGTGATTTGAATATCCTCACATGTTGAGACAATCATCCTATGAAATTGTGCTTGTATCTTGGGGGTGCACACGCAAGATATTTGTACAATAAATTTGAGAAATAAGATTGGGGAGAAAACCTTTTGTGAGGAAAAACATAGGGTAATCAAATTAAGAAACTAGTGACTGAATAGAAGGATAGACCAAAACTTTGTTTAGAGAAATTTTCAGGATTTATCTCATTAGTTCGCATATTATAAATTATTAAGATTATAACTCCATTAAGGTTTGAATAGTTGATGTGTGAATGTCATCCATTGGATGCTTTACACTAGGACGATCATCCAAGATCTAGAACCCATCTCAGACAACTTCGGATGTGTAATTCCTAGAGGATCATGCTCTTAGATGTGTTAATCTCAAGATACTAGATGTGTAATTTTTTAAAAAAAAAAAACCTAATCATCTCAGACATGTTAAGCTTGATAATCTTTGGATGTGTTAATCCCAAGATACCAGATGTGTAATTCTCAAAAAAAATGAAGATCTCAGATGTATTAATCCTGACTGCCTTCAAATGTGGTGCTATGATAAGTATTTTTGAACTTTTAATGGATACAATGAAAGAAGCAAGCTCACCCTTGCTCGCGTCTAAAAATCGTAAGAAATGCCAAATTAGTTGGAAGCATTGTTGTCAATCTAACCATTGGAGCTAGAAAGTTAGAAGAATTGTTATCAATCTAACCACTATTGGAGCTAGAATCACTTATGAGATGCCATGAAAGTACACCTTCGTGAAAGGTTTTGTCCTCCAGGATTTCGAGATGATAAAATGAATGAATTTTTGGAGCTAACCCAAGAAGGGAAGACCCTAAAAGAATATCACCAAACTTTTGTTAAACTTCTCCGATTTACTCCTAAGATGGATGAGGTAACTCTTCTCCGTCAATTCATTTGGAAGCTTTATCTACCTTTGAATAACCTCATCAAGAATGTGAAACCATCCTCTATTTCAGAAGCCATAATTATAGCCAGAGACTGTGATAAAGTTTTTTTGTATTGAAAGTATCGAGAAGGACATGAGTCCTTCCATGTTAATCAAGAAGAGGTCCCCTAATTCAAGAGGAACATCAAGCCCACCCTTGGCTACAAGGAATCACGAGCTAGAGCAAAAATTAGGTCAAGAAATAGGGATAGCAGGGTTAAAGATAATCGAATTCAACAAGTATTTCTATGAGTAAATAGAAGAGGATTGGTGCAAGATTCATGTGAAGTAATGTGCATGATGATGAATAGAGCTCTTCTACAAGACGATACTAAGATTATGAAATTGCTATCATAGGTTAGATTGCATAAAGGATTGATTCACTTACGTTTTTCCATGACAATTTGTTAAGTACCATATTACATGGGGGGTATAGAATAAGGAATTCGAAGGTTCATAGCATATGAGAGGTATATGGATGCATGAACTTAGGCTTAGTAAGGCCAATTAATTTTAGAATAATAGACCTTTTGGAGGCACAACAAAACGAGCTAAGCACATGAAATAAATGAATCTTTAAGAACAATATTTAGATAAAAGAAGATTTTTACCTAGTGTGGAGACACCACTTTGAAAGAGACAGGAGGATTTACTTAGATACTACCCTAGCTCGCGAGATAAGGACATCTCGAATCTTTTAAGTGGGGGAGATTGTAACGTCCCTCCCAAGCCATGTATGTATATGTCTCTTTTAATATAGATTTCAATAAGGAATGAGAGTGTATTTAGAGAAGAGTGAGACAATAAGGCTAGAAACATTAGAAAAGTGTTAGAATAAAAATATTAGCTCCAAAAATTCAAAAGAAATAAGAACATAAGAATAGTTCTATTATAAGAGATAAGTATCCCCAAAAATAGAATTTCGATTTTAAGTGATAAGAGGTCATATTTAGAGTACTTTTACACATTTAGAGTCCATGCATACTAAAAATGTGGAAAAATAACGTGTTTCCAAAGATGGCACGTTTGTGTCTATATACGGATGTTTTTGCCTATTCTGCCCGCGTAGGCTTGTAGACTAGATGCCTTCCCGTTCTTTTGACTGGTTATATGACCATATTCTGAGTTTTTATCAGAGAGTTATGGCCGAAACAATTTGCTGTTTCTGTCAAGGTCTCTACACAGGGAAAACTGTAAAAAAGGCAGCAAGTAGCCTCAAGGTAATCCTAGAGTTTGAGATGTATATATCCCTTCATTCTTATCTAATATCTTAGAAAAGAAGCTTAGATTGCTATAGTCTTTCGGAGGAAGAGACCAAAACTCCATAGCTTTTTATTTAGAGAAAGAATACTATGCTGTAGACCTGTAGGAGAAGGCTATTTTGCCATAGATCTTAGAAAGAGAGAAGAGTTACAGTATGAGTAAGAGGAGATAAAGCTTGGAGATGATTGGATGATTTCAATCGTAAGAGAAGGTATTAGAAGACTCTATGTTCTAAAGCTCTTGTTAACGAGCAAAGGCAACGATAAACGAGCAAAGGCAACGACAAATTTCTATAAGGTATATACATTTTTTGTTTTTCAATTATATATCATTCTTAGGGGTTGAGGTATGACCCCGGCTTCTCTATTGATTGTTACAGTGATCTATTTGATTGATTTACCATTTAAAGTTTGTATTCTTTTAAGCAATAGCATATGCCTTAATAAAGAATGTCTTATCGCAATCTCAAGTTGAAATGCTAAAATCTTTGTGAAAAAGATTATTTTCTTAAAGAAGGTGACATGGATCCTAGTCATATGGTTTAGTGAGTAAATGGATTGTTATCTTGGTTAAATTAAGGTACAGGTACAACTTCTCCTTGCCTTGACACTGCCCCGTTCTTATGCTTGTGTAGCCGGACGGCGGAGACGTTAGTAAGGCCCGGAGTTGGCCCATGGTATTCCTCATACCATTGGGAGAATGAGGTTTGCCGATTGAGGCAAGTGATTGTGATGATGCTGCCTAGTTCTGAGGGCCCAGGCTAGTGCGGTGAATTAGCCCACCCTAGTGCGCAGACATCCCTCTGAGGGGCGGGAGGATCGAGCGATGGAGCCTGAGAGGGCGACAGGCCGGCTTGAGTCCTCGCCAGCGGGGCCGACGATGAGGTGTATGGTCCCGTAGGATTTTGCCCAGCATTCATGTGGAGGCTGGAGGGCCGAATTCTAGATCATCGGCGGTATAAAGGAAAAGAATAAGAGAGCCGATTTGGCTGTATGGAATTGATTCATGTATAAACTTTATATATATCTTGTCTTTGGTGCATGATTGTATTGTGTAAAAAGGCTGTCTTAACAAATCTTGTGAAAAGGGCTTTAATTAAGGAACATGTTTATTTATGTCAAACAGTGTGGTAGGATTAATTAGAAAACAAATTGACGCGTGAGTAGGGTGGAAAGTGGGAGGATGGAATGCCCCGATGGCACCATCCTACGGACGGGTGGACCCGATTAGTCGGGTAGCTTTCCAACAGATTAAGTGAAAGCCCTACGCTAGATAAATAGGTTCTCGGGCAACTCTATTCTAGAAGACTAGGCCAGCGCGGCGGCTGTGCCTTGCTGCATGGATGAGGAAAAAAGCATTGCCTCTAGAAATCAAGTCTTGTAGTTGCCCAATTTATGTGATCAATTACCCTATGGGTGATTTGATTTTAGAAGACCACGCTCCCCCTGCGGGATAGAACTAGGTCTTACCTATGAATCGTATCCTTGAATCTCTGTATGGTCAAGGTGTCGATGAGTAGGAAATTTTCTCTAAGATAAGACTTAGCGGACTATCTTAGTGTTTCCCCCATTTGTGGAAAGGGGGAACCTTACAAAGAGCAACCTTAGTACTAGGCGTTCACCAAGACTTCTACCATCTCAGACGATAATCTCAATGATAATAGCTGTGATATCCCTCTACCCCCGCCGCACAGCAGATTCCTGGTTGCTAGCAGTGGAAGTAGCTTTCTCATGCGCGATCCAGGGTTTCTTACTCGGGGCCTCGCCCCCCTCAAATGTCCGGACAGGAGACTAATTTGGTGGTCATTTCGAAACCAAAACTAAGAAAATTTTCCTTGCCCGAAAAACGGGGAGGATTCCACCTTTTTAATTTTCTTAATGAATTTTCTAACGTGTTCAAGAGATTAAACTATCCTTCACCTAATTAAACCAGATAGAAGGAAAACTATCACTGCCTTAACTTGAAGAAATCAACAATTTTTTCCTAACCAAAATAAGGCACAGCTGTTGATCTACTCATTTGAGAAATTCTTCAGGTTTTTATTTAACTACTCGAATTCTAAGCGTATTCCTATTATTTCAATTTAATTAATAATTTAATTATTAAAACTCCATTGATTCCAGCCTATAGCCCATGGGTTAGCCACCACCCAACCACTTGAATTGGTAGAACCAAACAATTACTCACCCACCCATAATTGAATGCCTTTCTTAACTTTTGCTTTCGAATACAGATATGCACACACTCCTCTTTAAAAAATATTCCATTGACAAACAGTTATTGGTTACAGATGTCATAGCTCAAAAATTCCATCCAGTCCCTTATTTTTCAAAAAAATAGTATCACTCTGGACTCTCCGTTGAGATCAATTCGGTAGCAAAAATGAGATTGCGTAACAGATTACAATAATCATTTCGTCCATCATACATATCTTCCACGACATACACATGGGTGTCCTAGGCACCGCGAGCCCGTGCATCGCCTGGTCTGAACCCTCCAGGATCCTCCTTAGGTGTCCTGGCACTTCACTCAGGGATCGCTTCATCGGCCCTCCTCAGTCATACTGGAAGCGCACCATTTTAACCGTACGGAGGTTGGTCAACAGGCTTTGCCGCGTGATCTGTCCTTTGAACACTCCCCACCAGGTGTTGCAACCAAACTTCCCTTAGAAAAACATATACCAAATGCTCCCTCCAACATTTTTGTGTAAGACAGTCCTCTAAGAAAATAGGGTTTCTATGCAAGTTTTTAGTTTGATTTTCTTTTGAATACAAGGAGTATTTCAAGTGTCCCCAAAACTTCTTGATCATAGTTCTAAATTTCATACCAAAATTCCTCAAATTCTATAACCTTAATCCACAGATCAATTCGAAGGGTCTCAAACTTAGTTTCAGATTTGGCGGGAATTTTGAGTGTATTTTTCTAAACTGGTCACACCTTCTTTCCTCAAAAACTGACAAAAGAGTTTCGTCTTGGTCATAGTCTGATTCAAGGTTCAAGTTAGATAAGATTTTTCCTGAACTTTCTTTCTCGAAAAGGTTTGATAATTCAGTTACTATTTTACTGAATTTCTTTCTTTGAATATTCACTTAACTGATTTCTAAATTAGTTATTACGAATTCCAATGAAGAATAAATTAATCATTTATCTGAATATTTCGATCTCGATAGATTTCTTGAATTTTCTTTTTACAATCCATGTGAATATAAAACGATAGAAATTTCTCTCTTAGAGTATTTAATTATTCATTTATCAAATACTCATAGAATTTAAACATAGGATTTAAGAGAATTCTAATTTTGATATAAAAATTCTTTATACATCTATTTATGCATAAAAATCAAGTTCAATGGGAATAACACTTTTATAAAAAATCCTTTTATGCATAAAATCAAATTTAATAGGAATAACACTTTTAAAATAAAAAAAAATTCTTTATGCATCTATTTATGCATAAAATCAATTTTTATAAGAATAACGCTTTTATAACTAAAAAATTTTCTTTATACATCTTTCTATGCATAAAAATTAAATTTATTAATAATAATAATTTTTTAATAAAATTAAATTTCCTTTATGCATCTTTCTATGCATAGAAACTAAATTTAATAAGAATAACACTTTTATAATAAAAAAATTTCCATTATGCATCTTTCTATGCATAGAAACTAAATTTAATAAGAATAACACTTTTATAATAAAAAAATTTCATTATGCATCTTTCTATTCATAGAAATTAAATTTAATAGGAATAACACTTTTTTTAAAAAAAATTTCTTTATGCATCTTTCTATGCATAGAAATTAAATTTAGTAAGAATAACACTTTTATAATAAAAAAATTTCCATTATGCATCTTTCTATGCATAGAAATTTAATTTAATAAGAATAACACTTATATAATTAAAAAAATCCATTATACATCTTTCTATATGCATAGAAATTAAATTTAATAAGAATAACACTTTTATAATAAAAAAATTTCCATTATGCATCTTTCTATGCATAGAAATTAAATTTAATAAGAATAACACTTTTATAATAAAAAATTTCTTTATGCATCTTTTAATGCATAGAAATCAATTTTAATAAATAATATCAGTGATATCCATGCATATTCATGGGTGAATATGTACATGGAGTAATTAGAATATTTCTTTTAGATGCAAAAATGGTGGCAATTACTCTTTTGGAATAACATAAAAACAAACTTTCTTTTTCACAAAATTCTAGAAAATTTTACCATAATCTCCTTTGTATGGCCGACCATTTCTCATTTTTATCATTCTTTATTTAACTTAAATTAACCCAAATTAGATTTATAGAACTCTAATCTATACAATTTTCTAAACTCAAAGAGTAAACAATAAGAAGAGTTTAATTAATCACTTAGTTAATCTTTCTAGGATTGAGAAAAGTTAGAATGTAAAGAAGAGAAGGGGGTGGCCTTTTTATCAAAGGCATATCATTTGAATTTAATTCAAATAATTACAAAACATAAAAATCAAGAAAACCATAGGTTTTTCATTAAACAAAGTAAGAAAATTAGCTTACATGGAGCTTGTAAGCTCTCCTTTGGCTTGAGGGATTTAGGGTTCTACTCTTGTTTGAAGCCAGAGTGGCCACCAATTCACTTTGGAGAGGATTAGGCAAAAAAAAATGAATTATTAAGAAATTCAATGGCTCAAAACAGGAGTAGAGTAGCAGCGCATAAACACCATTAAGCTTTTACAAAGGGGGAGGGTTCTATTTATAGAAAAAAGTGAGCCTCAAACCAAGCAAACTGTTTCTAGAATTTTCCAGATCAGTTTGGTCAAATTTTGACCATTTTTGGGTCAGTTTAGCTTACTTTTTGGATCTAGTTTTGAATCAAGAGAGAGGAGAGATGAAAATATCTCATTTTATTGAATAAAAATTGGGGGTAATGATGTGAAAAAGTCACCTGATTCATGAGGGGAGATCCTCACTCTGAGGTATTAAAATTCAATTTTTTAATTGTTTTCTTTGGTCCTTAGTCCACTCTTCATCTTATGTGAGCATTTACTCATTTTTGGGGGGTTTTTCTTTTATTCTTCAATTTATATCCTCCCTACATTTGGATTAATCTTATTGGTCCATAGGAACCTTAATTGGACCATAATCCAAAATTTTCAAAAAATCTTGACCCTCAGGCTAAGGTCTTTTGTGCATATTATAATTTATTTCTAATGCACCTTAGGAATTTCTTTTTAAACTTATATTTTGCGGGAATTTATTTTAATAAGAAGGGATATTTTTCCATCCAAAGACGTCTAAAAATTGAATTATCTCTCTCTAGAATATTTTCTCTCTCTAGGCCAAAACAGCAGGTAGAAACAAGATCTTTTATTATCCTGAAAAGGGGATTGATTACAAGGGAAGAAACTAGACATCTTGAGGGGCTGAGGAGGAATCTTACATCCTCTCCCACTTGAAAAATGCGAGATGTTCTCATCTCGAAAACTGGGGGTGATCCCGCATCAGTTCGGCTTCTTTCTCCCAGGTGGCGTCTTCCAAAGGATAGAACTTCCATTTCACTAATAATTCTCTCATAATTTTGTTCATGAGAACCTTCTCTCGAACATCAAGGATTTCTTCAGGTTGGAGTTCCATCCGTCCTTGGGTTGAAGATGTTAAGAGTTATTAAGTACATGATTAAGGCTCGGTACATACTTCTTAAGAAGGCTGACATGATATACATTATGTTCTTTGAGATGAGGAGGCAGAATAAGTTCATAGACTAAATCACCTACTTTCTTTATAATCAGATATGGCCCACACTATCTGGGGGATAACTTCTTGTACTTCCCAAGAGATAGAGAACTTCTTTTGGGGCGTACTCGAATGAAGACCATATTTGCTTCTTTCAATTTTTTGACTGACCTCTTCTTATCTGCATACTGCTTCTGTCTATCCTGGGCAGCTTTTATATCCTTGCAGATTGACTACATCTACTGCTCCATGTCATCAGGCATCTGACTGGACATCTTGACCCTAATCAATGGGTCAGACCAAGTTAATGGTGTTAGGCACTCTTGTCCAGCTTTGAAGGGGCTCATCTCGATACTTCAGTGATAAGAAGCATTGTAGGCAAATTCGACTAGGTGCAGATAGCTTAGCCACTTCTTGGGTTCCCTGCCACAGTACGACCGAAGTATATCTTCGATTACTTCGTTCACCCTTTCTGTTTGACCACCATCGGTCTCGGGGTGGTAAGCTATGCTGAGATCCAAGAAAGTTCCTACTGCTTTGAAGAATGCAGTCTAGAATCTTGACGTGAATTTGGGATCTCGATCACTTACTATTCTCCTGGGTAGGCCATGCAATTTGAAGATTTCTTTGAGGAACACTCTGGCCACATCCACTCTACAGTATAGGTTTCTTTTACTGGAATTAGATGGGAAACTTTGGTTAGTCTGTCACACTACCACAAAGATGGAGTTGTTAGATGCTTGCACTGAATGTAGTCCAGTAAATAAAATCCATGTCGATACATTTCCACTTCATTTGGGGGATGTCTAATGGATGTAACTTCCCAGGCATTTTTACTCTCTCGGCTTTGACTTTCTGACATATCAGGCATTGACGTACATGATTAAGTACATCCTTTTTTAGTCCAAGCCAAAAGAAGCTTTTCTTTACAGACATGTAGGTCTTGATGAAACCTGGATGTTCTGCTATAAGACTATCATGGGCTTCATTCATAATTTGACCCTTAGTTCCCTCATCATTGGGAATAGCCTACTATTATAATACATAATTCTTTCATCGAGGCTGTACCCTTGAACTCGGTTCAACTCCTGAGGAGTTTTGCTTTCTTGCTGCATAAGTAGGGTAGCAATAGGGCCAAAGACTCTATCCTGCATGATCATAGCTGACACATAGCTAATCAAATTATCACTCTAGTCTAAATAAGTTTCTTGCTACTACCCCAGTTAGAAACATGTCTTCGTGACTACCAAAATGTCTACCAACATCAAAAAACTTCACATACTTGCCTCAAAACTTCACTGAACCTGTCACTACTCCTTTGCTGACTCCTTGCTCACACAAGTCTGACCTAGCTAACTATAAGCTGATCTAGAATATATTGACCTTGACTCTGATCTCATATGAGTCGTCCTAGCTCTCTTATTTTCCTCCAAGTTCAATTAACCACAAACCCTCAACCCCAAAACCATGTTGAACACCTTCCTGATGCTCTTCGGACCTTCTGCTCACCAATCAACTGAAACTAATGGATATTGATTCAGCTGACTGAGACAAACCCAGCCAATCCTGTTGTCTTAATTGAATCAAACTACTTCTTACTTGTCTGCCATTGAATCCCCCTAACCCTTAATCTCTTGTAATTTCTTAGAGATCTGACATCAAAGACTCTTCGTTTTACAGCTTACTCACAACTCACTCGTCTGACACTGAAACTGATTGTTAATAGGAGCTAACCTGTGAGATCCGTGTTCCCACCGCGCAACAGATTCGGGGTACTAGCAGCGGAAGTAGCACTTCTTGCGCGAGGCAGGGTCCCACACTCGGGGCCTCGTCCACGGATTGGGACAAGAGACTAATCCGTCGATTTTTCCAAAACCGAACCCGAAAAAAACTTCCCTTATCCTCCAGAAAGCACGGGTGATTCCTCCAGGATAACTTTTTACTCTAACGGAGTCAAGACCATTAGTGGATCAAACTGATCCGACTGCACCTATAAAGATACTCAGTCAGATCAAGGAAGAAACTTGCACTTGGATCATTGGGATCAACGCTTTTTTCCCCATCAAGAGGCACAGCCGTTGATTCCTATCCATAGAACAATTACTATCTGGGATTTACTTCACCTATCGTAATAACAAAAATTTAGTCTCGATTTACAGATCCATCAGTCCACCCTAACCCCATCGAGTCCCATGGGTTAGCCAACCGCCCAACCACTGTAGTGATAGGATCCAATTTAGAGTTTGATTTTTTTGTCCCGGGTACCAGGGAAAAGAGTTCCCAGGCGCGTAGATCACGGATCTATAATCTCCGCTCAAATCGGAGCTTGTATGTAGAAGTTATGGAGGTCCGAAAATTGTAAAATTGCCTCCCTCCCTTTTTGGGGGAAAAAGTGCACCCTTTGACCACTCTTACACCTCTCTTACAAACCCAACATTTTAGTCCACATGGCAACCCCCCATTTGGCTATTCCTTAATCACCTTGATTAGGCTTGGGCAAATTAAAGGGCCCAAGAAGACCCCATTCACTTCCTAATGGTACCATTTTCTTGCCATGAAATAAAGGAGAAAATTCAAGCACACGCTGCTTCTGCAAGGCATCGATGAGGTGAACTTCATAAAACCCACGGGAGGCAAAGTACACCCCCTCCACAAAAGAGCCACCAAGGATAGACTGAATCCATTGCGCAACATCATTGGCAGATGGTATCTTTCCCAGAAAGAAGATAATGACCGCAGTTTGTGCAAGCTTCTTAAGCGGTTGTACCAGAGATGGTAGCTGCAATTTATAAGTAACCTGAGGAATAGGCTTGCTCCAATCCTGGCGAGATTGATGGAAGTCCTCTTTCAGAGTATCAAAAACATATTGAGCCTCTTATGGTGCGACATTGTTAGTGGTGCCAAAAGAGGAGTAAGAACTACCTGCACAAGTGGAGGCTAAAGGAGTCTATGATCGAGTATGTAGTTCATGATCTCTATGACTCCTCTATCCTTATGGAGCCTCGTTGACAACCAATGACAATGCATATATAATCGAAAGACGTATGTAATGGAAACATGAGAAGCATCTCATTGGATCTAACTCCATAGGTACTATCCTTGCACAACCTCATGATGGTGTTAAATCTCTAGTAAGTACAGACCCAAGCACATCTTTTCCTTATAGTGTATAACCTATGAGAGAGGGTTGAATCCATCTTGAGACAACGGAATCTCCCTTGAATCGAATAATAGGGTGGGCATCTGAACATATAATGCTTCTCAATCTACACCTCCCTAACTGTGTACCTTGCATAACTATGCTTCTCAAGTAATGCCCTTTGCTCTACCAAATTCAATCTGATTCAATCTACACATAGTGGGATGATATTCTTTATTGGCCGATGATAATATGGCACGTGATCTTCCGATGAGGGTATCTAGGGCTGACAATGATTCCATCCTCAAAAACTTGTAGGAAGTGCTCTTTATAAAATTAGAGTTTTATAGGGAGATATAGTGGTAAAAGGAATCAAAAGATATTGATATCTAGATTATCATCTTCTTGGAGATTTCAAAAGGAATCAAAAGATATTGATATCTAGATTATCATCTTCTTGGAGATTTCAATTATGTGCCTCAAGGCCACGTGATCTACTTGCAAGGCTGCCACGATGTGAGGAAGGGAGCTAGTCGGCCAGTCCAGAAGGCTGTTGGCCTACCGGGACAAGCCTTGGAAATATTCCTTGAAAACTGCGCTTAACTACCATGCTGTCCACACACTATGCCTTTCCTTTTGGTGCAATCGATACCCCAACAACACACCTGGCCACCGTGAGCTTGGATTGAGAGACGAAGTGCGCACCGCCGTGAGCGTGGAATCAAACGTTTGAAGCTGCTACAGTGCGCACAAAACGGGCGAAGAAAATGAACACGTTTTAGTTTTTTTTAAAGATTCGCGATGCATAAACGACCCAAAAAAAAGGTGGCTTATGCATCGCAAGTTCGATGCATAAACCACTCATTTCCAGTTTGCAAGGGTCGCTACTATGGTGGCATATACAATTGCATTTTAAAGGTCGCATAAGCATCCACGAAAGCGACGCCCGCTATTTTCTTCATATTTATATTAGGGTTGCTATGTATAGACCATTCTTGTAGTGATTTATGCTAAATTCTAATGGTTTTTATGTAATATCTCTCTCTCGCTCGAGAAATGGTCATACTCATGACCTATTCTTAATCCAAATGAAGCTTTTCATAAAGCTTTTCCTTAATCCAAGATTAATCTATGCTTAAGACCAAATTAATGGCTTCCCCTATGCTTTTAGTTTATGTATTTCATGAATGTTGATGATTCCATCCATTATAAGTTAATGATCCAATTAGGGATCATTCTAATCATTCTCTTAATGGTAAGCTTTATCTTTTAAGATAATTGAGATTTATCAGTCATAGCAGCGAAGCTATGGTAAATTTTTTATAAAATTACACATAAAATATTTTCATTCAAAGCATGAAAAGAGGACTTCCTACCATATTCTAGGAATTATCATCCTAGATTAGTTAAAAGAAATTTATTGTAATCATGGAGATGTGAATGTATGCATGTAGATGTAGATGTATAGATGTGAATGTGAATGTGGAGGTGGATGTATGCATGTAGATGTAGATGTAGATGTATAGATATGAATGTGAATGTGGATGTGGATGTATGCATGGAGATGTGGATGTATGCATGTAGATGTAGATGTATAGATGTGGATGTGAATGTGGAGGTGGATGTATGCATGTAGATGTAAATGTATAGATGTGGATGTGAATGTGGAGGTGGATGTATGCATGTAGATGTAGATGTATAGATGTAGATGTGAATGTGGAGGTGGATGTATGCATGTAGATATAGATGTATGGATGTGAATGTGAATGTGGATGTGGATGTATGCATCGAGATGTGGATGTATGCATGTAGATGTAGATGTATAGATGTGGATGTGAATGTGGAGGTGGATGTATGCATGTAGATGTAGATGTATAGATGTGGATGTGAATGTGGAGGTGGATATATGCATGTAGATGTAGATGTAAAGATGTGGATGTGAATGTGGAGGTGGATGTATGCATGTAGATGTAGATGTATGGATGTGAATGTGAATGTGGATGTGGATGTATGAATGGAGATGTGGATGTATGCATGTAGATGTATAGATGTATAGATGTGGATGTGAATGTGGAGGTGGATGTATGAATGTAGATGTAGATGTATAGATGTGGATGTGAATGTGGAGGTGGATGTATGCATGTAGATGTAGATGTATAGATGTGGATGTGAATGTGAAGGTGGATGTATGCATGTAGATGTAGATGTATGGATGTGAATGTGAATGTGGATGTGGATGTATGCATGGAGATGTGGATGTATGCATGTAGATGTAGATGTATAGATGTGGATGTGAATGTGGAGGTGGATGTATGCATGTAGATGTAGATGTATAGATGTGGATGTGAATGTGGAGGTGGATGTATGCATGTAGATGTAGATTTATGGATGTTAATGTGAATGTGGATGTGGATGTATGCATGGAGATGTGGATGTATACATGTAGATGTAGATGTATGGATGTGAATGTGAATATATGCATGGAGATGTGGATGTATGCATGTAGATGTAGATGTATGGATGTGAATGTGAATGTGGATGTGGATGTGAATGTGAATGTATGCATGTAGATGTAGATGTATGGATGTGAATGTGAATGTGGATGTGGATGTATGCATGGAGATTTGGACGTATGCATGTAGATGTGGATGTATGGATGTGAATATGGATGTGGATGTGTATGTATGGATGTACGCATGTAGATGTGGATGCATGAATGTGGATGTATGGATGTGAATGTGGATGTGTATGTATGGATGTATGCATGTAGATGTGGATGTATGCATATAGATGTGGATGTATGGATGTGAATTTGCATGTAGATGTGGATTTATGGATGAGGATGCATGAATGAGCATGTAGATGTGGATGTATGCATGTAGATGTGGATTTATGGATGAGGATGCATGAATGAGCATGTAGATGTGGATGTATGAATGTGGATGTGGATGTATGCATGTAGATGTGAATGTATGCATATAAATGTGGATGTATGGATGTGAAAGTACATGTAGAATGGGTTAATGTGGAAAAATGAGAGTTAATATAGAAACTGTATTTGTAAAATATTTGAAAATGTTGTTTGTAAATGGCTGTTTTATGTCAAGAATGCTGGGGAAGCATTTTGACCGTCTTGTGATTAAGGTCGTGGAGACCTAACTGATAAAGTTGCAACTGCTGTGACGGAGAGTCAATGGAGGACGACCGAGGTCTTGACCATCCTCGGTTCGATTAAAATGGTGAGCTTCCGGTACGGTGGATGAGGGACCAAGGAAGTGGCCTATGAGTGAAGCGCTAGGTCACCTGCGAAGGATCCTAGAGGGTGCTGTTGACCATACGATGCTCGGGCTGTAGGTCGCCTAGGATACCCACACGTGCGTCGAGGAAGATATTGGAACAAGGAGTAAGAGTTGTTTTCTTAAACCGGGCATGGATCTGGTTGATTGACCTTGCTGGTCTTCAATGGATGAGTCCATGGCTCTTTACATGGATCTGTTGGTTGATCTTGCTGATCTTCCCCATCTTGATTTTTATAAGTGATTATATTGCCGAGTATTATGGGCTAGGAACTATTGAAAAGACCCCTGAGTGGACAGGTGCTGAGCGTTCTGGTTGCCAATGATGCCATAGATACTCTGATGAAGGAATGATGGGAAATTAAGAATCAACCGGATAATTTGGAAGATTGTGATCAGTGATACTATGGTTTCATTAAAGGATTGTTTTAAAACTGGTTGAATCTGTGAAAAGGCAATTTCATATTGGGTGTGTAAGTGGTGTGACTAGTTTTATTTTTGCATGAACATCTGGCTAGGGGGCCTCGGAACTCTTTTCCCTGGTACCCAGGACAAAAAAATCAAACTCTAAATTGGATCCCATCACTACAGTGGTTGGGCGGTTGGCTAACCCATGGGACTCGATGGGGTTAGGCTGGACTGATGGATCCGTAAATCGAGACTAAATTTCTGTTATTACGATAGATGAAGTAAATCCCGGATAGTAATTGTTCTATGGAATCGGCTATGCCTCTTGATGGAGAAAAAGCGTTGATACCAATGATCCAAGTGCAAGTTTCTTCCTTGATCTGATCGAGTATCTTTATAGGTGCAGTCGGATCAGTTTGATCACTAATGGTCTTGACTCCGTTAGAGTAAAAAGTTATCCTGGAGGAATCGCCCGTGCTTTCCGGATAAGGGAAGTTTTTTTCGGGTTCGGTTTTGGAAAAACCAACGCATTAGTCTCTTGTCCGGATATCCGTGGACGAGGCCCCGAGAGTGTGGGACCCTACCTCGCGCAAGAAGTGCTACTTCCGCTGCTAGTATCCCGAATCTGTTGCGCAGTGGGAACAGGGATCTCACAGTTGGTATCAGAGCGATTTGGCTAATAAAGATCAACTGAGAAGACAAATATGTCTCAAAAATTTATCAAGAAACACGAAAAGGTTGTAATTGTGTGATATAAGTCATACAATTTGATATTCAAACTGAAATTCGTAATTTGGTAATTGGGTCTTCAGATGGAAGTACCGCAATTATATAGAATCCCTGACTTGCTTGAGGCCTAGACATGATGGTATTTACCTTATAATTCCAAGGGCCATGACTACCCGTATATATCAAGAGTATAACTGCAGCTCTTTACTAACAGTATATAAACACTATATTAGTGAATTTGGGAATTTCCCAATTCCCATTTTTGAATACTTAAAAAAGGGGACATGGATAACATGTTTGTAAGTTTCTCAAAACCCTGTCATATGACCCATCGTTGGAAAGCGCTTGAAAAATGGAATCTAAAGAGCTACAAAGCGCTCATTTTGGATTAGTGGTGTTCAAGTTATGGTTAATCCAAACTTTTGACCACGTGTCCCAAACTTGTGGAAAATTCCCATATTCCCCAATATGGTGTTTATACGAGTAAATATAAGACTTTAAATTATAAGCGTTAATGCTATCCAGATGATGATTTCGAACGTGGTTGATATGATTTTTAATTTTGTTTGAGAATTGATGAATTGATTTGGATTCTGATTGAGAAATGATGATTTCTGAAATTTAGTTGAAATATAATAACCTGAGCGAAACCACAATGAGGATGAATGGGACGAGTCCCTGTGATGATATTCATAACTGGAATGATGATAATGAATTCAGCAAATCACTATGAGATTAGTGGATTGTGCTGTCAGATTACTACTGTTAACACTTGACTGGTAGATCAAGTTAAAGGGATGACAAATTGAGAACTTGCTTGACTGAAATTCCCATGGAGGAATGTTCAGAAGGAAATTTTTCGGTCTAATGGACCATTATCATGTTAAAGATACAAATGATATGATCTGAATGAATTGTTATTTAATGATGAGTTCTATATAAGGGATATTTATCCCAGTATTCTGTTGGGTTGACCAGAATATAAGGAACCCCAGAATAAAATTGGATCTTAAGAAAAAGAGTTGTCCTCTACCTTGCGAGATGAGGACATCTCGCACTTTTTTGAGTGGGGTAGAATGTAAGATTCCTCCCCAGCCTTTGAGGTATACAGGAGTAAGAATCTCCCTTTTTGATCTTATAATTATTCCCTCTCTAAAATAAAAGAAAGATTCTGTTTAAAAAAGGAAGACCCTTCCCCAGAATACTTCTCAGGAGTCCCATCTGTTTTAAGGATTCAGAACAATGAGTTCAGAAGTAAAAATCAGTGTTTTGGATACCAAGGTTTTAGTCTTCATTCGAGTACGGCCCAAAAGAAGTTCTTTATCTCTTGGGGAGTATAAGAAGTTATCCCCCAGATATTGTGAGCCTTATCTAAATTCAAAGAAAGTAAGTGACTTAGCTTACGAGCTTCTTTTACCTCCTCATCTCAAAGTTCATAATGTATTTCATGTAAGTCTTCTATAGAAATATGTGCCAAACCCAAATCAAGGAAAGACGATGAAACTTCAGTGGCAAGATACCATTGGCTTCTAGGTTACGCTAGCTCCTTCCTTTATATAAGTCATAACTTTTACTTGTCGCTCATAGTATTCTTATTTCCATCGATTCCCTTTCTTTCTTAATCTCCTTCATGGCTTGGCAGCAGGAATTGGTTTTATCCATGATGATTTCTCACCTTTAAGATGCAAGCGAGTCTGTGAATAAGGATTTTATAGAACTGTATGAGCGCTCACTTTTCCCTCACTTGGGAACTTCTGTAGCTCAGACCAAATGGCGGACCTGTCGAGATATAACTAGGGTAACATCATGGGGGCGACAGCACTTCCATAACAGTGTCCGCTTGGCTATGGTTATTGAAGCCTTGGGTTTGGGTCCCCGATACTACTGCGTGATGAGATCAAGGCATGGTGGATTTTCTGAGCGGGTCTTCTTACTAGCGTGCTTTCTTCCTCACCAGAAGATATGCCTTTATCCCGTTTTTGGCTTGCCTCTTAGAGGTCCTTTTGTTAGATCACCTCATACCATTGAGGTAGGTGCTGCAATATCCAGCCGAATTATTCCCATAGATGAGTTACCTTATACGTGTGCAGCTTGTGAGTACTGCTTTTGTGACTATATGATGGACGGGCTTATGGAATTGTAAAAAGTTCTTCTATCTTTATTGTATATGTTCCAAGAGTGAATAAAGTTGAAATCTTTGTTCTTGTATTGAGTCTTGCTCTCTTTGAGACTTCTCTTGGTGGTTAATCTTAATTAAATTTTCTCTTAGTGCATCTTGCGAAATTACCCCCAGTTTGCGAGATGAGGGCATCTTGCGTTTTTCAAGTGGGGGAGAATGTAAGATTCCTCCCCAGCCCCTCAAAATGTCCAGCATCTTCCCCTGTAATCAATCCCTCTTTAGAAATATAAAAGACCTTGTTTCTAACTATTTTAACCTAGAGAGAGAAAATATTCTAGAGAGAGAATATTCAGATTTTTAACATTTTTGGATAAAAATTTATTTTATCTTATTAAAATAAGTTCCCCTCAAACAGAAATTCAAAAAGAACTTTCCAATGTGCAATTGGAATTAATTGGAAATGGGTATAAAGAACCTTAGTCTAAGGGTCTAGATTTTTATAAATCTTTGGATTATGGTCCAATTAAGGTTCCTGTGAGCCAATAGGATCAATCCATGTGTGGGAAGAAGGAGATAAATCCAATTTTGTAAAAGAAGATACCCAAAAATGAGTAAATGCTCACATAAGATGAAGAGTTGACTATGTACAAAGTTTATTTTAGTAAGAAATAATGAGTAATTTCAATAGTATGAGATATTTGGGTATAATGATTTCATTTTGACACATATGTAAGGAAGGGGAGTCCCTTCAATACTCACATAAGATGAAGAGTTGACTATGTACAAAGTTTATTAGTAAAAAACTATGAGCAATATTAAAAATATGAGATATTTTGGGTATCCAAAAATGAGTAAATACTCACATAAGATGAAGAGTTGAAAATGTACAAGGTTTACTAGTAAAAAACTATGAGCAATATTAAAAATATGAGATATTTTGGGTATAATCATTCCATTTTGACACATATGTAAGGAAGGGGAGTCCATTAAAGGAGGTGCATATTTCACATGCTTGAATCATTCCATTTTGACACATATGTAAGGAAGGGGAGTCCATTAAAGGAGGTGCATATTTCACATGCTTGAATGAGTTTTAAACTCAAAGATAATGTGATATTTTTATCTCTCCTCTGTCTTAAACCAAACCAAACCAAATAAAAAAGGAACCAAACCGAATCAAAAAAGTAACCAAACTAGGTCTAAATCTAGTCCAAATTCAACCAAATTGAATCTGGAAAATTCTAGAAATCAGTTAGCCTTGGTTAGAGCCTCCCTCTCCTATAAATAAAACATGAGTCCTTTGAAAAAAAAGGAGGAGGAGAATTTTACTATTCTAGAACTATGCTAAAATAATACTAATATTTACTATTCTCTAAAGTTCTCTCCAATTAGTAAGAAATTGGAGCTTCCCTCTTTCTTCAATCCCCATTGGTGGCTTTATCAACATACTAAACCAATTGATTGGTTGGGGGCCTCTACCGTGAACAAAGAATCAAGCAATTTGTAAAGTAAGTGGTGAATTTTGATCTTTTCTATAATTTCTCAATGTTTCTCTCTTCTCAACCCCTCTCAAGCTTGAGAAGCTTAATTGGAATGGTTTTTGAATGCTATTGAAGTAATTAATGAATGATAGTAAAGAATTACAAAAATTTCCATTTATGCTAAATTCTAATGGTTTTTATGTAATTTCTCTCTCTCACTCAAATAATGGTCATACTCATGACCTATTCTTAATCCAAATGAAGCTTTTCATAAAGCTTTTTCTTAATCCAAGATTAATCTATGCTTAAGACCAAATTAATGGCTTTCCCTATGCTTTTAGTTTATGTATACATGAATGTTGATGATTCAATCCATTATGGGTTAATGATCCAATTAGGGATCATTCTAATCATTCCCTTAATGATAAGCTTTATCTTTTAAGATAATTAAGATTTATCAGTCATAGCAGCGAAGCTATGGTAAAAATTTTATAAAAATTACACATAAAATAATTTCATTCAAAGCATGAAAAGAGGACTTCCTACCATATTCTATGAATTATCATCCTAGATTAATTAAAAAAGAATTTAATTGTAATCATGGAGATGTTGATGTATGCATGTAGATGTAGATGTATAGATGTGGATGTGAATGTGGAGGTGGATGTATGCATGTAGATGTAGATGTATGGCTGTGAATGTGAATGTGGATGTGGATGTATGCATGGAGATGTGGATGTATGCATGTAGATGTAGATGTATGGATGTGGATGTGAATGTGGAGGTGGATGTATGCATGTAGATGTAGATGTATAGATGTGGATGTGAATGTCGAGGTGGATGTATGCATGTAGATGTAGATGTATAGATGTAGATGTGAATGTGGAGGTGGATGTATGCATGTAGATGTAGATGTATGGATGTGAATGTGAATGTGGATGTGGATGTATGCATGGAGATGTGGATGTATGCATGTAGATGTAAATGTATAGATGTGGATGTGAATGTGGAGGTGGATGTCTGCATGTAGATGTAGATGTATAGATGTGTAGATGTGGATGTATGCATGTAGATGTAGATGTATAGATGTGGATGTGAATGTGGAGGTGGATGTATGCATGTAGATGTAGATGTATGGATGTGGATGTGAATGTGGAGGTGGATGTATGCATGTAGATGTAGATATATGGATGTGAATGTGAATGTGGATGTGGATGTATGCATGGAGATGTGGATGTATGCATGTAGATGTAGATGTATAGATGTGGATGTGAATGTGGAGGTGGATGTATGCATGTAGATGTAGATGTATAGATGTGAATGTGAATGTGGAGGTGGATGTATGCATGTAGATGTAGATGTATGGATGTGAATGTGAATGTGGATGTGGATGTATGCATGGATATGTGGATGTATGCATGTAGATGTAGATGTATAGATGTGGATGTGAATGTGGAGGTGGATGTATGCATGTAGATGTAGATGTATAGATGTGGATGTGAATGTGGAGGTGGATGCATGCATGTAGATGTAGATGTATAGATGTGGATGTGAATGTGGAGGTGGATGCATGCATGTAGATGTAGATTTATGGATGTGAATGTGAATGTGGATGTGGATGTATGCATGGAGATGTGGATGTATGCATGTATATGTAGATGTATGGATGTGTGAATGTGAATGTGGATGTGGATATATGCATGGAGATGTGGATGTATGCATGTAGATGTAGATGTATGGATGTGAATGTGGATGTGGATGTATGCATGGAGATGTGGACGTATGCATGTAGATGTGGATGTATGGATGTGAATGTGGATGTGGATGTGTATGTATGGATGTATGCATGTAGATGTGGATGCATGAATATGGATGTATGGATGTGAATGTGGATGTGTATGTATGGATGTATGCATGTAGATGTGGATGTATGCATATAGATGTGGATGTATGGATGTGAATGTGCATGTAGATGTGGATTTATGGATGAGGATGCATGAATGAGCATGTAGATGTGGATGTGGATGTATGTATGTAGATGTGAATGTATGCATATAAATGTGGATGTATGGATGTGAAAGTACATGTAGATTGGGTTAATGTGGAAAAATGAGAGTTAATATAGAAACTGTATAACCCTAAACCATAAAATAGGGATGCAATAATTCATAGAAAATAGCATAAACAAGAAAAATCGAAAGAGGATCTACCTCTTTTTTGCGAAGCTGAAGTGAAAGATTGGTGAGGTGAAAGAGCTGCAAAACAAAATATTAAACAAAATAATTAGTAAATTAAACACAAGAATAAGAACTAATACAAAACCCTAAAATCTCTATGCATGCATTAGGAGATCTATGCATACATAGAGAGCTCTCAACATGCATAGAGAGCCAAAAAAACACAAAACCCTAAACGTCCTAATTCTTAAATTAAAAAGTAAAAGCAATTGCAAGAACATATTAGGAGAAGGAGAAGAGGAGAAAAGAAGAAAGAAGGAGAAAAGAGGAGAGAGGAAAAAAGAGGAGAGGGAGAGAAAGAGAAGAGGGAGAGAAAGAGACCTTCTCTAGCTGTAACGCGCCGTTCTCTGCGAAAAAATCAGAAAATAGGCTCTCGGCTGTAAAAAACTTACGAGCGTCGGTATATGCTACGGAATATGCGTCGGTTTTGAAGCTTCTAATTAGAAAACGTTTCTTCTTAAGAGAAAAGGTTTGACTCCTTAAACTACCAAATAAAAGGGCCCAAGAAGCCTTTCATTGAGGTCCTAATGATGCTATGCCATGGTCCCCCAATAAGGACTATCAAAGTCTCATACGACATCATTGTCCTGTCTGGGTGGAGGTGGTTAATTTCCCAGACTATATGTGAGAAGAATTGCCAGGATTGGCCGCTGCACTGGGCCAAGTTATCTGCCCCCCTCGCCCTGCTAGGAATCGTAATAGATTTTGTTTTGTGGGACACACATACCCCTACCCTCCCCTCCATTGCAGTCGAGGTTGAAGGTTTGCCAATGGGCCAAAAGTACTTTGAATTGAAATGGGGAATTTTTGCAGGTGCTTGTTTTTCATGCCATAAGTACGGGCATCTGGCCTCTGAATGCCCTATTGTCTTGCATCCCCCTCCAGCCACCACTGCTATACCTTCTCCCCTGGTTCAGCCCACTCATAAGCAAGAGACTATTAGGTCTAAGAATTTGGATAAAAATGCCTCCAAAGTTGGGAAAGTGGCTTCGCAAATGCTAGCCATAGCTAAAGGCAAGGAAAAAGGTAAAGAGAAAGAGAAGGCCCCTGATAATGATGGTTTTTTACATCCTAAGAGGGTGTTGAGGCCAAGGCCCCCTTAATCTTGCCACTAGGATGCATCTACTCCTACTCCAGGCCAAGCCACTACCTCAGCCACTCCCCCGGTTCTTCTCAATTGTTAAAAAACCATTCTAAGGAGGATCAAACACTAGCTCCATTGCATAGTTGAATAGAAATGAAGAAGATGAAGTTAAGCTACTAATCAAGAAGTAATTAGCATAATGATGAGCATAATGACAACTTAAGTGAGGGGCAATAAAATGTGTTGATTTCAATAGATGAGAGCCTCTTTATATAGGCTGAAGTACATGAGGATTAAGCTCAAGATTAGGTGTTAATCATCATCTAAATCATCTCCACCTTCCCTCCTAGATTCAAGCACCTAAAAGTGACCACCAACCCTAGAATCTTGCTAATCACACCAATGCTACCTAATCAAGGGATCACGACCCCTTTGGCTGATGTTGAGCTCCTAAATGACTCTTTTACATCATGGTAAGATTGCATAATAACCTTTGTATCCATTTGCCCATAATCTATGACTTTAGTGCATAGTGCTAGTTACAAGGTATGTGCCCTACACATCATTTTAGTGAAGGTGTTTGCCATATTTTTTAACACCCCTCCTCAAACACTGAATCCACTCAATGATGCAGTTGGTCATGCTGACTCTCATGAGCCTAATTAACCACCCAATGCTCAGTGATAGCATGCATGAGCGTGGTCTGACTAGCAATGCCATACATAGGTTATGCCAATGTGAACTCAGAGGCTTTAGTCATGCGTACAAAAGAGGTATGGGACGACTTTAGAAGAGTGTGACAAGACGTGGCTACATGTATGAGTGAAGAGGACACCCATGTGTATAGGGCATGCCCTTGCTTTTAGCACTTTAGAATAAATGATTTGATCTAACCATAGATAGGGCCTCATGATGGTGGCCCTTGTCTTCATCTTTTTCTTCTTCTTGGTCTTCTTCCTGCTGCACTTCTTCCATGATGTAGACTCGTTGCATCTTCTTCTTGGCAAAACAATTCTTCTCTACATGGCCAGGTTTGTGTGACAAAAGTCACAAATGAGATTGTTGTTGTTGTAGCCCTTGTTGTAGTTGCCTTTGTTCTTGCCATACCTACTAGATCCTGCATAATAAGCATTTTCAGTAGACAAGGTTGATGACGATGGAGACTCCATTTGCTTGGTCTTTAGTTTTCTCTCCTCCTCAAGAAGAGATGCTTCAATGTCCACAAGCTTTGATATTGGCATATTGGTCAAGGTTGTGACCACATGGTCATATTCTTCAGGTAAAGATTTAAGTAATACACCAATGGAGACATCTTCATCCATCTTAAGACCTATTCCTGCAAGTTGTGTTAATAGGCCTTTCATGTAGTTCAAATGTGAGGCTAGGGATGTGCCAGACTTCATTTCTAGCTTAAAAAATTCAATGAGCAAACCAAACTTTGAACTTTTAGATCGAGCCCCAAATAGAGTTGTGAGTTGGTCCCAAACTTCCTTGTTTGGAAGTTTCGCATCCATCCACATGATGAATGTAAGTGTCATCAAGCTCCAATGTGATGATGGCACGAGCTTTGTCATCTCTTACTTCCCAACAAGGAACATCAGCAACAAGAGTCCTTGGCTTCTTCTCATTCCCATTTACTATGTTGAAGAGCCCCTTCTTCATGAGCATTAACTTGATGCGGGTTTGCCATGTGTGAAAACCATGACCTTTAAAGCGCATGATGGAGAATCCTTGGTAGCCATTATGATATGGAATGAAAGGGGTCTTACCTCTGATGATTGAGGCAGTGTCTACCCTTTTACAAGAGAGATTAAGACCAAAGAATAGTGCTAAATTAAGTTATTTAGCATATGCTTTCCAAAAGATAAAACCAGAAAATATATTGATTTGTGGGAAGCAAGGGAGACACCTAATCAAGGGGCAAATTAAGTGTGAAGTAATAAGGGGATGTAGCAAGTCCCTAATGACATGTATGAACCACTTATTGCACCAAATGATAAGGATTATGATAGATTAATCATTGATTAGTGGAGTTGAATATTCTGCTCACTATGCAGAGAAATGAGCTCACTTGGAGTCAATATTTGAAGGAGTTGCACAAAGAATAAGCTAAAAATCTTCAAGGGCATTGAATAGCAGTATGTCTAGATGACTTTAGAGCCCACAAACATTTGCTTAAGCAACTTAATCAATGAGTAATCTCAAATTTACCAAAGTACCTTTTCTGGCTATGGCAGTTCTGGACAGCACCTTGGTTTTTTGCTTGGTGTGTGAAGCACACTCAATCATTTGCAAAACCCTCTTAGGAGGAGTAAGTTTAGGTTCCAATGAAGCCACACCTAAGAGGAATTAGACCAATTTGATGTGTGTGAGCTGCAACAATACTTTTGGTGGTCGCCTATCAAGAACATGCCTGTTTTGGGGAAAACGAAGTTGCCGGCGACGTGGAACTATGAATGGTGCAATTGAGGTGCCATGCCCCTTAGCAATATTGCTGGTGAAGTGCCCACAAAAAGGATTTTGGCAACGGTTACGTGGTTTGTGAGCACCAAGGCCTCCACTCAGCTGCTATTCTAGATCCTATTTTCTAGGAAACCCATAAAAGCTAATGAAACCCTAATTTTCACTAATCTCTTGCTAAGCAAATAAGATGGGGCTTGATTCTAAATGCATGGGCTAGTCCTAGCTCTGATACCATGTTAAAAAACCATTCTAAGGAGGATCAAACACTAGCTCCATTGCATAGTTGAATAGAAATGAAGAAGATGAAGTTAAGCTACTAATCAAGAAGTAATTAGCATAATGATGAGCATAATGACAACATAAGTGAGGGGCAATAAAATGTGTTGATTTCAATAGATGAGAGCCGCTTTATATAGGCTGAAGTACATGAGGATTAAGCTCAAGATTAGGTGTTAATCATCATCTAAATCATCTCCACCTTCCCTCCTAGATTCAAGCACCTAAAAGTGACGTATCATTTCAGCATAGACATCTGGATCTCTTCAGCGTTTTCCTTCCTACGAGCAAAGGGGGATACAGTTTAGCATCCAACAGTGTGTTCCTTCAGCGTTTCTACACCAAGAGGGCTGGGAAGAGCAGCGCATCCACGCATCAGCATATTCAGCCATCTTCCTAACTCCTACATAGAGGGATACCAACATACAAGTGGTGAAACTCAGCATTGGAGTCACGACAGCCATCTTTCAGCCATCCTTCATTATTATTCAGCATGTTTCCCTCTCTTCCAGGGGTAGACATCATCTAGGACAGCATAGATCCCTTTGGATCTCATTGTAACCGCATTCATAATCTAATATAGCTGCACTGCATTGAGACATATTTGTCTATCTTTTAAACATCACTAAGTGCAATTTAGTTAGACTAAGGTTGTGATTACTACGGTCGAAGCCTCACATGTCACAATTGCTTCTTACCCATGGCAATCTTGTGCTCTTCTTGGCAGAGACTTTAATAACTCTCCCATGCCATCAGACAACACTACTCATAGATCTCATATGATCCCTTCTAAAAAGTGATCATGGGGGAGTTACTTACCACGACACATGCACAAGATTTATGGATAGCCATGCACACTGGAATAGTGGGCTACACCTATCATCATAATGCCTTTACTAACTACTGGGCTCGCTTGGATAGATGGTATTTATTGTATGCTCAACAATATACAGATTTCAGTCTTCATATTGAGGTTGATCACTCTCTTGGTCTCTTTGACCATGCTCCTTTATGGCTGAATATTTAGTTTAGCAGCCCTCGGATGACATGCCTTTACATTCCATGAAACATATCAATAAAGGATACCTGCAGCATGCACAATTTCAACAATTGATCCGATATGCCATAATTCCTCTTACAGCCCATGTCCATTATGATTGTAATTTTGCATGGCAACGCCTTGTGGGACAGGCTTCAGCATGCTATTCATGAATATGGGAGTAATTTCATGCCTGACTGGAGAGCTAAAGTTCAGCATGCCAAAGCAGTAGTTCAGTCCTTGACTGCACATTCCCAATTGTAGCCCCTCTCCTCTCAACAAATGGACACTCTCTCTCAGTCAACAGCTCTCTTGCAAGCTATTGACCGACGGAAATTGGCCAAGTGGCAGGTTCGGGCAAGGATGACTCAATTCATGGATAAAGGCTGCTCTTCAAAATCTTTCTTTCAAGGGTTACATGCTTCCAGGAGGAAGACCTCTTGCCTCAGAGTCCGTAAACTGAATGGTGAATGGACTCTGTCTTTCTTAGAGCTCCAACATGAATGCTTTTCTTATTTTCAGAAACTGTTTGCACCGCCTGCTAAACTACCACTTGTTTGCATGAATTACAAGCTCGGGATACTCTTTTACAGCATGTTCTTCCCATTCTCAACCCAGAGGAAGCTCTCAAACTTGATATGCCTTTCTCACTGATGTGGAGCTTGATGATGCCTTGTCCCATCTTAGCACTGGTAAGGCACCAAGGTATGATGGCCTCACGGTGGAATTTTTCTTACACTTTTGGGAAGACCTTAAAGGTGTTATCCTGCAAATGATTAATGAGGCTTGGCATACAGGAGTACTCCTAAAATCATGGAAGTATGGCATAGTTAAACTCATCCCCAAGCAAAATTTGTGTGAGCATCTCATGGATTGGAGGCCCATCACATTGATGCCTATTGCAAGTGCGTTATGAGGGTCTACATCCCTTGCAATATGGCTTTGTTCCTAGGCGGCAAATCCATGATAATATTGGCAATGCTCTCATGGCTATTGAATATGCAAAATATTCTGACCAGGATGTTTTTATTATGCAAGTGGACTTTGCTAAAGCTTTTGACATGGTCAACTGGGATTTTATCTCACAGACAATGGCTCAGATGGGATTCGAGCCAAAAATGGCTAATGTCATCTACTGCTTGTATGCTGACTCTACAGCCCAATGCATCCTTGGCAATCACCTTTCTCAATCTTGGTCCTTGGGTTGTTTGGTCAGACAAGGGTGTCCACTCAGTGCCCTCTTATATGCCATTGCCACTCACCCACTTCTCAGATACTTGGATCATCTTACCGCGCAGGACCTTCTCATTGGTCTTCAGATTCTTGGAGCCCCTCCCTTTATGGCTCAGGCATATGCAGATGACTCCTTCTTTATGCAGCATAATTCTCCACAGCAGTTGAAGACTCTTATGGACACTGTCTCTATATATGGCATGGCTGCTAGCCTGCATGTCAATTTTGACAAATCCAGCCTCATACCTCTGCATTTATATGATTGGCATGTTCTTTTATGACCCGGACACATTATGCAACCCTATGATGTGGTCCGCCATCTTGGTTACCCTATTGGCTGGTACATCACTAGGAAACAACAGTTAAAGTGGATTTTTGACAAACTTCATGCCAAGCTCCACTACTGGAAGCTCTCCACCTGGCCGCTCAATGTTAGGCTCCGGATTGTCCAGTCGACTATCATGGCCTATGTTCAGTACTATTTGCCTTTGATACATTGGACCTCTCAGGACACTTCTGCTTTCATGTCTCAGGCTATGGAGCTGTTATGGAAAACAAAGTCTTCTGTGCTAAAGCTTTAAGACTTATGCGAATGGCAAAAGTTTGTTCCCCGAGGATGCATGGCGGATTGAATGTGCATATGCTTGCAACCATGTGCATGGCCTTTTGCACTTCTGCACATGGTGCATGGATCACTGATCATCACTGGGAGGTCATTTTGGGTGGATTTGCAAGTTCTATCCTGGGCTGCCCTTTTGCCACTTCACTTATTTGCGATTGGAAACAGGTCCTTTCGCATGCTCATTGGGCGCACCCTTCCTTTTGTCTCATGCCAATTCCCTTCGGTAGGAAAGCATTTACTGGAGTGCTTTTTTTGATTCTCCATTGGCCCTGCAAGAGCCGATTTGGGCATACAATTTCAGCAAATTGGCGATTAGGTGCATAAATGATGTTGTTGATGCTACTGGTCAAATGCTTTCCTTCCCTTAGGCTATGGCTTCCTATCCACTAGCCATGCATCACAGGTTCATTTGGAGGAAAATTGCTGACTTGCTGCAACGTTTTCTTCCCATCCCTCCTTTATCTAACAGGGACAGATTACAGGAAAATTGCTGACTTGCTGCAACGTTTTCTTCCCATCCCTCCTTTATCTAACAGGGACAGATTACAGGATTGGTAGTTACACTCGGTGGGCTCAAATTCTCGTCCTGTTATTCTTTTTTACCTAATGGTTAGGATGACATACTCTTTCCTCCAGCCATCACCATGGATTCATTCACATGCTAATTCTCTTTGGCATATGACAAAATCACTTGCTTGGTGGCAAAAGAATCTTTGCAATTTATGGAGGAGTAATTTGCCTCTCAAGCAAAAGCTTTTCCTATGGCGTTGTCTTACAGGTTCCTTATTTGTGGTTGTTGTCACTCTTGCTAAACAAAGGATTGCATCTGCTTCTTGTCTTCGCCATGCATGGCCCCTTTTGAAACGGTGCCTCATTTGTTTTGGACGTGCTCGAGCACTAAGACCTTCATTCACAAAATTTCCATGTTACTTCGTTCGTTTCCCTAACTCTTTTTTTGGGAAACACTTTTGGCTTTTTGGCAAAATCCCTACAACCACGGTCCATTCTCAAAAAACACATTCTTGTTTGTGAGTCTCGGGAAGGGCTATCCTTTGACCAGGGAAGGAAGGGTTGGAGCCCATGATGGCTAATGCTTAAGCACTCTTTGGTTGTATATTCTTGGTCTCCTCCTTTGTATATATCCTCATGCTTGACAAACTCCATTGTGTCACTCTTAATGTACAGGGCCTGTGCAATCCTTCTAAGTGGAGGCTAGTGTGGAATTATGTTTTAACCAGGCAGCCAGACATCCTCTGTTTGCAAAAACATAACCAACATTCTATGGCTGGCCAGGCTAGCTATTTTGGGGGCTATGATATCCACTATGCAGGTGCTAAACATTTCTCGGGTCTTTGCATATTGGTCAGACATGAACTGCAGCCCCAGCTTGCCTTCAATGATTGTGATGGCAGATGGATGGTGATTCAATGTGATGTCAATGGTGTTATTTGGGAATTTGCCTCTGTTTATGCCTCGCAAACTTTTGCTTCCAGAGCTTTCATGTGGCATGCCATTGCTGTCACATGCACACCATTCACGTGTACAGTGACATGGCATTATTTTATGGCATGGCATCATCGAGCATTTAATCAGGATTTATCAGGCATTTTATGGACATTTAAATGAATGTTTTTCAGCATGTACCACATGGTATGGGTTGGGATTCAGCATTGTAGCATTATATTAATCATCTAGAAAAAAGCATTGGGACTTGTGGAGGCACCCGATAGCATTCAAGTCAGTCGACCAGCCTTTAAAGCATTTATGGCATTTAAATGGCAATCGTGAGCATATTCAGAGCTGGCCGACTGTTGCAGCCAAGCTGGCCGACCAGCACCAATTCCCCATATATAAAGAAACGCATCATTTCAGCATAGACATCTAGATCTCTTCAGCGTTTTCCTTCCTAGGAGCAAAGGGGGATATAGTTCAGCATCCAACAGTGTGTTCCCTCAGCGTTTCTACACCAAGAGGGCTGGGAACAGCAGCGCATCCACGCATCAGCATATTCAGCCATCTTCCCAACTCCTACATAGAGGGATACCAGCATACAAGTGGTGGAACTTAGCATTGGAGTCAGGATAGCCATCTTTCAGCCATCCTTCATCATTATTCAGCATGTTTCCCTCTCTTCCAGGGGTAGACATCATCTAGGACAGCATAGATCCCTTTGGATCTCATTGTAACCGCATTCATCATCTAATATAGCTGCATTGCATTGACACATATTTGTCTATCTCTTAAACATCATTAAGTGTAGTTTAGTTAGACTAAGGTTGTGATTACTACGGTGGAAGCCTCACATGCCACATTGGTATCAGAGCGTTACAGGGTAACCAGCCTTAGATCATGTTCATTCCATCAGTCATTCAGTCAGACATCATGTTAATCACTTCCGCACAGTTAAACCTAGTTCTCAAAATCTTGAAGACCACCCTTAGGGATTTTCCCTTAGGTATGCATTAGTAACCCATCCATCTGCATTCTTGCATAGCATATAGGGTTGCACATGGTTTGCATAGCACATATCTTAGCAGTCATCTTAGCAGTCATCTTAGCATAGCAGATATCTTAGCAGTCATCTTAGCAGTCGATCTTAGCAGTCGATCTTGCATCTGTAAGGCATACATGTTCGCCCATGAACTCTCTGGGAAAGAATGACATCCATCATCAAAGGTTGCACATGGTTTGCATAGCAGATATCTTAGCAGTCATCTTAGCAGTCGATCTTGCATCTGTAAGGCATACATGTTCGCCCATGAACTCTCTGGGAAAGAATGACATCCATCATCAAAGGAGGAACACCATATTGGGGAATATGGGAATTTCCCACAAGTTTGGGACACGTGGTCAAAAGTTTGGATTAACCAACTTGAACACCACTAATCCAAAATGAGCGCTTTATAGCTCTTTAGATTCCATTTTTCAAGCGCTTTCCAACGATAGGTCATATGATAGGGTTTTGAGAAACTTACAAACATGTTATCCATGTCCCCCTTTTTTAAGTATTCAAAAATGGGAATTGGGAAATTCCCAAATTCACTAATATGGTGTTGAGGACATAAGTTTTGGGCTTCAACTGGCAGCAAGGGGTCTCTCTTCCACAGAAGATGGAAGTTTGCTCCAACATCGCCTCAGGAGGTTCAGAGCTTCAGGAATGACGGAGATGGTAGGTGAAAGGTTTCCACAGGCATGTCAGGGGTGACTCAAGTATTTCCAAGCAGTTTTAGCAGCCGTTCAGTTCCCGCAGTATATAGAGTCTTGGCTCAAAGGATTTCACTCCTGCAGCAGCAGACGACCTCAGTCCCGGCAGTAGAAGACAGAAGGGGCAGCGGTTCAGAGGAGAAGGATCACAAAGGAGTCGAAGGTTGCCAGGTATACCACCTAGCAACAGTTTAGTAGCGGGGAATGTCACGTGCACACCATTCAGGTGTACAGTGAAATGGCATTATTTTATGGCATGGCATCATCAAGCATTTAATCAGGATTTATCAGGCATTTTATGGACATTTAAATGAATGTTTCTAGCATGTACCACATGGTATGGGTTGGATTCAGCATTGTAGCAATATATTAACCATCTAGACAAAAGCATTGGGGCTTGTGGAGGCAGCCGACAGCATTCAAGTCAGCCGACCAGCCTTTAAAGCATTTATGGAATTTAAATGGCAGTCGTGAGCATATTTAGAGCTGGCCGATTGCAACCAAGTTGGCCGACCAGCACCAATTCCCCATATATAAAGAAATGCATCATTTCAGCATAGACATCTGGATCTCTTCAACGTTTTCCTTCCTAGGAGCAAAGGGGGATACAGTTCAGCATCCAACAGTGTGTTCCTTCAGCGTTTCTACACTAAGAGGGCTAGGAACAGCAGCGCATCCACGCATCAGCATATTCAGCCATCTTCCTAACTCCTACATAGAGGGATACCACCATACAAGTGGTGGAACTCAGCATTGGAGTCAGGACAGCCATCTTTCAGCCATCCTTCATCATTATTCAGCATGCTTCCCTCTCTTCTAGGGGTAGACATCATCTAGGACAACATAGATCCCTTTGGATCTCATTGTAACCGCATTCATCATCTAATATAGCTGCATTGCATTGACACATATTTGTCTATCTCTTAAACATTATTAAGTGCAGTTTAGTTAGACTAAGGTTGTGATTACTTACGGTCGAAGCCTCACATGTCACATTGGTATTAGAGTGTTACATGGTAACCAGTTTCAGATCATGTTCATTCCATCAGTCATTCAGTCAGACATCATGTTAATCGCTTCCGCATAGTTAAACCTAGTTCTCATGATTACTGCGACGCCGGCATGACGGCACTGCACGGCATGAGGGGGGGTTGCGGGGGCATGACGGCATGGCTGGGGGGGGCTGTGGGGGCGCGACGGCACGGCACCGCCGGGGGGGGCTATGGGTTGCGGGGCATGACAACACGGCACTGCTAGGGGTGGCCGGCTGCGGGGGCGCGACGACACGGCCCGGGGGGCTACGGGGCGTGACGGCACCGCACGGCACGTGGAGGGGGGGATGCGGGGCGTGACGGCAATGGGGGGCTGTGAGGCATGATGGCACCGCGCGGCAGCACAAGGGGGGGCGTGACGGCACGGCACCGCGGGGGGGTGGGGGGGCGTGAGGGCACGGCTCCGGTGGGGGTCGGGGAGGGTGTTCGGGCACGGCACCGCGGGGGCCGGGGGCATGAGGGCACGGCTTCGGCGGGGGGGCCGGGGAGGGTGTTCGGGCAGGGCACTGCGGGGGCCGGGGGCGTGAGGGCATGGCTCGGGGGGGGTTGGTCGGGGGCGTGAGGGCATGGCTCGGGGGGGATTGGTCGGGGGGGCATGAGGGCACGGCACCAGGGTGTGAGGGCACAGGGGGGGCACGGCTCCGGGGGGGCCGGCCGAGGGGAGGGCGTGAGGGCACGGCTCCGGGGGGTGTTCGAGCACGGCATCGCGGGGGTTGGGGAGGGTGTTCGGGCTCACCGGGGTGACGGCACGGCACGGCTTCGTGGGGGCCGGGGGAGGGTGTTCAAGGCACGGCACCGCGGGGGCCGGCCGGGGGGTGTTCGAGCACGGCACCACGGGGGCCGGGGAGCGTGTTCGGGCACGGCACTGCGGGGACCGAGGGAGGGTGTTCGGTCAAAGCACCGTGGGGGCCGGGGGGGGCATGAGGGCACAGCTCCGGGGGGCCGGTCGGGGGGTGTTCGGGCACGGCTCCGGGGGGCCGGCCGCCGCGGGGTGTTCGGGCACGGCTCCACAGGGGGCCGGCTGTGGGGGGGGGCATGAGGGCACAGTTCCGGCGGGGGGGTGTCTAAAGGCGATTCTTAGCTTGGCTGGCCTCCTTTCTTTGGCGTTGAGCAAAAGGAGCCTTTCTCCTCACTTTTAGAGCTGCGATTCACTTTTGGCATATGCCTTTCTGTTGATATAAATGACCTTAGCCAGTTTTGGTGTGCGATTTCCTTTGTAGGCTAGATCTAGCTCTAACACGCACCCCCAGCCCTTATGCTCTCTCTCTCTCTCTCTCTATCATATGCCTTAGGGACATGGGCTGCCCTAGTGGCCTTTAGGTTTCCATACTTAGGAAATTGTAGAAGAGTTAATCCACAGCAAGCTGCGAGGAGTTAATCCACAACAATCCACAGCTGGCTGGTATTGAACTTATCTATCCTTCACTAGCCATACCATCTCGCTATACTTGTGCTCATATCAGAGCCTTACAATATCTTTAGGACTACCTCTCACTAAATAGCTTAGGAGCTTCTGGTGTCCATCCATGGTTCTACTGGTAATTGTCCTTAATGTATGTATTAAATTTGATTAATATAGGTTGGTGACATCTTTTATACAGGATGAAGGGCCAGCACACATGGAACTGAGAGAGAGCATGTACACATGGTGCATCTTGCACAATTGGAACCTAGAGCAGCTATAGTGCTGGAGCGCGAGGAAGAAGACCATGTACTTCTTGGACATGGTAAACATGAAGTCTATGTACATCATGTACATGATGAGCATCAGGCTCAACCATGGCAGCTGAGGCGTGGGGATCTAAAGAGGTGCATTTTTTTTAGAATACATGCTTGTTATTTTTAGAGCATATTGTAAATAAAAGCGAGAGTAGCAGGGGAACATAAAAGGGGCAGTCCACGCATCACTTGAGCATAACCTGGGGGTAGAGTAGCTTTTGGCTAGCCTCTGTGCACCTTGGTTTCACGACTTTTCCTTTGAGAAAAAAGTTGACGTGTACTTGCTGGCTTTTTCAGCACTTCCTTAGTTCTTGCAAGTGCACATAACTGTGTTGTCCTTTACGCGTGATCTCTATTGGCTCTCTTTCTCATGAGTTGACTACAATTTTTTTTCCTTGAAATAGCTATGGCTAAGCAAGAAAAGGCTCCCCTCTTGATGGTCATCAAGAGGATCTTGAGACAAATGGCGGTAGACAGAGAGTCCATCCAAGAGGATATGATTGAGTACGCTGCCACATGACTGTACCCCAGCTTGAGTTAATCATCACTCACCTCTCGACACTAGTACGGCCAGTAGCCTTTGGGGAGGGCTCTTCGAGGGATCCTATTCCCAGAGGTGGCGGCACACCCCAACCCGTGCATACGCTTTTGGTGTAGACGCAGGCGCAGCAGACGTCGGGCCCCAGTGTTTTGACACAGGCCGAGGGCACTCCCTTGGCACAGAGGCGCCGCCGTTCGAGGTATGCATTAATCTACTCCGTGTCTAGGTGTAATTTTCATGAAACCATCCAAAATGAATCTTAAAAATTATATGTGTTTTTTGTGCAGTAGTAGTAGGTCAGCCATCACCATCACCAATCCCTTCACTATGTGTGCCTCCTTTTGCACCTCCACCTGCCACCTCGGAGCTTCGCATGCTATCGGGCACGATGCCCATTAGCATTCAGGTGGATCAGAGTGGGCGAGTGCAGTATGTAGACGGTGGGGCACTTTTCCATCGCCGCTTGAGAGAGCTCGTGCACACATACATGCCCAAGATACACATCCCCACTAGCGGTAAGTTCAATTCTTTCATGTATTTTTTAAAATCTCTGTATACATTGATATCAAATGATAAATCTAACTAAAGTGACTTTTTTTTCAAATTGTAGGGATCAAGATGATAATGACAAGAAATATGCGTTGGCAATCCTCGTGTAGGAGTTCGGCGTTGGTTGGGACGAGACCGCTGTATTGCATGAGATGCAAATGCTTCTAAAGCATCGATGGAACAATGCACGGTACAATTATTTGCTTTGCTATGTTATTCAAGTCTACTTCTTTCTTTGAGTAATATGGTTGAATTATTGTTAAATTAAATAAAGAAAGTTTGGAACGTCAAACACCTGAAATGTTCTCTAGAAAGTTCACATACTCTCGCACTTACACACACACAAATCAGCCCACCAATTCTTCTTTTTGTGCATAGCTCTTCCTCACCATCTGAGGAAAAGGGCAGCTTTACTAGTCAAAAAGGCCAGCTTCTTTTGGCAGAAGCGAGTTCTTTCTGGCATAAAATAGGTATAAAGGGTATGAGTAGTTTTATACCCTCTCTCCCCTACTTGTCTCGGAAACCTCTCAAGTCCAGCCTTGCTAACTAAATGCTTGCACACGCTAACTAGATGTTGCTAATTGGCCATCTCAGCTCTTGATGCCACATCAGCATCATCAATTACATCATCAACCACGTTAGCTGCTCATTGCGCATTAGCTTCACGATCAGCTCTTTTCACAACACTTCTGCCTGTAAGACAAAACACACACATGCATAGTACATGGACTCATGACTATAGAACACGAGCCTAAGGGGAATCGAACCCCTAAGTAGCAGCATAAGGCCACTCTAAGACCAAGAGGCTCCCCCTACCACCCCACCCTATAGTTAGTATCATGTACAATCAAAACAAGAGATGAAAAATAAGGATATCGAGATAGAAACACATTACCATTTTCTTTTGAATTGATGAGCCAAGCTGTTTATGAACAATTGGAAACTATGCCTCGCCAAAGACATCAATCTCTACGAACACCTCATCGTTGTCAGCCATAGCCTCTTGAAGTTCCATCTCTGTGAGGCATATGCCGAGTCCATCAGGGAGTGGAGCATTGTTCGAGGTGTATTCTGAGATTTGCTCAATGTCAGCCTCTAGTAGATCTTCTCCTAGATCATCCGATAAATCTTTACCCAGATCATCCCCTTCATCATCCATTGAGGGTGGTGTGACATTTGTTTGTGAAATCAAATTTGCTTCTCTAATGCGAAGAATTGTATCTCCTTGCCCATGTGATATAGAGGTCATTGTGTTGTGTCTGGTGTATTGTCGGGCTCTGTAGAGGTCATTGTTGTGTGTGGTGTATTTTCACGCTCAGTAGAAAAGGTGGTATCAAACAATCTTTGGCTTCTAGGGTTCACATGAACAATTTGCCACCATAGATTACCAGTTGGATTTTTGTAAAAGAAAGCTTGTTGCGCATGCATCGGGAAGAGATAGGGCTCTTTGGTTGCTCGTAGGAGCTTCGATGAGTCAACGGACCAGAAGCCGCTTTGTTCGCGCCTCAAGGTGGCACTTTTTCCTTTGTACTCCGCTCGAAACCAACGCACCTTCAAAATTACGTGCAATATTATAATGTATATAAACTTGTTACTCAAAGATGCTGAATATTTCAATCATTTGGTTTGCATAATATTTTGAAACGAATCATGCGTACCTGTTTCATAACACGATAGTTAATTTCGTAGATGCCCTCCAGATCCCCTACGTAGCCGAGCTCATCCTCAATCAAATTTGTGTCACAAGCACTTGCACGAGAGAGTTGATGAAAGGACGCAACGATGCAAGAGTCTTGAGTAACACGAAGATCATCAATCCTCTTGATGCAGAGATGCTGAACACACACCCACATGCTGTGAGCTCGGACCTAAAACCACATGGGAACCACATGAACATGTATGGTTAGAATCCAGAAAAACATGTAGTATTATTCAAATTAAAATATAACATTAGAGTAACTTACCATGGTGTCGCATCCTCGGCTAAGCTCAAACTCTTCTCTTGAGATTTGAAACCCCTACCCTCGCATCTCTCTGATATGTGTATTCAACCATTCTAGGCTCATCGTTGGAGGTGCACTCCGACGCTTTTTGGATGCCCTACTTCTTCGGTTTCTCTCTTTCCATTCTTTGTCATGCTTGTCAATCCATTTTTGCATGCAATCTGAGTTATACACCACAAAAGTACTAAGCGCTTCCCTCTCAGCACTTATCTTTAGTGGGACCCCTTGCCCACATAACATCTCTGTGGTTTCGTTGTCTGATTGTTCTTCTCTCCAACCAGGAGGAGCTTCGTTATCCACATGTTGCAAGTACTCAGATAGATAATACATGCACTCATGAAGCAACCATCCCTCTGCCATGGATCCCTCGGGTCTTGCTGCCTGCTCTGACGCACAAATCCTTTCAATACCCCCATGTACCTTTCAACAACCCATAACATCCATCGTGTACTCACGGTCCCAGCAATCTCTATCTCTTCAATGAGATGGATCATAACATGGACTTGAATATCAAAAAAGGAGGTAGGTAACTCCTTCTCCATCAGACAAAGGAGCTCAATACACTCTAGCTTTCGTTGCGATATCACGTGAGTCGATCTCTTTGGATGTAATCCATCTATAAAGAGAAACAATGTGATTAGCATATGATTTTTGTGACAAAGAAGTAAGAACAATATGATGTTCCACTGTCAATACCTTGTCAATGATCCCAATCGATATATAACATCCCTAATACCCTCAGTCAAACAACCGTTCGATAATAAGTGGCAAGACGTGGTGCTGCACACACATTAGCTCTAGTGTTAAAAAATGATAATGTAATGGCACCTTCATTAGAAATTGACGATACATGTTAGAGAGGCACCATACCTTAATGAAGTTATGCCAGTCGTGTGTCTTTAGACTCGAAAGAGAGTTATCATCTATGGTGAACATGTTTTGCAATGAAGCACCATAGCCCATAGGAGTACGTATGCATCGTATCCGCTCATTAATGACGCTTATCTCTTGCTTTGTGAGTACCCATGGTGCCTGTGAATAAGTAATATTTCCTGTCTCCTCATTGATTATAGGCCATAGTGATCGTTTGCAGTTGCAAATCTTTAGGTCTGCCCTTGCAACCTGTGTGTCCTTGAAGCCCACAAGATGATTCCAAAGCGAGTGCAACATTTTTAAATATGTGCATGGGATCAAGCAAATGAGTTATTTTTAGATCTTTCCAATACTCCAACGTATACCATATGGAGGAATTCTGTGCCATTGATTTCTTGCCTCTCGACGGCTGCCGCAAATCATATTCGTCATCGTTATCGCTTGCAAGTTCTGCCTCCGGATCTATTAGAGGTCCGTTTGTCCACTTGACATAACAATCTCTTGGAGTCATTCGCGTTGGACAACGTCCATTCCCCACTTTGCCATTAAAATGTCTCGCATTCGCTTTGGAACGTAGCACATGATCTGGAGGCAAAAATCGTCGATGTCAAAGGTATATATTTTTACTCAAACTTCGACTATATTTGGAGCGTAGCCAATCACCGCATGGTGGACATGCTTTGTAACCCTTTGTTGATAGGCCTGAGAGAAACAAAAATTGTTTTTATGTTTTCAACATCCAAATTTTTTGATTGTATAAACAAACAAACAACTAAAGAGCCCTGCTGTACCTGATGCAAAGCCATAGGTAGGATAGTCATGTATTGTCCATGCTAAAATGCCACGAACCTTGAAACTTCTATTACCCACAAGTTTTGACATATCAATAACATTTACTCCTTTCCATATTTGTTGCAAGTCATCAATGAGCGGTACAAGATATACGTTGATGTCTTTAACTTGCCGCTTCCCTACATTGATGCATCGTTTAAATTTGACATTTTTCAAATAGAAATGAGTGTGCTATTTAGAAATGAGAATATTTGTCACATACCAAGAATCAACAAAGACAATATTAAATGCTCTTTCTTAATTGGCATGAATGGTGGGATGTTGTAGTTGATAAGAACTACGGGCCAAGTTGACCACTTGCTCGATCGCATGGAAAAGGGATTGATTCCATCCAATACCACTCAATTGTAAATATTTAATGAGCACAAAAGTGATTGAGAGTCATTATTTTTATGCAAACAAAATACAAATATAACTTACGATAGTAATGCAGAAATCGATGCATTACTCCATTGGTAGCGTGTTTGGAGATTCAAGATGAGTAAGGTCACACTCAATCTTGATATGGATGCACCATCGTAGATGGGCCTTGAAGCTTCTTCTCATAGAAATTTTTCATGCGGACAAGTTTCTTCTTCACTACTTGCTTGGAACCAATCGTCGATAAACTCATTGATGTCATCATCAACATGTCCCTCATTGGTCTCTTTTTCTCTGCATTTTGCATTGTACTCATCTCTAAGTCGTTGATATGTACTTGGATCTTATGTACGTAAAAGCCTCATGTACTCCTCTGGCAAGATATGGTGACTTTAGTGAGAGCTAGCACCCTCAACATCTGGACACTGCATGTATAAACATAGTCTACATGAAGAAATGATTTAAAGTAACAACAATCGAATTATTAAGTGATATAATCATAACAATAAAACCCTTTTTACAACACAATTCAAGCATATTAGCAGCAAAAATCTATACTCAAGATAACCTTAGAGACAAGACACTAAAATACCCTTAGTTGTATTACTGAGACGAGACAATGAAATATATCATCAAATATTTGTCAAAATATTTGATGATTGGGCTACAAAGCTGGATACATTATTTGAAACATACATAATTTAAGAGGCCGACACTTTATCTCAAATTTCATTCTCAAAGAGGGGCTGGTGATGGCCGACACCATCCATAATTTACAAATAATTCCTCGCCAGTTTGTAATGATCTTGTAGCACACACTACTATATATATGTGTACATCTCTAATCATATAACATGGCTCGTGACTATTCTCACACTCCATAAAGTTACAATTTGTTCTCTCATTTCTCCCTCTACTACTATTGATTAGCCCTGCTATATTTCCTTGAGCATAGGGTCTTCCATCAATATAAAGCCGCGATCCACAATTATATCTAATGTTTCTTTCGGTGAGTGAGGCCGCATTAGCACAAAAGCCCATATGTTGTCATACTTCTGATAAAGCAAACAAGTGCATGCTAAATGGGCCCACAAAATGACATAAGAGTCACCTCTGAGTTTGCGGGCATGCGTAAATCTTGTGCAATAAAGAGACCTCATCCACCATTGGGAATGGTAGATGGTGCAATCACATATCGAGCACCCCAAAAGCTGAAAACCTCTCCGTCTGCTGGAAGGGCTTCTCCCAACCATCCTCCATAGCGTCTACGATCGTACGTTTGAATGAGAGATAGAAGACGATTAGGCAATGGATGATCACCCAATGTCTCTGATTGGGCACCGAACGAGGGGCAAAGAAGTTGATGATGCCTCCATTTGCAACTGAAAAACGGCTTGACCATATCGTGTGCGTGGAAGGAATGAAGGATCAATTCCATGATCTTCACAATCCTCATGAAATCGAGGATGTAGAACTGGTACGTGCTGAATAATGCATCATTGTTGATCATATGAAGGGTGAGACACACATGGAACACGATTAATAGTGCGGAGTAAACTTGGATATGAATTTATACATAGTTCTAAAATGACATCACTTACCATGGGATGCTCCCGTTCCTCTTGCGGTGGCATATCAGGACATGGACTATGCATACTGCTCCATATGGGCAAAACATATGCGTCACATTCGTCGATGAGTGCCATGGCATGCTGCACACCAACATGGGATTCTTTCAATGTAATATGTTTGTGAGTCGCCTAGTGTCGTAGATGATGTGGAAGAAGAGGAACCATGGCATACTGCTCCATATGGGCAAAACATATGCGTCGCATTCGTCGATGAGTGCCATGCTGCACACCAACATGGGATTCTTTCAATGTAATATGTTTGTGAGTCACCTAGTGTCGTAGATGATGTGGAAGAAGAGGAACCATCTCCTCTCGCAACTACAGATGGACGCACAGGAAGAGTGGGAGGAGGCGGTGTCCCAGAGGATGACCCAGAATCTACATTCATAAAATATTAATGTTATATTAATATCATTAAAAATCAAAGAAAACTGGAACAAAAATAATACACATACAAAATCATCCTAGAAGTGTTTGTAAATGCTATGGTAGTGCACAATGCATATTTGCTTATTCCCAGGTTAGGAATAATGTTCTTCCTCAACAAAAACTAGTTAATTTGTAATCATACCTTCTTACTGTACTTATGTCCATATTAGAGACTTACAGTAACCTTGCACAAAATAGTTCTTCAAGGTGTAATTGACATGCACCCAAATGCGTTAGCATAGCATATACGGACCGTCGGCCGGTCCGTATGCACTATGGATGTGCAATTGGTCCATTCGGAGAGCTAGTACGCTCTCTAAATGCACCCAATTGAGCATCCATAGCGCATATAGACCGCTACATTTATCTATTTATCTATCCACCTACCTATGTAAATTTATCTATCCACCTACCTATGTATATGTGTTTATATATCCATCTATATGTTTATTGATCGTAAATTGTGAAACCTTGTAATAACACACTGTTGTTAAATGCTTAGGAAATTTGCGGTCGTCCCTGAGCATACACGCCCACCTGCGATGTGCATAGATTCTTGGTGGCACTTCAGGAAAGAGATTCGCTTGAGAGTGACATGGCCTCAGTAGAAGGTACACAAAGTTAATTCACTCAATGCATATGATAGGTACTTCTCGAATAGCATTAATTATATATTCATATAAAAGCGCATTTAATTTGCAGGAGGCAGCATAGACTCGTGTCTAGTCAGGGCACACCTCTCGGCTTGTCTGGATGGGCTCTAGTGGCTTTTGAGCACTCTTTGTAAGTGCACAAATTTTTTGTTCGTCTATCTATAGCTATTTATATATATATATATATATATATATATATATATATATATGTATATATATATATGTATGTATGTATGTATCCATGTATCTATGATCTC
Organism: Cibotium barometz; assembly: GCF_041138505.1. Lineage (NCBI taxonomy): Eukaryota > Viridiplantae > Streptophyta > Polypodiopsida > Cyatheales > Cibotiaceae > Cibotium > Cibotium barometz. The sequence continues at coordinate 18,665,844 of NC_141106.1, forward strand.
ATATGCATTCAATTCACTTCTTACTTATATATATGCAATGTTTAAATGACAAAGAAAGGATTATGGTCGAGCACCATCTGCAGATGAGATACGGAGAGCCACAATTTACGGCCACAATTTACGGCTACATTGCGCTACAGAAGGAGATACCGACACCCGATGCTTTTGTAAGTAATTCTATCAAATATTATTTTATGCCAATCAAGATCTCCATGTGTTATATGTTATGTGGTTTTTTTTATACTCAAATAGCTAATAGACATTTTTAATTGCAGGAGCAACATGGTGAGAACGACATGGACGAGGTTGCTCGATAGGTAGCACCAGGGTTATCATCGCAACCACCCAAGAATGTACAAGAGGAGGACTCTTCCTCCGATGACTCCGATTAATGATAGATCCATTTAGTGCTAAGTTTGTAGACATAATTTTTTGGTACATATAGTCGCTCATTCAGAATGATGGCGCTCTTTCATTAACATTTTCTTTATGTATGTGTGTTTTGGGCCATGATGCACATGTGTTACATCTATCAAGAGTTTCTTGAAGTGTCTACCTCCCAAATCTACAGATTTAAATGTTAATTGATTGCAAAATTTAATTTATACTTACCGTAATCGATGTCGGCCATTGCTTTTTCAAAAGTCGATGTATGTCGATTCTTGGGTCTTTTGTCGTACACGAATGCGCATGCGTATGTGTGTGTGTGAGAGAGAGAGAGAGAAAGAGATATTTTTTATGATGTTTGTATACGTACGGATGTGTGTGTGATAAAGAGGCAAGTGTGTATGAGAGAGAGAGACAGAGAGAGAGAGAGAGAGAGAGAGAGAGAGAGAGAGAGAGAGACCAATGTTTACGTGAAGTGTGTGTGTATGTGTGAGAGAGAGAGAGAGGGAGAAAGAGAGAGAGAGAGAGAGAGAGAGAGAATAATGTTTATGTGAAGTGTGTGTGTGTGAGAGAGAGAGAGAGGGAAAAAGAGAGAGAGAATGTGTGTGCAAGAGACACAAGTGGAGATAATGTGTATGAGAGAGAGAGAGAGAGAGAGAGAGAGAGAGAGAGAGAGAGAGAGAATGCGCATCGGCTAAAAAAAAACGTTCAGAACAAAGGTCTTTTAAGCGACCCCAACGGCTTAAAAAAATAATACAAATTGGGTCGCTTGTGCCACCCAAACTTGGGTGTTTATGCCACTCAAAAAAGGTCGTTTATGCCACCTTCGTAAAGTCGTTTATGCCACCCAAATAGGGTCGTTTATGCCACCTTGGTAGGGTCGTTTATGCCACTCAAATAGGGTCGCTTATGCCACCCAAACTTGGGTGTTTATGCCACTCAAATAGCATCGTTAATGCCACCTAACAACGTGGTTTATGCCACCCTCAAAACATCGTTTATGCCACCCAAACGCGATGTATATGCCACCCAAACGCGATGTATATGCCACCCTAAAAACGTGGTTTATGCAACCCAAAAAGCGTTGTTTATGCATCGCAAAAACGTCGCTATAGAGGTTGTTTAAACGATGGTCAAGAGCGACCTTTGGAACGACTTCTATAGCGACCCCGTAAGGGTCGCTCTACAGGTTTCTACTCTTGTAGTGAATGGAAATTTATGTAATTCTTTACTATCATTCATTAATTACTTCAATAGCATTCAAAAACCGTTCCAATTAAGCTTCTCAAGCTTGAGAGGGGTTGAGAAGAGAGAAACATTGAGAAATTATAGAAAAGATCAAAATTCATCACTTACTTTACAAATTGCTTGATTCTTTGTTCACGGTAGAGGCCCCCAACCAATCAATTGGTTTAGTATGTTGATGGAGCCACCAATGGGGATTGAAGAAAGAGGGAAGCTCCAATTTCTTACAAATTAGAGAGAATTTTAGAGAATAGTAAATATTAGTATTATTTCAGCATAGTTCTAGAATAGTAAAATTCTCCTCCTCCTTTTTTTTTCAAAGGACTCATGTTCTATTTATAGGAGAGGGAGGCTCTAACCAAGGCTAACTGATTTCTAGAATTTTCTAGATTCAGTTTGGTTGAATTTGGACTAGATTTGGACCTAGTTTGGTTACTTTTTTGATTCGGTTTGGTTCCTTTTTTATTTGGTTTGGTTCAAGAGAGAGGAGAGATAAAAATATCACATTATCTTTGAGTTTAAAACTCATTCAAGCATGTGAAATATGCACCTCCTTTAATGGACTCCCCTTCCTTACATATGTGTCAAAATGGAATGATTATACCCAAAATATCTCATATTTTTAATATTGCTCATAGTTTTTTACTAGTAAACCTTGTACATTTTCAACTCTTCATCTTATGTGAGTATTTACTCCTTTTTGGATACCCAAAATATCTCATATTTTTAATATTGCTCATAGTTTTTTACTAATAAACTTTGTACATAGTTAACTCTTCATCTTATATGAGTATTGAAGGGACTTCCCTTCCTCACATATGTGTCAAAATGAAATCATTATACCCAAATATCTCATACTATTAAAATTACTCATAGTTTCTTACTAAAATAAACTTTGTACATAGTCAACTCTTCATCTTATGTGAGCATTTACTCATTTTTGGATATCTTCTTTTACAAAATTGGATTTATCTCCTTCCCACACATGGATTGATCCTATTGGCTCACAAGAACCTTAATTGGACCATAATCCAAAGATTTTTGAAAATCTAGATCCTTAGACTAAGGTTCTTTATACCCATTTCCAATTAATTCCAATTGCACATTGGAAAGTTCTTTTTGAATTTCTGTTTCAGGGGAACTTATTTTAATAAGATGAAATAATTTTCTATCTAAAAATGTTAAAAATCTGAATATTCTCTCTCTAGAATATTTTCTCTCTCTAAGTTAAATAGTTAGAAACAAGTACTTTTATATTTCTAAAGAGGGATTGATTACAGGGGAAGATGCTGGACATTTTGAGGGGCTGGGGAGGAATCTTACATAACCGCTATGCTTGTTGACTATTGTCAATCTTTTGACTATCACACTAGATTTAAATCTTCTTCCCTTAAACCCAACAAGTTTATATCTACCCTTTCACCTCTCTAGCCGATCACTCTTGATGCATAGACATACACCCTTCTAACCCTATCTAACTTTACCTCTTAACTGAAGGTGTTGATTTAGCTTTGAGTCAGCTCCTCTGACTCCTAGGAAATCATACACCCAGATTTGTTTTATCTCAACCAACTTGATCAAAATAACACAAATAGAACTCCATATCATAAAAACTCATCAAACCCAACACAGATTCAAGCTCTGAACACTTAGTCTTTTTCACAGAAACAAAACTAGATGTTGTCTCAACACCCCTTGAGACATGGGTTCACAAATACAAGAATAAAACGCCACAAAGCTTTGGGATCTTCTATGATCAGACCCTAACGACCCTAGCCAACTACTCTCTCAAGCATCAACTTCAACCACCAATTCAACCTGCAATGAATCTACAACCACAAACTGTAGGTCTTTCCAAAACACACACACATCAGCACTCAACTGACTGTAGTAGCTATAATTGAACAAAAATTGGACTAAGCCATGTCTCTAATAGAGTTGCCACACAAAAATCATAGGGAAACCACCTCCTATCTAATTCTTTGATCCTTGATGCATTCTTTACTCTGGCTTATCCAATTTCACTTCTGTTGCGCTGAACTTCACTTTGCAACCCTCGAGAACTGTAAGAACTCCCGTCCATATGTAGCTTCCTCTCTGTAGTCAATTCACTCACTCTCTGTTCACTCCTTTTCTTCTCTTCTCCTTTTTCTCTCTCCCCCTCCTTTGAAAATCTTCTCAATTCTCCCTCAAAAGCCCGTCCCCGCCTTGCTTCATCCAGAATGTTGTGCTGCCCATCTCCTTTGATCACCCATACACTTTTTTTTTGGCACCTTTGCTTATCTACTTTTGTGGGATCCCACTGCCCCCTCCGTGCACGGGATTCCCAATTGCTGGCAGCAAAAGCATCTCCCTCTTGCGCGGGGTAGGGTTTCCCACCCCGGGCCTCGCCCTCGAATGTCCGAGCCAAGGAAAAAATTAAGGACATACATCCATTCATAAAACATATATGAATGGGCTATTTTTTTTTTTGTAAAGATAAATATAATTGGTTTGGCAAATTTTGAATATTTTTGAAACTCAAAATATAACTTGGTTGGCGAATGCATGATAATAAATTAAAAAGATTACAGTGGATTTGGCGAATTTTAAAATTTTCAAAACTCAATATAACTTGATTGGCGATTTTCAATTGTTTCCAAAGGACATAAGGCACATACAAAATTTCATTATACTTACATGTGACATGGTGATTGTTAGAAGATTATTAAGAGTATAATAAATTCTAACATTAGAAGATTATTAAGAGTATAATTGATGATGAAAGTATTGAGGCTGATGGTGGATATGTAAATGCTAATGGTACCATTTTGATCTCTTAGAATTGTTGCTAAGATTCCCTTGTTGCAATTCAAGATTAAAAAATAAGCAAAACATAACGCAATTTTATTTGATGTACAATGTTATGATTTGTAAAATGAGGAAGCTAAATCCTAGCCTATGACGATTTTCAAACATTCTTCTATGACGAAACATACATGAATTATGTTTCTTTTTGCATGATTCAAGTGTAAAGTTAAGGAATGGCATATTTCTGACAATTTGACTATAGATTTCTTCTAAGTTCCTTCCCTCATGAGCTTGTAGAAAAGGCATGCCATCTCTGAAGAGACCATATATCCTCAAAGTGAAAAGACTTATTAACAAAAAAGGAGCTCTTAAGATTCTATTGAATACAAAACCTTCAACAAAGCAATTCATTATTCAAAAGTAAGCTAATAAAAACATGTAAGCACAACACAAGTCTGAAATATATATTCTTGTGTATGAGAACATAAGCATTATGTGTTAATAATCATTCCAAAACTCTTATTGAAGGCAATCCAAAATATCTTATAGACTACCCACATTGAACATTAACATGTCCACTTCTTAGAAAAGATAAAGGTATTGATGTTATATGCATCAAGATAGAGGCACAATAGATTTTCAGAATCCACAACTCGAATAAGACAAACTTATAGTCAGTATACATGCGCTTTTACAAGTCATGCCTCAAAAAATGAGTCCAAAATTTAATTTTATGCCCCTATGATCAAGTGTTAGGAAGGATCAACTCTAAGTCAAGATTACAGGAAGCTATCCTTCAGGTCACAAGCTTTAACCCATTTTCTACTGACTTTTAATTTTTATGCATCATATTTCTATATCCAATCCTTCTCATATGCATTAAAGGAGTAACTGAAAACATAGTGAAGCTAAGAAACTACATCCCAAAAAGCATATGTTCTTTCCAAAACTTGCAAGAATTCTTACAATAGTCCATGGACCATGATTCCAGGAGGACAAAATATTTTACATCCCAAAAAGCATATGTTCTTTCTAGATCTTGCAAGCATTCTTACTACAGCAAGTTGCAGCCCATTATAGCTCATTCTATTCAAGCTCGTCTCAGTAAAAAAGGACAGCAAAACTTTACATCCCAAAAAGCATATGTTCTTTCTAGATCTTGCAAGCATTCTTACTACAGCAAGTTGCAGCCCATTATAGCTCATTCTATTCAAGCTCGTCTCAGTAAAAAAGGACAGCAAAACTTTAAACTGGAAGAAGCCAACTAGTCTATATGTAGTTTGTATTAGACCATTAGTTTTTGAGATAGTTAAGTCTATCCACATTTGCAAAAGCTTACTAAAGCTTTATGAACATGAAAAGTTTTATCAAAATTACAATAATTCTATCCTATTACACAAAATACCATATAGAAAATGGCATAGTGCACAAGGAAGCCAGATAAAGGGCTGCATGATAGTTGCGCTTTGGCTTGTCTAACCTGTAGCTGGAGTAATGCAATACGGTCCAAATGCAAACACTGGGCATCATACAAATAATGCTTTTGCAAAAACAAATGGTTTTCAAACATTAGCATGTCTACGAAGAAAAGAAACCATGGCTGGAAGCATCAGCACACCATCTCTGTTTATTATATGGCAGAAAAAAATGTAGCATATCATTAGTAGAACTACCCCCATGAATCCCAACTACATTTACAAAAAAAGGGACCAAGTGAGCATGACTAAGTCCACATATGAAACATATATTAAGCATGTATTCTCATCAATGCATGCATTCTCATCAAAGAAGCATGTGAATGTCGTGAAGCATCATATTTGAGTGATTAATCATATCTAAGTGAAGCATAATATGTATGTGAAGCATCAGATGCAATCAACCTATGTAGCACAACTCCAACTAGGCATCATACATAAGTGAAGCTTTATATAATGTAAAACTGATGAAAAAATAAGCAATTCTTTATAGGCAGGTGAGGATTATGTAAGAAATGTAGTTAAAGAGAGCCCTCTAGATTTCGCTCAGTACACATAAATAAACCATTTTCTTCACATCAAGGTCAAACCTAAAAAACTTTTGAAAGATGACTATACCTGATAAATAAGGGGAGACATCCCCCCCTTAGCCGCTTTTCCACCATCCCCCACATGGACCTGGTGCACACACAATTCTGAAACAGATGAATGGGACTCTCATCTTCATTGTCTCTAAAAACTAACAACACAAAGATGTGGTCAAGGAACAAATAGTTTTGCTCAAAAAATATTGAAACAAAAGCAAAACAAAAGAGATAAATGCTTACCATACTAAAGAGAAGGAATTTGAAAGCTTTGTAAATCAAATGATGTACTTGCACCATCAGCACTTGTATGTGATGCATCATTCCCACCCCTTCTATGGCAATATGAATCCCACAAAGCATAAGCCTCCTCAAATGGGAATGTCTCTAAATTTGGCTTTGCAGCATACAATCGTAGACAAGAGTCTAGATTCTTCTCAAGCTTGTTTTGCAGGTTATTCTTTATGAAGGTCAAGCTACTAAATACTCGTTCATCCTCAATTGATCCAAGTATCATCGTTTGACATAAATCTGCAAGTTTGAAGTATTCTGACATTCGATCTTGCAAGTATACACTCATACTCAATTTATTCCATAACCTAGTCATTGCTCCAGGCTTTGAGGGTTCATCAAAAAGACTATATTGTTCCCACATGGTTTGGCCAAATACACCAGATTGCTGAACCAACTCATTCGGATTTAAAATTCCATCTAGCTTAACACCATGCAACTCCACACTTTTCCCAAAATGCTCCGAAATGATACGCACCTTGCTAGTGAAATCAGATAACAAATTTTGCTTGTCTTTTGTGTTGTTCCAATACATAGGATGAACGATAGCCATAGACTCCAGAAGTTCATCTCTTGGAAACCTTTCTTGAATCTCATTTGTCAAAGTGTCACAAATGGAGACCAGGTTCTTCTTGACGAAGTCAATCACATTTGGAAAATTTGATTCTTTAACTCTCCGATACTTGTAAACTCCATTCACTGTTCTCTTGACGTGAAGCATTATTAACTTGCCTTTGACTTCCATGCACAGATTACCATTATCATCGTATTTTAAATAACTATCTTGACTGCCAACATTTAAAACAGATCTCCATTTCCCGAATTGCTCGGCAGTAAAGCTTGAGCTTTCTCCATACAAAGTATTTAATTGAAGGCATGCCAACCTTCGTGCATTTGTATATTCCATAACGTAGCACTCCCTCTTTTGAGCAATCTTAATCAAAACATTCATCTCATGCAACATAGGCAACAAACCCCCCAAATATAGAAATGTTTCTGCATCGTTAAGAAGATCTAACAACCTCCTTGCTTTATCTTGGCCTTTTCCCTTTTTCTGGGCAAGCTCATAAACAACCCCCGTAACAGACATGTATTCCTCAAAGAGCCGTTGCACTGGACCAATAAGAGAAATCCACCTTGTATTGACCTGTTTCAACAACTTCCGACCTTGGGTTATGCCCTCAGCAAACATCTTAAATTCATTGTACCGTTTTGGACTCTTAGAAAAGAAGGCATAGGCTTTACGCACCAAATTGTCCACTTTTTTTACAGCACCAAATTTTGAAAGTATCTTGTAAGCTAGGTTTGTACGATGGGCCATACAATGGATGCCCAGCATGTAAGGAACAAAGGATGTTTGTAATTGGATACATAGTCCCGCTCGACACCCATGCATCACTGAAGCACCATCCACTTCCACACAAACAACTTTTCTAGATATCTCCTCCAAAGTCATGCAACCAAGTGTTTTCAAGCCGTCAATAACCAATTTTGTCAAAATATCTGATGTTGCACTTCTTTTCAACTTGAAGATACCAAGATAGCATACTTGCCTTATATGCTTCTCCACAAAATAAATGTTAATGCATGCCCACGAAGTGTTATCACGAGCAGTCACTTCATCAAGTGATACCGCAATGAATGTAGCAGCTGCTATCCTTTGTTGCAAGTTCCCCTTGATGACTTCTCCAAGGAACTTCGCAAATTCCCATCCACTTGGCTCATTCCAATAATGTGTAGGGAATTTAGGGACATGGATTCCAAGGAAACTAAGAGGTTGCCGCCACTTAGGATAATCTGCCATAGGCTTCCCCATCGATAGTATATGTAGCACAATCACAAATTGTGCAATTGTAGATTGTCCATCCTTAACAATTTTCTTCTCATACAAATGTCGAATCAACCCTCCAGCCTTCTTGTCTTGTTCCAAATGTAACAAATGGGCTTCATATAAAGCCATATATCGCACATGGCGGCATTCCTTTGCAGTCTTCCATTTTACAATATTAATAACCTCTCCATCAACCTCCTCTTTCTCATAGACCTTGCCTATGTGTTTCTCTATGGTATCAAGTTTCAATTGCATTGTTAGCTCCCGACCCAATTTCCAACTGCAAGCTATACAATTAGCAAACTTTGGAGGTTCATCATTCTTAGATTTCACAGGTTCAATAAATGGAAACCTCGATACCCACTCCGATTGGAACACTCTTCCAATAACCCATTGGCCCCTCTTCCTCTTCTTGTCTTTTATCTTGGATTCATTATCCAGACAAGGGGCTTGTATCCCCTCTTCAAGTTGATGAGAAGAAGATGGTGAGAAGCTATCATGAATTGACTGTGAGGTGGAGGGCACAATAGAAGCACCACCACCAACCGGAGGTGTAGCATCAAAGATTTCGGTCATATTCTCTTCTAAAGAGGCTGACTTAGGATTTGAGCTAGGAAAAAATTCTGTGAGACGTCCTCTGGTAGATGACAAAGGGACTCCACATTTCATTTTTGGCGCCATTCCAAACCACAGATAACAACCTGCAAAACAATTAAATAGAATCTATTTCAAGCAATCGTACCAGGCCCACAAAATCACACCACATCAGACAACCGGCACACGCCCTGGTCCGAGACTCAATCAAAAAATATCCACTTCATAATATGAGACCAATATATGTTCGCAAGGACCTGACCGAGCAGAGACACTGAGCAATACTCACTTGAAAGGCAGCAAAGCCACCACAGAGAATGGTTGTAAAACTCACGGCCAGGGCAAGGAATCGAAACGTACCTGGAGAGAGACAGCTACTGGTTGTGAGCGAGCTGCCTTTGCCTCAAACAAGCTTTCTTCCCTTCCTCTCCTTGTTGCTGGAACATGTCCCCATCTTGAATCCAGATGCACGTCAAGAATTTGCAAGCTCGTCAGAATCCAGATGCACTTTAAGATGACCGGAATACAACTAATTGACTGATTGTTGATCGACTGAGAAACTATTTGATGAAGTTGCGAGAGTAAGCTTGCATAGGCAAAAGTGCAAGCAAGGAGAATCGATACAGGCAACAGCATAGAAGGCGCACTGGTAGTCTGGAAGGCTTTCAAAATATATGCAGTAAGTTCCCCAAAAGAGGGAGTGGTTCCGCCACGGACTCCAGAGGGGTTCTGCCCATACGCTCTCCTCATTATTGCAAGAAAGAATATGGGGCAAGGAGTGGTGGTAATGTGGAGATGGGGCGAGGAGTGGTGGTAATGTAGTAGCATCATGAGGAGGATGGGCGATCCTCCAAGAAGAGATCGGGTGGCTCCCACAGCTCAGAAGGTGAATGATGGAAATGATGGGGAGGAGAAATAGCAATGGAGAGGGCGAAATGATATGTTGAAACATTAGAACTTAAGGTTTTTTGGGCTAACCATACCATTCGCCCACCCTAAAACTCTATAAGAGAAATATTCGCCAATGGGCTATTATTCGCCCCTATTTTTTTCCTTGGTCCGAGCACGAGACTAAGCTGGTGGTCATTCCGAAAACCGAAACCGGGAGAATTTCCCATACTCGAAAAACGGGGACGATTCCACCATTTTGAATTTCTTAATGAATTTTTCTAACGAGGTCAAGATACTCAACTAGCCTTCATCTGATTAAACCAGATAGAAGGAAAACTATTACAAACTTATCTTGAAGGAATCAATGCTTTTTTCCTAATTGAATCAAGCACAGCCGTTGATATATTCATTTGAGAAGTCTTGAGGTTACTATTTAACTATTCGAGTTCTAAGCGTATTCTTATTAATCAATTTTATTATTAAAACTCTACTGATTCCAGTCGAACCCCATCCAGCGGCCTGGAATTGGTAGAACTAGACAAGTACTCACCCACCCATAATTGAATGCCTTTCTTAACTTTTGCTTTAGAATACAGATACGCACATACTCCTCTTTAAACTTTAATTTATAAAACAATCCATTGACAAACAATTATTGGTTACAGATGTCATAACTTGAAATTTCCATTCAATCATTGTTTCTCACAAAACTGCATCACTCTCTGGACTCTCCATTGAGACCAACAAGTCAGCAACAACAAGATCCAGTAAAACAGACTACAAGAATTTTCTCGTCCTCATACATATATATATCTTTCACACCATACGCATGGGTATCCTAAGCACCGCGAGCCCGTGCATCGCCTGGTCAGAACCCTCCAGGATCCTCCTTAGGTGTCCTGGCACTTCACTAAGGGAGGATCGCTTCGTCGGCCCTCGCCCATCGTACCGGAAGCAAACCATTTTACACCATACCCAGGCTGGTCTCAAGACCTAGGCAAGTTTTTACCACGTGATCCATTCTTTGAACACTCCCCGCTAGCTGTTGCAACCGAACTTCCCTTGGAAAACACATATACCAAATGCTCCCTCCACCTAGCATTCTGGCGTAAGACACTCCTTTAAGAAAACAGGGTTTCTATGCAAGTTTTCAATTTTGATTTTCTTTTGAATACAATGAGTATATCTTAATTCTGTATATCAAGACTTCTAGATCACAGGTCTGGATTCCCAAGCAGAATTCCTCGAATTCTTAATTATTGATCCTCAGATCAAAATCAAAGGTCTCAACTTAGTTTTAGATTCAGTGGGTGATTTGAGTGTAGATTACTGAACTAGTCACATCGTCTTTTCTTGAAACTGACGAAGGAAGTACGTCTTGGTTATAGTCTGATTCACGGTTTGAGTCTAGAAAGGTTCTCCCTGAACTATCTTTCTTGAAGGGTAATATTTTAATTACTACTTTACTGAATTTCATTCATTGAATATTTTACTTAACTGAATTCAAAACTAGTCACGAATTGAATAAATTAATCATTTATCTAAAATTCCGACTTCAACAGTTTTTTTGAATTTTCTCATTACCATCCTAGAGAATATGAAACGGTATAATTTTCCTTCACTCAATATTTACTTATTCATTTCCCAATATTCATGGGATTTAAACATAGGATTAAAGAGAACTCTTATTTTGATATAAAAATTATGTATGCATCTTTTTATGCATAAAATCCAACTTCTATGGAAATAACATTTTTATATAAAAGAAAAATCATTTTATGCATCTATTTATGCATAAAAATCAATATTGGTGAAAGCAACACTTTTGCAATTAAAAAAAATTCTTTTATGCATAAAAATTAATATTGGTGAAAGTAACACTTTTATAATTAAAAAAAATCTTTTATGCATCTATTTATGCATAAAAATCCATTTTGATGAAAGTAACACTTTTATAATTAAAAAAAATCTTTTATGCATCTATTTATGTATCAAAATCAATATTGATAAAAGTAACAGTTTTATAATAAAAAAATTATCCAATAATCTTTCTATGTAAAGAATTTAAATCTAATGAAAATCACTCTTTTATAATAAAAAATAATCAATATGCATCTTTCTATGCATACAATTTACATCTAATGAAAAACTCTTTTATAATAAAAAATAATCAATATGCATCTTTCTATGCATAGATTTTAAATCTAATGAAAATCACTCTTTTATAAAAAAAAAATCAATATGCATCTTTCTATGCATAGAATTTAAATCTATTGAAAATCACTCTTTTATAATAAAAAATAATCAATATGCATCTTTCTATGCATAGAATTTAAGTCTAATGAAAATCACTCTTTTACAATAAAAAAATAATCAATATGCATCTTTCCATATGCATAGAATTTAAATCTAATGAAAATCACTCTTTTATAATTTAAAAAAAATCAATTGCATCTTTCTATGCATAGAATTTAAATCTAATGAAAATCATTGTTTTATAATAAAAAAAATTATCAATATGCATCTTTCTATGCATAGAATTTAAATCTAATAGAAATAACACTTTAGTGATAAAAATATTTCTACTATGCATTTTTCTATGCATGAAAATAACACTTTTAGAATACACAAACGATGGGGATTACTCTTTTTGAATAAAAAAGGTAATACTTATTTCACAAAATTTAAAAAAATTTTGCCATAACCTCCTTTGTATGGCTAACCATTTTTCAATTTCACCTATTCTTAATTTACTTAAAAATCATCCCCAATTTATTTTAAGCATTTTAAACTAATCAAATTCCACTTTTAAAAGAGAAACAATATGAAAAGTTTAATTCAAACAATTTGATTACTTAACTAGGATAAATAAGGGTTGAATTTAAGAATGAGAGAGGGGGAAAGCCTTTCCAGCAAGGCATAGCATCAGATTATCATTTTAAAGATAACAAAAACTTACATGAACTGCTCCTTTGGCTTGATGGTTTGAGGGATCTACTCTTGTTTTCAACAAGAGTGGCCACCAATTCTTTAGAAGAGGGAATAGTCAAAAACTAATGAATTATTAATAAACTCAGAGTTTTTGGCTCTGGGGAGGAGTAGAGTTAACAGTTGATAAAACACTATTAAGCTTCAACAAAGGGGGAGGCTTCTATTGAAAGGAAAAAGTGAGCTTCTAACCAAGAAAATTGATTCTAGAATTTTCCAGATCAGTTTGCTCAATTTTTGACCATTTTTGGGTCAGTTTAGCTTACTTTTTGGAACTAGACTTGAATTAGGAGAGAGGAGAGATGAAATATCTCAATTTTTGGGAATTTAAAACTCCACCACTCGGTAGGCCGTGCAATCTGAAGATTTCTTTGAGGAACACTCTGGCCACATCCACAGCAGTGTAGATTTCTTTACTGGAATCAGATGGGAAACTTTGGTTAGTCTATTAACTACCACGAAGATGGAGTTGTAACCTGATTGCATTGAGGGTAAGAAATTCCGGTTCCTTGAACTTTAGTTCCGTGGAGGTCACGGAAGGAAATGGTTCCATTATGACAGTGAATGTCAGCTTGATTTTTATGGAGCCAATCCATTCCAAGGATCCCGTCAAAAACTCCCAAATGTATAACTCTAAACTGACAGTCAGTTAAATTGAGATCTAGATTGAACTGAATACGATCTATCTCAAGGTGAGTGAAAAGAATCTTCCCACTTGCCAATTCAACTTGCATAGGTTTTCCTTATTTGTGATCTAAGACTAGCTTATGCAAGCATCCAGGGGAAATGAAAGAATGAGTACTGCCTGAATCAATCAAAAGCTTAAAAGGCTTACCCTGATACTCAATTGGAGTATGAATGATGGAGAATTGACGATTTGGCCCTTGGTTTTCAATTGCTGCATAAATCTGTCCTCTTTCTTCTTCCACTACTTCTGCTGCTATTGTGACTACTCTAGCTGTTACAGTCTGAGGCAAAACTCTTTCTCTTTGGTTGTCCCAGTTCTGGGAAGGAGTTCTGAGGCTACTTTGGATAGAGGCAGACAACTCAGTTGGAGTTCTCCTAGGATTGCCCTGATTATGACGAGATGGTGGACCCTGATTTGACTCATAAGAAGGGGCTGGTCTCTGCACTCTCGGTCCTTGCCTTCCCCCTTGACATGGCAAGAGTCGGCTCTGAATTCTTAAAAGAGGTGGGGCTCCTGAGAAAGTGTTCTGTGGGAAGGGTCTTCCTTCACTTCTAAATCTCCTAGTATCCTGATTCTGAATTGGGCCTTGCTGCCTCTTTGGGGGAGGAAAGTTTGAAGTACTTCTCGGGCTTTGGAATCTTTTAAAGTTAGAGGGTGCAGGCTTTGGCGGGACCTTAACAACAAAAGATTTGGCAAAGTCTTTTGCCATTCTTACTGCTTCCGCCATTGAGACAGGTTTGGCATTCTTTACTCAGGTGTCCAATGGCTCGTTCATTTCTCGAATGAACCTGGCCCCATCAGCTGCTCTTCATCCAATTGCGGGGAATATTTGACGAGAAGGGCCAAAGCTTGATGGTACTCTTCAATTGTCCGGCCATCCTGCTTTAGTTCCAAGAACTCATTCATTTTAGTTTCAAGGAAGCTCGGAGGACAACCTCTTTCTGAGGTAAGCTTTAAGATTGGTCCAGGTCTGGGTATTCCGATCGAGACGGTTAGTCTCCTAGTGATTCCTCCAAGCAACCCTGGCCGTTTCCACAATCTTTAACCTGACAAGAGCAATCTTGCTTCTCTCATTGT